>NW_020884931.1:4461693-4861704 GCF_003945725.1 Corapipo altera
GGGCGGGGAGCTCCGTCCCGAGAGTGCGACCCCCGCTGCCCCCGGGAGTGCCGGGGCTGGGCCTCCCGCCCCGCCCGGGCGGCACCTGCCGGGCGTGCGGGGCGGGCAGCGGGAGCCGGGCGGGGCGCGGTGACAGCCCGCCCTGCCCGCGGGGGTCGGGGCACTGCGGGGGAAGGGGCGTCCTGCCCCCGGGAAGGGGTGAGCGGCCCCCCGCTCCTGCCCCTGCTGTCGCCCTCGGGGGCAAGGAGGGCTCGCGTGTTCGTAGCCCGTGCTGTGCACGGTGCGAGCAGCTCCGCGGGGCGGGGGGTCAGGGCGTGCGTCGGGGGGTCACCGATAGATGCGCAGGGAAGAGCTCGGAGACCCTGTGTTGTGTGTCAGCACATGAAGGCTGGCTGTATAGGAAGACAGTATGTAGACATTTGTTTTCATACGTGCAGATCTGTACATCTCCACCTCGAGTGCTGTGTCCAGTTCTGGGCCCCTCAATTCAGGAAGGATGTGGAGGTGCTGGAGCAGGTCCAGAGAAGGGTAGCAAAGCTGGCGAAGGGTCTGGAGCAAAAGTCCTATGAGGAGCAGCTGAGGGAGCTGGGGCTTTTTAGCCTGGAGCAGAGGAGGCTTAGGGGAGTCTTTATTGTTCTCCACAACTACCTGAAAGGAGGCTGTAGCAAGGTGAGAGTCAGTCTCTTCTCCCAGGCAGCTAGAGGATGGAGAAGACACAGTCTCAAGCTGTGCCAGGGGAGGTTTAGGTTGGACACTGAGGAATTTCTTCACTGAAGGGGTGATTGGACAGTGGAATGTACTGCCCAGGGAGGTGATGGAGTCACTATCTCTGGAGGTGTATAAGGAAAGACTGGACTTGGTACTTGGTGCCATGGTCTAGTTGACATGGTGGTGTTCAGTCATAGGTTGGACTGAATGATCTCGGAGGTGTTTTCCAGCCTAATTGATTCTGTCATCTCCATAGGGTTTGTGTGGATGTTGTTTTCAATGAGCATGAGGATTAGATGAAAACTTAGTGTAGGTGAAGACCACGTGTGTTGCTGTGTATATGGATTCATGCACATAACACTTCTGTAAGTGTTACAGAAGAGGAAATTATTCAATGTAAAATGTGTGTGCATGCTACCTTGACATGTGCTCTTACAAACTGTCAACTCATGCCAAGCTAAAACTAGGGCATTTGTAGCTTCAATAACTGCACACAGTGGGGTAGACATATTTTTGGTGATGCTGTTCTGTGGATCACCATGCAAGTTCATGAACATACCAACTCTTTCCATATCCAAAGATTCTCAGAGAGAGATGACTCAGAGTGGAAATCTTGCTTCTGGCTACTCTGTGTGGGTCTTTGTTACAACTCCAGCAACTGTCAGGAGAAAAATTGGTTAGTGTGCCCACGTGGCTGGTGCAGTTGTGTTAACAGAACAGATTTATGAAGGATCATAATAAATTAAGGATAGAACTGACACTCTCAACTTAGTGTAGCTCAGTCACATATCAATCAGACTTTAAATGTGGTACAGCATCCAAGTCAAGGACCAGTTGACAAGATCATAGTTAGTAATTAGCAGCAGTTTGTTGCTTATTGAATGAAGTTTCCTTCTTCACTAGAATGAGCAGTGTTTAAGTTACTGTTCCACCTGCTTTCGAGGGAAGGCACTGTCCATTTAAAGAAGTTAACATGAAGTAGGAAAAATAACTTTTTTGTCTCTACCACCTTTATATTGCCTACAGTGGCACCAGGAAGATTTGACAGGTCTGTTGCTTCACCTGTAGTAGATCCTGTAATAGTGTGACTCAGTTTCCCTTAGGACTGGGCTATCCTGGAGACTCTTGCCAGCAGTATCACTGGTACAGTCTCTGCTTGGCAGGTGAAGCAGACAGTGTGTGTATTTGTGAAGGTAATAAGCTGCTGCTGTGTTGACTTGGCCCTAAGGTTTATATTTACCTAAGTTTGGTGCAAGTAAGGGATGTTTTCTGTCAGATAGGGAGCTTCATGTTTTCTATAGTGTAGTGAACTGCTAGAAATGTGAAAGTTCTGAAATGTGTTTGCCTCGTGCTTTCAATCCTATTCTATCCAGTTTTGGTGATCTGTATGTTTTCAAATTACACTCTTGCCATACATAGTTCTTTCATTTCTAGTCCTATACTTAAAGTGAGGATGTAAACTTAATCCTCACTGATTTAACACTAACTTCAATCTGCAGCCTAATTTATATGGGATAGTAACAGTAAACATTGCAAAGTTGATTTTGGAATCTTCTATAGTGGTGTAAAAATAGGTTCCTGAAAAAGTTAGAATAGTTCATGGCTAACAGACTTTCAGATTTACGTATCATACCTGTGAATTTTCTCCAGCATAGTTTATAGTTGACCATAACTGAGTTTTCATGTAAAAAGAATTATAAGTAAACACAGCATACTCAGCGACAAGAAAACTGAAATTTTGCTGTCATGGTAAGAACCATGCAGTTTCACTTTCAGATTGGATATCTGATGAAGTGGAATTTGTCCCAGAGTATTTTAATAGCACCTACTTCCCCTCTTGTCAGGTTCTGTAATGCAGCTGGACAGTGACTGTTCCTTAACTGAGGAAGGAGATGAATGTAATGCACATAGTTGTCTCTGCCAGACTGCAGAGGTGATGGGTGTCAACGTGTTCAACTTTGCTGTTGTCTCATTCTTCTCTAAAGCTGATATTCTGACCTTTTGAAACGATAAGAGGGTTCACACTGACAGCCTAAAAAATGAAGATGGCAGTGCATATTCTTACATGCATTTCTTGTAGTTGAGGCCTTTTCTTAGTAGGGCTGCCAAGGAAGAGGGATGCAGTAACTCAGGATGCAACAAAGTGCTGTGAAGAAAGAACAGTGCTGTGGCAAATCCTCTGTATTAAAGGTCTCAATTGCAGAAGTACTTCCAATACTAATAATTGGATTCATATTTTGAAGACAAAATTTGATTCTGCAGACTGTTGGGTTGGTGCCCAACGAGTGACTAATTTTAGTCAATGCATTTTTTTCCCCTCTTCTTATCTCCTGGTAACTTTTCAGCGGAGGTAAATGGTGGGCAGCCTTACTGCTGCAGACCAGATGGCTTTTTCTCTCTGTGTCAGAAGAGGGAAACAGTTGATTGTATTGCAGTGTACATAATATTGCCCTGTCTCTTGCTCCTCGTAATAGCAATCTTATTTGTGGATTGCTTGGTTATGAAGTTCACACAGGGGAGCTGAGCTGGGGCTCTGATAAAGCAGATGTGACTGGAAGGTTGTCCTGGTGCCGGTGGAAGCAGAGCTCTGCAGACACAGCACAGGCAGAGCTGCGTCGTGGGGCGTCCTTTGGCACCATGAGCTGGTCTCAGGGAGGAGGATGCCTGGAATTGGCTCTGTAAAAGTGAGGATGAGCTCCCATTTTTGACAGAAATGAAAGGATGCTTAGCCAGCTCAGGGGTCAGGAGCACGGGGCCAGCAGTGAACCACTGGAGTACAACGTGTCTGCGCTGTGTGTGGGCAAACACCAACGATCAGCAGGTGAATCGGAGAAAGGAGCCAGACTGCAGAGGTGATTGGTGTCAAAGTGTTCAACTTTTACAGTACAAATACTGCAAACAGTAGGATATTGCCAAATGCCATGTATTGCTAAGACATCACTGGTTCTAGGGATCTGTGTCTTAGGACAGAAGGGAAGGGAGCCTTTTATCCCACGGGCAGGGGCTGCAGCATAAGAGCGGCACTTCGTGCAGAAGTTGTTCTCTTTAGCCCCAGTACAACCTTATGCTGTGGTTCACAGGCACCCTGCCCCTACATAACCAGGTGCTCTGGCTGTGTTCTGATGCATTCCTGGATAGCTGCAGGAAGGATATGGCACACCTCTTGCCGCTTTGGTTTTCCAGTCCCAAGGCGCCATGAGCCTAACACTGCTGTGCTCTGGATGTTTGAGGTAAAAAGTCAGCAGAACCGTGTGAGATCACAGCATTTGGGCGAAGGCTCCAGATTAATTTTGTGGCTCCTATATAGTACCCAAAATGAATACTTTACAGTGCTGCATACCTTTAAAATTGTTTGTTACCATGGTATCAGCGTATTGTCCCTTATGAGAACAGTGTTTCAAAAAGAGGGCTTTGTTATTGTGGTTATTGTCTGCACAAGTCCTGTAGAAGGGTTTGTGTGGCTGAAAAATTTACTTCCATCCAGTCGTTAAATCAGGGTTTGGAAATACACATATGTTAGTTTATTAGTGGGCTGGCTCATAATGTGAGGGAAATACTGACTCATGCTTGAAGCAAAAAGTTATATTCATTTAAATTATTCATTTATTTACCTCTTCAACAAACACAAAGTTTCAGGGAAGCTTTAAAAGCTCCCCTAAGCCCCTTTTCCCTCTGATGTGTGCTTTTTATTTTCTAAGTTTTCCTGAATAAGCTATCCTAATAGTGCCCAATCATTTGAGATGCTTCCTCTTTTGAAACAGCTTGTGCTGTGCTTGTGTAGATGAATGATCTCTTGGAGGGTTAATGACTCAGTCTATAGTAAAGACTTACGTTTTTCCCTTCTTCTCCATGAGTTTCCTCTGTCACACCATTTTTTGTGCTGTCAATGTAGTTTAATTACATAGGGTTTTGAGGTAGTCATGCAACCAGTGTTAAAATAACTACTCACCTGTGCAAATTTAGACAAAGTAGTGTAACAGTCTGGAGAGGAAAGCCTTTACATTATGTAATTGCTTATCTGGATCCTAGAATTTTCTGTATTGATATAGATACAGATTTGTCCCCACACATTAGTAAGATCAGTAGCTATGGAACATCCCTGTGGTTACTTGTAACATTTATTATCAAAATTATAATAATTGTTACAAGATCCTTATTAAAAAATATGAAAACATTTTCAATAATGTAATATGTTTGTCTGTGTTCCTGTTTAGATTTTAAGATCAGCAGTTGAGAAGCCATATTTAAACTCCTTTGCTTCATGTTAATATTGAAAATATACATCAGGGCATCTGCAACTGCCCATACTGAATTGTGGTTGAACTCCTCCTCTGTGGTTCAGTGTTGAACTCCTCCTCTGTGGTGTTTTCAAATGAACAGCAATAGGTACTTGTTTTTAAACTTAAACCTGACTTTAATCTTTTAAGGTAACAGCTTCTGTGCTTTTCTCCCATGCCTCAAAACCTATGTCCACATCAGAAATGCTTTTGGAGGGCAAAATATGAGAGATCCTTTTAAAGTCTGTTCATAAGGCTTCTAGAGCAGTTAGGTTTTTTTAAGTTCTCTTCATTGCAACGCTCTGAACGTCCTCCCCTGTGCTGGGAGAAGGAGGCTGGGGCTGGAGGAAGGATTCCTGGTGACTCTGTGTGCCTGGAGGGAGGTTCAGGACTGGAGGAGCTGTCCACCCGCAGGAACCCACGCTGGCTGCTGCTGAAGCCCATTGGTTTCTAACTAGCCAAGTGTGAAAACATGAGGGCCCTTATCACACTAGGCTTGGCAAAGCTGGGGTTATTTTAATGTTGATTTTCCCACCCCTCCCCCCCAATTTGGTTTTACGTGGACTTCACGAAAATCACTTCTTGCAAGTGTTATAAAACACATAAATACACTTGTTCCTGACTCTTACTTACTGATGAGCTTCCTGTTATCATACTATTTAATATCTCATAATCTAGCACAGTTATTTTTATTGCACCACATCTGTGGTGCACATATTTTACCGAATCATTGGGGGGTTTATAATGGCCAGGAAAGGCCCTTATAATCATCTTAGATTCTTCATTAAACATGCTATGGTACTTGTTTGGAATTTCTGTGCACCACTTCCACGCTTCCTTTTTAGCTATAGTTTTCTCTTTAAAAATATATGTGAAATTGGTGTTTAGGATTTTGAATTATAGGGAGCTTAACATGCCCTTTCTTGGTATAGTTATGTAAAATCTGTTAAACTTTGCATTCATTGCTAACCTGAACTTATCCAGTGTGATTTTTTAAAAAAATAGGTCTAGTTGTGCCTTTCCTGTAGGGTGTAGAGCTGTTTACCCGTCTGAATTATCTTCTTTGTGGATACTTCTGATCAGTGACAATCTTGACCTTCTTTGGGAAGAACAAGATTGGAGCATCTTAACTTTCTTGCAATAAGGCAAGTTTTTAGATCTTGAAATTTTTTTCTTAGATCTCTTCTGAATCCTTTCCTAATTTTTCAGACTTAGTCAAGTGTGAATACTGTATTCAGGTAATTAATTTTCTAACAACATATGCCAAGCAATACTCAGTAGGGTACTGAGACGAGACTAAGCCAATTGTACAGTTCACACTGGAATAGTGTGCCAGTGTAGCCTACTGGAAACAGGCCTTCTAATTCCTGAGCCACTGCTGTGCTGAGCTGGCTGTACTTCCTCCCTAGGTTGAGGGGTTTTTTTTACTCTCAGTGTTAATAAAGTCACCTCCGAGATCCTTTGAATCAGGAGGAGCTGGAAGTAGATTTTGGTTGTAATACCCTAAATGATTCATAGGCCTGATTTCTTCCTTTCCACCCATTTGTTTTTTGAAGTGTTTCTGGAAATGAAATCTCTGTCATTGTCATAATAGATATTTACATTCAAGTGTGTGTGTATTCTAATTTAATCTTTGTAATTAAAATGCAGGTTAAAAAGACTGCCTGTGATTATATATTTGTTATTCAGAACAGGAGTATACATGACTATTGGCATTTAATGTGAGACTGAGATATTATAAATGTAATCATTATTTAAACTAAAATATGGGATAGTTTTAATAAACAATAAAACTTAGTAAGCTTAATAAATCTATCCTGCATCACATCACAACTTTTATACTTCCTGAATTGCTTCTATCTGTATTAAACATTGGTTGTTTTTTATTGTAGCATAGTATTGCTTAGATCATCATCCTACTTTGCTGGTTTTGTGGCCCTGGTAGTATGTACAGTACTGCCAAACTAAATGGGAAAAGTAGGGAGATGTACTGTATTCCTAGAAGTTTGGTGTTGTTGCAGATACCCCCTAAAATCAGTGTAGAAGAACTTGACAAGAAAAGCCATGTTGTATCATATTATTGCCTTTCTGGTAAAATTAAGCTTCTGGACATCTCCATTGTCATTTTGATGTCCTAAAGCTTTAAGCTACGGAAGTGTTGGTGTTAATTTTCTGCGCCTTCTTACATTAAAATAGCTTAGTTTAACTTTTGAACTTCCATAGATCAGGAATTTCTTTTTTGGACACTTGTATTCCTAAATAGATATGCCCTGGTTACATTAATTGCAGGTTAAGTGAAAACAGATGAGCAGCCCTGTTCTAGGATGTCTGTTGAAGATTAACAGTCGCATGTGGAAAACTCCTTGGCAACTAAAGCTGTTTTGGAGTGGTAATCTTGTAAAGCTCTAAGGTGGCACATAACCTTCTGTGTTCATCACCTCTTTGCATGTTGTTTCTGATGCCAGTGGTCTCATGCCCTGCTCTGCTGGCCCATCATCAGCCTCACAGGTGAAGCATCAGGGTTAACAAAGCATCTCAGGCACTTCAGCTGTGAGATCGACACCACCCCCAAATAAAGCTTTGCTGCCTGTTGCTGAGGTTTTTCTTTTGCGTTGTTGACATACTCATCCTGGACTGAATTCGTTGAACTTGATTCACATGAGGAAGATAGTGAGAAAAAGAGGAAAATGATTGTATGTTTGGTCTTACAAATGAAGTGCCTGAGATCTTTCAGAGTAGTGATCTGTTTTGGAAAGGCAGCATCTCCTCCATTTGACAGTCCTGATGACCCTGCTCCTGCCTCTCCATCCTCAATGGCATGTACTTTTCCCGTGTTCTTAAACTGCATATACTGCATGTACTTACTTATCTCTGCACACATTTCCCACCATCCCCTATATAAATTTGGGGGACACAGTAGTTCTTTATTGTTCTTACTGTTAAAGTTCAGGGCTGTTTATTCTTGGTTGATAGCAGAGGACCCATGTGCAAGCACGGTGTGTGGTATTGGATTTCTAGCATAAAATTTAAAAAAAATCTTGTGATACCTTTAACATACAGCTTAGTTTCAAGACCTGAATTCACTGTGAATCAGATCATCATAGAAGCATGTTCCTATACCTGTGGCTGATAGGTCCCCAGCCCAACAAAGCTGATACATCAGAAAAGAAATGTGCAAGAAGAACAACAGTATAGCCCAGGTGTGTCATCTTGGTTTTGACATGTAACTCCATATGTGTTAGCTGTAGGTTTGAACAGCTTGGGAGATACTGGGCTGGAGGCCCTCTAAACCACCAGGGAGTCAAAACTAGTTCCCTTTCATATCTTAAACTCTTTTTTTAATCTTTTGGGGGAAAAAAAAATAGAAACTTTCTTTTTTCAACTGAAGTTTGGTTTGAGGTTTTTTGGTAACACATGGCATAATAAAATAGCAAACAAAATACTATGATGAAGAAATAAGGAATGTAGGGGTTTTTTTTGCTGTTGCTGCTCCTGTATTCTCTTCAACAGTCCAGCCCAACCCAAAATGCTTGGTTCCCTGGAAAGGGACAATGTTTCTTCTTTTGGCTCTCTGATATTCCCTGGAAGGGATCCTCTAAGAGGCAAATATCTCTGGCACTGGTGGGGTTAGGAGCTAGATAAAGGGCAGCCACAAGAAAAGGAATTTCTGGACCTTTGAAGTCAGAAAGTTGTTGGAACAGCAAACAGAAGCTGAAAGAGGGAGTGGAGAAAGTGAGAGGAAAAAACGTTTGCCATACTGGAACATAACTGGAAAGATAAAGTTGACTTGAGGGAAAAGCATAAATCTGCATTGTCATGCAGAAATATCTTTCCCCTCTGCTAATGCAGCTGCTTCAAACATCTCATTCTTAGAGAGAGATTTGAAAATTCCAGGGCTTGAGTGGCCAGTGTTGTCAGGCCCAGTTTTGTTTTTCCTGGCCCAGGAGCATTGCAGAGGTCCTAGAGATGAAGGGGAATAGTGAAATTCTGATGTATTTATTGCACCATTTGAACAGTTTGAGCAAACTAACGGTCCTGTCTGCATTTGAGATCTGAATCTGTTACTTTTTTTAATAAAGTGGTACCACCAGGGGGCAACTAACTAGCCATCTTCCTCTTTCTGAGCATAAACTACGCCTTTTGGGGAAATTTTGGCCATTGAAGAATTTTGAATTGGTAGAAATCATTAAAAAAAGTGTTCAGTAGTTTCCTTGTCAGCTGTAAAATATATTTTCATCTGCAGCAGACAAGCTGCGAAATGGAGGTATGTAGTGTGGACATAAAGCTTTTTCAGAATTTGCTGTGTTAAATATAAGTGCTTAGCATCTCAATTTTTTTTTTCTTGATGTAAAACTAAAGGAAAAAACAAAACATGAATATGCTTTCAAGATTTAGTGATAATAAACATATAATGCTGTACTTAGCGCCATGGAAGGCGCACTGGGTTCACTTATTCAGCTGTGAAAGATTTAATAAACTCCACTTTTTGCCTAAGAATTAATTAAGAATGAGTAGACTCTGCATAGGTTGTATGGCTTGAAACAGCTTATGATTTATGTTGACTTCTTGATATGTTGCAGGTTCTTCAGCAAAAGCACTTGTGAGCTTGAAAGGTAAGAAATTAATGTGTTATTTACTTGTACCCAGTCTGACTTTCAGGTGTACTTAGTTTCTGGCTTCACAGAGTTCGAGAAAATACCACTGAAGAAAGTTTTTTGTTGAAATACAATTTGGTTTATTGTAGATATTTGTTAGTTCTCTAGACTAATACTCTGTGGCAGTTGAAGCTACATATGTTGTGGTGTATTTAGACACTGCTCTTCTGGATGAAATTCCTGAAATGTGTTTTTTTCTTTATAAGTACTGCCAAGGTGTCAGGTTTGATGAGAAGATTGGGATAATCTTTCCTCTCTTGAGGACAAGATGCGAGAAGGATTCTTAGCAAGACCCGTGTATGTGACAGAATTTACATTAGGAAGGCATTTCACAATTTCATTGTATTCTCTGTCAGCAGGTTGTGGGCTAAATCAAAAATCTACTGCTGCTTGTATTTTTTTCTTGGAAGTTGTCTTCAGGAGCATTCATACAAATTTTGAATACTTTTAGTTTGCCCAATAATAGAAGCTTCTTTATGTATTACAGGGCCTCTGTTACATAAGGAAGAAAGCATGATCTGTTGAATATGTTGTAATATAGGTTTGTTGTAATAAAATTTGTTTTGCTTGTTGACTTGCACCCACTTCATACATTTCTAGAACCAGAAGGTGGCTAAGTCTTGTAGAACTGTACCTTCTGCGGGTTTGTTACAGCCAAATTTCAGCTGTCTAAATGTGTGTCAGCCTGACAGTGGAAGCAACTGATTCCAGCAAAGGAGGTTTCAAGAAACCTAAACACAGACACAAGTAAAAAATGTTTTGTTCATGTTTCTCCTTGTACTGAAAACCTCCTTCAATTTTTTTAATTATTGTTCACAACAGTTTAATGAAAATATTGAAATCTAAAATCCATTTGTAATTGAATTCAAAGAAGATGTTGCAAGTAAAAAAAAGCATTTTATTAGTTGATGTTATACGAGCTTTTGGATAGTGATTATGTTGAAAGATACACATACCTATACATATATTAATGACATACTTTCTTCACAACAGAGGGAAGTTTATCAAGTTCGTGGAATGAAAAGTACAATTCTCTGCAGAAAACGCACATTTGGAAAAGCAGGAATGCTGGTTCTGCAGTGGAAATGGTAAGAAGTAAAAAAAAAGCAGATTCAGAATTAGTAAAATATCATAGAATGAATGAAATTTAAGGATCACAAAATTTGGCTGGGATTTATAGTTTCATAATGTCCAAGTGTTAAACTATGTCCTTCACAAGCACTCTGCACAGTTTGAATATGAGGGACAAACGTATTTTATAAATGAGTAATTGAACAAGTTAAATTGCTGACCTTGTTCAAGATAGCTCGTAATAATTTTTTCTGTGTTTTTTGTAAAGCAAGTGCTGTGTGAAGTATTTGTACTGTGTCTACCACCTTGAGCTTAGGAATCACCAATTCTGATCAACTATTTTTGCATCTCAGTAAATATCTCACTTCTAATTAAGGCTCAGAACTGACACATAAAGGAAAGGAAGGGGAAACATCATAATGCACTTCCATCATTGTGCCTTCTGGGGAGTAGATTTTAATAAAATTAGAGGAATGTCAGTGTGGTGTGTGGCGTTCTGAGAAGTCTCATAGGAGGCCTCACATTAAAGAACAACCTTGGGGTGGGGATATGAAATGAGCCTGCAGCTTCCAAGGACATATCTGGTGTTTGGGTTGACAGTTTCCCTCTCTCTTCTTGAAACATTTTGAAATATTCTTTCCCTGTTGTATCACAATCAAGCTTTTCTTGACTGTTCTCAACCTCCTCTGCCTTAGAAAATTATGGGATTTTGGTTTGGTTTTGCCACCAGCTTTACTGCACCTGGTTTGTCTACATGTGTAACACTGCGTGCTTTCATTTTTACACCTGGAGACTATATGAAATACCATCTCAGTTGCCAGGCAGATTGTTCTCCCATACTCCTGGTACCACCTTCTACTACAGTATTTGAGACCCACTTGCCAACTATCACCTGGTTTTTATTAAAATTATTTTTTTAAACAGTTTGTTTATTTAAAGGGAAACGTTATATTTGAAAACTGTCATGCTTGCCTGTTCTGCACATAATCAAAATATCTCAGTAGCATCTAGTAGTGCATTAAGTGATGTGACTAACATCTATCATATGTAGTTTGTTCTGCAGTCTTCTCCCTGGTATGTATTTTGGTGGGATTCACACAGATACATATGTGCACACATGTTGCTATGTGTTTGAGCTAGAGAACATAAGGTCTACAAAATGCAGTTCCAGACAGAGATCAGAACTTTGTGATGGCCCTTAGTTCCTGCAGTTCGTGTCGGTTTTCAGCTGTTTCCCAGGAATGCCCATCTTCTCAGAGAAACAAACCTTACCACGTGTGCTAAAGAACCAAAGTCACTAGCCATAGCATAAAAGCTTTTATAAAAGCTTTGTCAGTCTTCAGGTGTGTAGGTATTAAAAATATGGAGTCAAACTCTGAATGTAGTTCAGTATTCTGCAGAAAGCTGGGGAAAGATCTGAGTAGAGTCTGATGTGATAGCAATGGCCCACATTGCTGAGATGTGATGAAGTAGTTTGAGTTCCCTGAATACTGAAAGTTTTGCAGAGATGTTGTACTGTTGGTTGAAAAATCTTTCCAAAAATGCCTGACCTTTTTGTGGATGATGCCTCTTTGCCAGGCTTGTTACTTTGCTCGTGTGAGACGCAGACAGTCCAGAATGATGAAACACTCTTACCACTTTGGATAGTTTATTGGAATAGAATTTGGCAATTCCTGTTGAGGGTTGTAAAACGGTTTGCTTGATCTGGATCATAATGATTTGGTTACAAACTTACTAAATATCTTTCTTAAGTGTAAATGCTTAATAGTGAAGTTTTATTTCACTTTGTTGATTTATTTTGTTTCTGACTCCTGTGAGGAACTTATATTTGTTATCAGTATTCTTCACCTTGTTGGTGTTACAGTTTTCATACCCCGTATCAATTTGTAGCACTTTCACCCTCTGTATTGAAAGAAGTCAAATCTGCATTTGTTCTGCCTTTACTTTTCACCTTTTTAAGTAGTTTGAAGTGCAAAGAATGCCACAGAGTGCAGTTTTGGGATTCTGTAAAGGAGATCCATTTCAGTGATGGCTGTCTCCTGGAAGGAAAACCTGCTTCCCCTCAGCACTAATAGCTGAGGGGAACACTAACAGGTTACTCTTTTGTCCTCACTGAAGGCACAAGTTTTTTGTCATAGGGTAAAATGTTGAGGAATAACTAAACATATTTTTTATGACACACTTACAATATGGTTTCTTGTTTTCACTCAGCCTTCTAATTCTCTCTGAGTTGTAACATCTTAGCACACAAGTTAATTTCAGTTAGCAGAATTTAAATTCTAAATTCTTCTCTTTTCTGATATTTTCGCATAACTTATTCGAGCTTTAGTTTCTTCAGACTTCAACTTCTTAACATTTTGCAGTGTAGGGACCTTCAATGAATTAAAAATACAAGAAACCCACAGCAATTTATTAGACTCATTAGAAATCCTTGCAAAAAGTTATATGCAGCTAGTTTTTACTGAGAACATATAAACCAAATCCACTGTTTGAAGAAACCGTGGTTTTGACCTGAAATTTAGAACAAACAGATGTACTTATAACCAAAGCAATCCTGTATACACAAGTGTTTAGACACCTAACTCTAATGGAAACAAGTGGGAGTTAAGTTCTAAATACTTCTGTGAAACTGGGCCAGCAGTATAGTAATGGGTTATAGTTAGCATTGGAAACCTTGGAGTGTTGAACTCGTTCTCTCAATCCTGAGATCTCTAACTGCTGGGAGGCACTATTTGTTGTGTACCATGTGCCTTAAAACCAATAGGTGGCAAGAGAAAAGGCATTTTGTCTCCCTCACTGTGAATTCTGTGCATGAACAGAGAAATCAAGTTTTTTTCCTTGTAATTCATTCTTAATTTTGATACGTACAGCCCTTCAGAAATTCAAAACGGAGTCGACTCTTCTGCGAAGAAGATGACAGACAAATAAACACAAGGTCACCCAAAAGAAATCAGAAGGTTGCGATGGTTCCACAGGTACCTACATGTATGGAGATACTTTTACCAAAAAAGGGAACAAGCCTATCTGTGTTAGTTGAAAATTAGAATAGATTTGCTTTTTAAGTTACATTTTTGGCTTATAAATGTTCTTGTGAGGAAAGCTATTGCCGGGAGTAAGCCGCAATTCAAAAGAGATGAATATTTTCCTTCCTTATACCTGGTTTCCTCAGTTTGTTTATGGGAGTACCTGTTCTTTGTGATCCTGGATATGAACATGCAGGGCTAGAAAGGATTCCAGATTAATTGCCCATCATGCTCCTGCAGACAATTGTATCCTGTAGTCAACATAAATTTATTCAGCTTCAGTTAAAAACTGACTACGTGTCTTGCACTGACTACATCATTTAGAAGGCTGCTATAGGACTTAATGCATCGCAGCAGTTAGGAACTTGCTCTAGATTTGTGGCTTAAGTGTATTTATGGCCATCTGTACCCCTATACCTTCTGGATCCTGCAATGGTAACGTACTCTAGTTCAAACAGTTTGTTTTACTGCTTCTCCAC
Source organism: Corapipo altera (assembly GCF_003945725.1). Classification (NCBI taxonomy): domain Eukaryota; kingdom Metazoa; phylum Chordata; class Aves; order Passeriformes; family Pipridae; genus Corapipo; species Corapipo altera. The sequence continues at coordinate 4,475,907 of NW_020884931.1, forward strand.
TTGATTGTCTACTCCTTGATATAGCATGAAAGAACAGCTGTTAATATCTTTCAGCCTTTATTCGCTATGTTAGACAGGGCAACATCTCTTAGTCTCAATTAATTGGCTCTGTAATACCTTTGTCATCCAAATCACTTCTCTATACCATCTATACCTTATGAGCCTGAATTTACCTCACTGAAAAAGCACTGTTTGAACACTGGTCTTATTTGCCTTCTGGACTGTGTGTGCAGTGTCGAATGGGGAAGTCTTAGCACTCGCCATTTTGCTGGGTCCATTTGGCCATAGAGGAGGACCACGACATTTCTCTTCATTACCATGACTTTCTAAATGTAGGAGGACTTGGATAATGTTCTAAACCCAGCTGGTTTGTGCTAAAATGTCTGGTTCAGGAGATCCAATGATTGCTGGATAAATATTTGCAAGGGGCTGCAGCTGCCATAGTTTGCAGATCTTGCTGTCCCACTAGGCTTTGTATCCTGGAGTTCCAGTGGGAGAAAGGGGACCTGTATCTAGCGTAGCATATGCTTTATCCTATCATTGCTGCTACTAAAGGCCAAAATACTTTTGAGTGTTTGGGGAAGAATAACAACTGATGTTGGCATGGGGACCCAGTTAAACTAATAGTCTCAAAAAGCTGTTATTTTTTGCAAATAAGTTTTTCTGTCAGTTAAGACAACCATTGCTGGAACAAAATTACAGGATTATTTTTCTATGGTCTTGTTTAAACACAGGCCTATGTATCATGCATGCAATCTAAGACAGTGTCTTTTCTGCAGTCTGTGAAATAGCTTCCAAATGTAGTTTGAACTGGATTTCTTATGTCCGTGCTAGTTTCTCTTGCAGTTTTTTAAAAAGCAGACATTCCACTCAAAGCTTTGGCTGTATTATATTCCTGTGCTAGCTTCATCCTCGGCTTAAGAAGAGTGAACAAGAGTAGAAGCCCTAGTGCAAATGAGGCAGTTGCTGTTGCTGGCATCTGAGCAACATCATGTATGCTCACCTGAGACAGTGTTCAGTGGTGCCTGAAGGTTTGGAAGTCTGTAGGTATTTTAATACCATGCTATTGTTAGCAATAATGTAGTTTTCAGTGCTGGAAAATGTTTCTGTTTAAAGAGCCTTGTATAGAGATCATCAATTGTATTGATCCTGCTGAAGTTTAATTGCTGTCTGCTCTGTTTAATTGCATTGCTGATATAATGCAGTAAGGGTTATTATAGATCTGCAACAGAAAAATTGCCATGAAACAATATGTGCTATTAAAATGTAGCAATTATTAATGTGCAAAATTTTATCAAGAAAATCTGGCTTGATTATTTGAATACTGAAAAATATTAGACTGTGTTTAACCATTTCCTTTTTTTTTCCCCCTACCTAGAAGTTTAGTACAACAATGTCAACACCAGAAAAGAAAGTGTCACAGAAGATTGGTTTACGGCTTCGCAACCTGCTCAAACTTCCCAAAGCTCACAAGTGGTGTATATATGAATGGTTCTATTCAAATATAGATAAGTATGTCTGCTTTATATAATTCTCTCTTATCAGTATAGAAAAAAGTCATTTTCTGAAATTGAGCTGCATAGTTCCATATATTGGTTAAATACTCCAAAGTTTATTCTAAATTATTAGTTACTGAAAATTATTTCATTGTTTTGGTGTTGGGTTTTTTTAATCTTTTTTATCACAAACAATGTATGTGGGTAGTTCTTTGGAACTACCAACTTTGAGAAGTTGTCTGTGGAAAGTCTTCCTTCATGGATGTAATTTTCTTTTTTGTCACATCTGCCTCTACCTGATACAAGATTTTATTCATAATGTTTTTAGCATCTGAAGCACGAAGTTATCAGAACACTTAGATTTCTTTGAAACATTGGATCAGTGTTATACAGGGGAGATAGGAAGCTGTCTGCTTCTTCATAAGGTGCTGCTTCCCTAAAAGGGGTAAATGTTGATATTGGATATTTCTTCCCCGTCATCCTGTTTTTACTGTGATCACTAACAGAGCTCCAGGCTGTGACTATTCAGCTTTTATCTAGATGTCAGTATCCTTCTCGGATCTCTTAATGTATTTCCTAGACTGTTTCTGCAATTTGCGCGTCAGAATCTGTGGCATTTTTAACCTTAACGGCAGTAGCACAGTGGTGTAAATTGTTTAAAAGAACCATTTTAATTTATCATAGTCATGAAAAACTAAAAATTCTGAAATGTAAAAATCATTATTGATGGAATCTTAAAATTTACACTGATTGACTAGTGGATGAAAAACTAGTAATTAATGTTCTAAAGAATGGCTGTGGACTTAACAAGCATTATTTTCCAGAATGTACAAACAAAATAATTACTGTTTTTCCTTCCTATTTTAATCACAATTGCTGTAGCTGTATCCCTTAACTGGGAAGGCAGTCATAGCAACGGAAAAACGTTTTGGCATGTATTCATCAGAAGTGGAAAAATTACATGTCCATTTTAGTTAAATTCATCCTCTGTAGAGTTTAATTCCTTTGAAAGAAGTAGTCTTTGCATGCCGTTTTCCCTCCTTATTTGAAAAAAATAAACAAAACCCCAAACCTTACTTATTTCTAGTAGTAATTTTAATATGTGACACTTTTAATTATGATTTTTACAATGGTCCAAGAACTTTTAGTTTATTCTTAAATATTTGTCTGTGAAACTTCAGGCCTGTCAGTAGACTAGAATTTGAGTTTAGCAGGTAATTCTGAAAACCTCTTTGAGAGTTATCAATGTGTGCTTGTGTGGTGGGTTGACCTTGGCTGGACGCCAGGTGCTCATCAAAGCTGCTCTGTCACTCCCCTCCTCAGGTGGACAGGGGAGAGAAGGTGTAACAGGAAGGTCATAGGTTGAGATAAGGACAGGGAGAGATTGCTCACCAGTTACTGTCATGTAAAAAATGGACTCGACTTGGGGAAATTAGTTTATTACCAATAAAATCAGAGTCAGATAATGAGAAATAAAAACAAATCTTAAAACACTTCACCCCCATTCCTCCCTTCTTCTTGAGCTCTGTACCCAGTTCTCTACCTCCTATCCCCCAGAAGCACAGGGGAACAGGGAATGGGGGTTGTGGTCGGTTGATCACATGCTATCTCTGCTGCTCCTTCCTGCTCAGAGGGAGGAATCTTCACACTCTTCTCCTGTTCCAGTGTGGCATCCCTCACATGGTTCACAGTTCTTCATAAACTTCTTCAGCGTGAGTCCTTCCCACGAGCTGCAGTTTTTCACAAACTGCTCCAGTGTAGGCCCCTTCTGTGAGGTGCACTTCTTCAGTAATGGACTGCTCCACTGTGGGTCTCCCATGGGGTCAAAAGTCCTACCTAAAAACCTACTCCAGTGTGGGCTCCTCTCCATGGGTCCACAGGTTATACCAGGAGCCTGCTCTAGTGTGGGCTTCCCAGGGGTTCACAGCCTCCTTAGGGGATCCACCTGCTCTGATGTGGGGCCCTCCAGGGGTTGCAGGTGGCTCCATGGTGGACCTCCATGGGCTGCAGGGGCACAGCTGCCTCACCATGGTCTTCTTTGCTCCAGCACCTGGAGCACCACCTTCACTGACAGTGGCTTGGTGTCTGCAGAGCTGTTTCTCTCAGATATTCTTACTCCTCTGTCCCGCTGCAATTGTTCAGGGTTTTTTTCCCCTTTCTAACGGTTATCCCAGAGGTTCTACCACCATCACGGATTGGTTCAGCCTTGGCCAGCAGTGGGTCCATCTGTGAGCCAACTGGCATTGGTTCTGTTGGATATAGGAGAAGCTTCTGGCAGCTTCTGGCAGACGCCAGCCCTGCAGCGTCCCTCTACCAAAACCTTGCCACACAAACCAAATACAACTTGTAGTACTCGTAAGATTATGACCATGTTAAGATATTATAATATTGTTTACTAAGAGACTTCATATCTTTGGAAGAAAAACTTTGATATATGTTGTTTTGAGTGATATGATCCAGACTTAATGAAAAACTTAAACCATAGAGCTGTCAGCTGACAAAATATGGCTCACTGTACAAGTCTCAGAATATTTTAATCAAATTGTCTAATCCAATATTGAAATAATCAATTTAAGTGCCATGTCTACTGTAAGTTTTTAAAATGTAATATCTCTACATCTATCATCAGTGGGTATTAGATTATTCAAGCTGTTTCAGTAGGATTCTCTCTATACTGCTGCAAAGGACTGTTTTCTGTAAAGTTCCATTGACTTCAGGCACGCAGAGACTTCTTAGGACATACTTACTCCTGCAGTGAGATCATAGGCCCTTGGAAGCAGATGCAGCTGCACCTTGCTTACACCACATTTTTCAGAGCTTCCAATCTTGTGGATGCTGTGGGTTTACCTCCTTAGGGACAAGTGATAGTAAAAACAATCAAATAAGATTATCTTTCTCAAAGAAGGAAAAACTCAAACAAAACAGTTGTGTTTTATACAGATATCTTATAGTAGCAACAGTAAATATGGATCAGATGAAACCCTTGTATATGCTTCCTTGTCTGTTTCCTGAGCCTCATTGATCATTCTTTGTGATTTCCTTTTTACTTCATGCCACAGCTGCAGATCCTTCTATTGCAAAACTATTCTCTTCCATTCTTGCCCAAGTCTCCTTATCTCCATGAACTTTTCCTCTCTCTTGCCGCCCCAGACGCTCACTTGAAAGCAGTGTTGCTTCCAAGATCCTCTTTGTTCTGTGCTTGGGAATATTCCCCTCCAAACCCCTGCACCCAGCAGAGTGGAGAAAAGTGGCTTTATCTAGGATTCAGTTATTCTTTTGTTCTCTCCGGGTGAGATCTGCTTCAGTTGCACGTGGTCTTTAATGATTAACCTTCTATTAGGTGGGCATATCTGTTGCTGCTCCCTTGTCTCTTGAGCCTAAGAAGGATGTGGTACTACAAAGTAAAAGGCAGTCATAAAACAGAGATACAGGCAGGTCATAGCATCAAAGAGAAATTGGTAAGTTGTGTAGGTATGTTCTCTGAACTGTCACTTCTCTAATACTGATCCTCTGCTTCATCATGGAGTCATGGTATGATACAATAAAAGTCTCACCTGTACAGCTCCAGAGAATGATGAGTTGGTTCAATTTCCTGTATTTTGGAACCCTCTGTTGAGAATCTGGGTTACAATTGAATGAATTGATGAAAAAAGGTACAGTCTTTCTCAGTGTCACATTGTTCTCCCCTTTATTCTCAGTACCTCACTATATCTTTATGGTTTCCTTCAGTGTGTTGCAGTATCCTCCTCACACTGCATTGGCTTTGCTGAAGTTTCCTTTGGTGCCTTTATGGATGTTACAAAGCAGGATGAATACATATGTTTCCTTTTGGTAACAAGAGATAGGAGCATTTTTAAACATCAGTGATAATGCTCAAAGAGACCAATTGTCCTGGAAACTTTCTGGTTTTGTTTTCAGTTGAATTTATTTAAGGTTAAAATTGTTCTTCGAATAGGAGTGTCTTGTGTATGGAACTAATTTATACTATTTGTTTTCACTGTATTTCTTATGATGGATGTTTTTTGGAATCTTGTGACAGAAGTTTACTAAGTGCAGTTAAGATAGGACCAATTATGTTTCAACAGGCCACTATTTGAAGGAGATAATGACTTCTGTATATGCCTGAAAGAATCTTTTCCAACTTTGAAAACCAGAAAATTGACAAGAGTGGAATGGGGGAAAATCAGACGATTAATGGGGAAACCACGGAGGTAACTTTTTCTTTCTTTCTTTTCGAATTACTACATGTAGTTTTGATGTTACTGAAATTGTTCCTTTTAAAGTAATTTTGCATTCAAGTAGTAAAACAAAAAAATAGCTTAAGAGTAGTAAAACATACTCATTTTATTGAAATGTTTTCTGAGCACCCCCCTCTCCCCTGCCCCATTCCTTATAGGCACATGTGCAGTCCATGAAGTTCTCAGGAGCTGAGAAATGTTCTCTTCACACTCTAGATAACTGAGTACCCAAGCTAGGATGTGTTGAAGTTGTTATTGTATCTTCTATGCTGCAGTTCTTCCAGGCATGGAAGACCAGCCAATTTTTCACTAAGGTTTTATTCTACCTATAACTGACTCTTCGTGGGGGAAACAACAGCACGTTTTCATCTCAGTGATTTTATTATTATTTTTAAACTATTTTGTAGATCCTCAGCTTTTTCTGGCTTGGCTAGCAAAACAGAGAGAGGGTAAAGTCACACATAAAATATTGTACATTGTAGAGAAGAAGCTAGAATTGACTGAAGGGCATAGTTTTTTCTATAGTTTAGAATTTTTAATTCTGAAACCCGCTGATTCAGTTCAGCCTTTTCACAGAATCTATGCAATTTAGCCTAGAGAAGAGAAGGCTAAGGGAGGATCTCATCTTTGTGAGTGAAAGTCTGAAGGGAAGGCATAGAGAAGACAGGGCCAGGCTATTTTCAGCATTATCTGGAGACAGCACAAGAGGCAATGGGCACAAGTGAGGTGGTAGGATCTCCGTCCTTAGAGGTACTCCAAGGCTTTCTAGATATGATCCTGGGAAGCCTCCTGTAAGTGATTCTGGTGCAGGGATTGGAGCAGGTGACCTCCAGAGGTCCTTCCAAACTCAATCATCCCTGTCATTGTGTAAGGTCAGGAGAAAAATGTCTAAGTAGTGTTTCATAAATAAACCAACCTTTTATTTGCAAACACTAAAGCACTGAATCCATTTCATAGAGCATTGTACTGAATCAGATTATATTTTGCCTCATGAAGACCATTTCATCATCTGTACCTATAAACAACTTGACATAAGTAAAAATTGTCAGTCACGGGAAGGCAGCAGAGCCAACTTAAAAATAGCTCCTCTTGGAAAGATGTTCATGTCATTTGAGCTTAACTGAGATGCCTTTTCATTCTTCTATTGTCATTCTTCCCTCTGAGAGGGAAATTGTGTATTTAGAGGTTAAATCATCACTTACTCATTTGAGTAATTTTTAAATAATTTTCTTTTGCCAAAAGTGGGTACCTCTGTAATAGATCAGTTCACCTCATTCAGCAGTCTGATAAAACTTCATAGAATCTTAGAATGGTTTGGGTTGGAAGGGACCTTAAAGATCGTGTAGTTCCAACAAGGGTTGGGGGCAGGAAGCATCATGGGAAGGGACACCTTCCACTAGATCCGATTGCTCAAAGCCCCATCTGACATGATTAGGTTGAAAACTTCCTTCTGGTTTTGAGTTTGTTTTGTTGGGTTTTTTTGTTTGGTTGGTTGGTTTTTTTACCTTTTTTTTTTTTTTTTTACCGTGGGGCAGAGTGGTTTTTTGTTTTGATTTGGTTGGGTTTTTTTTGCTTAGATGTCATACAGTTAGTTCTTTAAAAAGAGAGACTCATGATGAAGGAACCACAGATCTAAATGGGCAGGAAGGTGTTTTGTCTGAATTCTGAAGTAGGAGTATTTGACTGGATAAAGAGTTTGATTGTTTGTTAACCAAAACTTCATGACTTCTTGCTTTTTAGCAACATAAAATAAGCATTCCTGTTTGCTTTTTATTTCTTTACTAATTGAAAAAAACCTTACTGGGAGTCATTTTTAAGATGTCATGACTGGTCTTTGGCCTTAGTTTTGAAAGATTTGAATTATTCTAAATAATTTGAATCTTTTTTCAAGACAATTTTCATCTACCTCTAGAGCAAAGATTTTTTTCCATTATTGTGACGTTAGAAATTTCTTCTGTCTGTCCTCATCATATGGAGGTAAGGTAAATACCATGTCAATACTGATGTCTCCCCATGAGGGATAAAAAAAATTAAGACATTTTGCATCCATGGTGTTGATGGCAGAGGAGAATAGTGTCTCTGTGATAGCTGTCCATGTGGTTGTCCTCTTTTTTTTTTTAAATTTTGTTTTAAATATATCGTAATATTTTCTTTTGTCTGCTACTACTTTAAATGTCCTAGCACACATCAACAGTGTGTTTGATTGACACAGCAGTATTCATCATGAGAGCCTGCAAAGCTTGTAAGATTCCAATAGACTGTGGGGAAAGATATGCTCCAAGAAAAGGAAGAGGTAATAGTTAGTCTTGTGTACTCTGTTTAAGCTTAATTGGGCTTGTGAAATAGCAGTGGATATGAATGAAGCCCAGATATGCTTGTCCTGCCACTACATGATGATTCCTCTGTTGGTTCAAATTCTCACGACCAAAGTGAAAACTGAGAAGAATGTTCAACCTCTTAGAAAGTCTCTACAGAAAATGAATGAGATTGCAGTTTTGATCTGTACCATAGTTTTAATCTTCATTTTTTCGTAGGATGGCATAAAGATGGGATAACCTTTATTAAATGCATTTGGGGAATGTGGGGTTGGAGGTTTCCTTTAAGAGAAACCAGAAATACGTTGCAAATACTTTCTACATCCATAATCTACAGCATTTGGAACAGAGACTTTTTAAGAACATCTGAGCTAGCAGCAAAACAGTAGTTGCTGTTGTTGGGACCTTCCAAGGTCAGTGATTAGTATCAACATTTGAATTTGTATTTCTAAGAGCATGGGTCAAAGAACATCTGGTGTTTCTGATACAAGACCTTGGATGTAGTTAGAAGGACTAATATTAAAGTCTATGTTGCCTTCTTTTTTTTTTTTTTGCCTTTTTTGTAGTCTTGCTGTAGTTAGCCAATGGAATTGAAAAACTCTGACCTGTATTTTGCAACTTGATACTCACAGCCCACAGCAAGCATTATTTCACACCTCTTCCTCCCCAGTGGTAAATATGAAGCAAATAGCATTGTTAAGTGAGAATATCCAAGTAAGCTCTGCATAAGTCTCCCAACCACCATCCCTCTCTCTCTCTACCGTATCCCTTTCTAGATATTTTAAATTCCTGATGAGGACCAGTAGGCAGTACACAATTCCAGGTAAACACATTCTGCTCTTCAGTGGTGAACTGGTGAGTGGGACATGCACCTATGGTTGCTCAATCTACAACACAGTTTCCAGGCTATACAAAGACAATGATGACTTTTGTGGTGATTGTGATTGGAAAGCCTGGTACAGGAACCTTCAGTGCATTACTGCATGTACCTGCAAAAGGACCTCACAACTTCAATTCATTCTTGCTTATTTTTTTTCCATGTCTTACTTAAGACTAGGATCTCATTGCGTTAACACTGGACACTCTGGACAAAACAGATGGCCTGTGCAGCTTATAACTTAGAAAACATGTATAAGATAAAAGGCAATTGATGTCTGCATATAGTGTGAAACTGCTGGCCAGTATGAAAGAAAATGGTCCCAAGATCCTGGTGGTTTAGTGTTTTACAGTCTTCTTATACACACTGCAAGGAAGAGAAACTGTGGCTTTGTGGAACTCTCCCAGTGAGGGGTACACAGAAGAAAACATAAGGATGTTTGTTTCAGTATATAATAAGCAGACTTGAAAATAGGAACTGGCTGCTTAGTACTGAGTGGGAAATAACTGAGGAAGATCTTAAAGGGATTTAAATCAGAAAATAATTTGCAGTGTAGAAGGGGAAACAAGCAGAGGAGTTGAGTTGACAGTGTCTTCTAAAATAACCTCATAAAATAGAATTTCTTATTGATCAGTAATCAATATGTAACTGTATGACTTGCACAAAAAATGTTTAAATTGCATTTGACTACAGTAAAGCAATTAACAAAGGTAACAAATTATTTGATAAATAACTGCTTCTGCAATTAAGCAGACCTACAATAGCATCTGTCTGCCTTTTTAAAATTACTTCTTTTATTGACACAGGAATGAAAAACCTTTTTTTAATATGAAATGAGAGATAGGACTGAGTCCTTAATGTCTTTATGCTTTCAGTGTCTCCCTCACGCGTCATTCCTATTCAGTGGGTTAAAAGTGAAAATGAATAACACCATTTAAGGACCTTGGGAATGAGTCTTCCATCTTTTATATTGCGTTTTAAGAACAACTCTCCCCTCCCAAAATGGGGAAGGGGACTGCTAGAGATTATCTGATTTTACCCAAGATCAAAAAAAATTGTACTTTTACTACGATCAATCTCAGAACAGTTAATTTGCGTTACAGAGATTTTGGGGCTGAGTTTTACTCTGCACAGGTGCAAGGACATGAGACAGAGAAGTGCCCCTTTATGTGCTGAGTCTGGTGTCCTTTCATACTAAGTTAGTTTATTTGAGCTAATAAGCACATATGGAAGGGATCTCCTGTGTACCAGTAAGTGTTGACAACCAGGGATCTCACGGTCCGTCTTCCTCACATGCATTGAGCTGGCATCCAGAGTAGATTGGGTGTGGGACCTGCTTTAGCTTTGTTGTGACACCAGGTGGATCCCTATAAGCAGAAAAAATCCTAAGAAGTTGTACTCTTCAGATATACTGATGCAACAGCTAGTATTCATATTATTTTTAAATAAACTCTTATTTTAGGAGTGATAATTCTGGGGAGTAATACTGTCTAAACACACTCAATGAAATTCTTTTCCCTTGAACACATCACCCCAAGTTTTTTCATTTTCTCTCACTGATTTGTAAACTGTGCCTATTTATGTCATGTGCCTTCACATATGTATGTTTTCAGTGCTGAAGTTAAGTACAGTTTTACCTAATTGTATTATAGGTGTTCCTCTGCATTCTTTGAGGAAGAGAGGTCAGCATTAAAACAGAAACGGCAGAAAATAAGACTTCTGCAGCAGCGGAAAGTTGCAGATCTTTCACAGTTCAAAGATCTTCCAGAAGAAATTCCATTACCGCTTGTAATAGGAACAAAAGTTACAGGTAATTTCTTAAGAACAAACAAAAAAGCAGCCAAGTGTTTTGCAAAGATTTTTAGTAAGCCATAATACACTTAAGTACACGTAATTAAATTAAATGTAGGACATAAAAAATTGAATGGGTTTTTTGTTAATTCATTGAGAAGGTGCTTGTGAGGTTTAGCTAGTGTTAGTATAACAGTGATACCGTTTTGAGGTACAAACTTAGTAGGGTTTATTATTTCTGCTGTTCAGACTGTGGGGTTTTTTAATGTCTGATATATCTACCAAATTCTGGAGAGAGAGATATGCTTAAATGCAAAATAATGAGTGCTGCCTGAGAGTTTAAAATCTGACCTAATATAAAACTTGAACTTTATTTTTCCATAAATATAAAAATACCTGTTTTGAAACGGATACACGACTGATACTGCATTGTAGTTGGACATGTATGCTGAACATGATATTGCCTTACTGAAGAAACACATAGCTGAGGAAGGAATAATTGTTAAAAACATTCTTCAAGTTTTGTCTAACTTGAATTCCTCCCTACTGTCTGATTATGGTTGAGATCCTTTTCACATAAGCATCTCCCACTCAGGCCACTACTGTTCATTGCTTTTTTTGTGTTCAACAACATTGCCCTTGATTCTTGCTGAAGAGCAGGAGTGCACAACACTGCCTCTCCCCACTCTCCTAGAGCTGTATCCTTGAGCTGGGTTCCACATTGTCTTTTGCTAAGTATGCAGTCATCAGAGGAGGTGATCAGAGAGAAGTGCTATGCAAAATCATCTGGAAATTGACTTTCTGTCGGAATGTTGCCCGGAACAAAAACACAAACCAACAGAGTGCCGGTTTATGCGGTGCTTTATTCTGGGCCCGGGAACCAGTGGACTAGCATCCCAAGTCAGGTTCCGAAGACCCTCGTTTCTCATACAGCTTTTATACTCTCACACAAACATGTTTACATGCAATTTCTCCATGAAAACAGTTACTCTTAGTTACACACAGCAAACCAGGTACAGTTACAAACAAGCTCATACTTCATTCTGATAACAATTAATAATCATCTACTCTAATCATAAATCTGCTTAAGCTGTCTTACCCCTAGAAACTGTTTAACAGACCCTTACCACATCCTAGGTAACAAATCATTATATACATGCTTGACTAAATCCTTTGATTATTGTTTCCACTCCTTCAGCACAGCACTCCATGCTCACAAACAAGGTTGCTAACTTACTACTTTGGAGTGTTGCTAACTAGGCCTACTCTCCTACTAAGCCTTAGCCATTCTACTACTAATTTAAATCGCTCTGTAACAAGAAGGTATTGGGTACTAAACAGTGGGGGGTTCTTAGACATAAGTGTAGTGCTAAGGATTAGATTTGGGAAGTATTTGACCTGCAGACTTAAATTTGCCAAAAATTTGGGTAATATTTTTATTGCTTTTGCTTTTCTGAGTTTGCTTTTGCTTTTCTGTTTTTTTTTTCCCATTTAATCTGTGGGTTTTAACTATACATATGAAGGATCACTTGCAAAAGGTGTGTTAAGTCTGTTTTTCTCAATGGTGTCAGAACATTATAGTGTTTGGTTTCTTGTTGTGTTTTTAAGCACGTTTGCGAGGTGTCCACGACGGTCTGTTCACTGGACAAATAGATGCTGTGGACACCCTTAATGCTACCTACAGAGTGACTTTTGACAGGGCAGGTCTTGGAACACACACAGTCCCAGATTATGAAGTTCTTGTAAGTATTAATGACGCGTTCTCAAAGTAGCTGTAATAAAAAAAAAAACAAACCACACTAAATTAAAAAAATCTACAGTGGTATGCTTTAATTAAAAATATTATACCCAGGTGGTATTGTCATAAAGTAGAAACAAGCATAACAGATGCATGGGAAATTCCAGGATAATGAGCTTCTACTGTTAATGATTTTACAGAGCAGGATAACCCTATTGATAAAAACATAATGGCTTAGTCTGGAATAATTTACTAGGCCTACTATTACATGCTATTATAATAGCCTGAGTTCAATATGAAGAAATATATGAAGTGTAAGATCCCAAAGAAAATTCTGCAATGGGATCCTGCCAGGATTTGCGGAAAATGTTCAAGAAAACCTGGCCCTCTTTAATTTGCCAAAGTCAGGAAAGGCCTGTGGTAGTTGCAAGCAACTATTAAGAGTTGATTGAACTTCATTTTGAAACTTCTTGTGCTAATGGAGCTACCTGGGAGGATGTTGTTTTGGTCAAACAATTTGGGATGATTTCCTGGCTCGTGGGCTTTTGTACCAGTTTATGAGCTCTAGGAATCGTTCCTGCCAAACAGTCTGGTCTAGACTGCAATCTTTTAGGAGGACCTCATGTTCTTTTATATCTTGTGTAGTGTTGAATCTGTGTAATTTAGAGTCTCTAGTCCCTGTCATGATCTGACTTTGGAACCTCTACTGGACTCCTGTTCAGTTGTGATTTGTCTGCAACTTGCCAGTAGAATTCTGGGAAATATTTTGCAGGTTTTATTTGACGTGATGCTGGAACACTTCAAAAACTCCAGTGGTGGAACAGGATTTCGAAGCTCCTGCCTACCAAAAGGAAAACATTAATCTTTTTATGTTGTTGGGTTGAGGTGCGGATGGGCATGGCTCATCCAGATTTTGAAAGGTGTGTAAAATTAATTAATCTGACACTTGAGGTACATCCTTCCTTTTCCTGTCTTCCAGAGCAATGAGCCTCATGAAACCATGCCAATTGCTGCCTTCGGACAGAAACAACGGCCTTCAAGGTTCTTTATGACTCCTCCCCGATTGCCATACACACCTTCACTCCAGTCTCCAATTACAGTAAGTTACTTTTTTCATGTAGTATTAATCACTGAAGATTTTTTGATACATGTTGAAACTGTTACCTTCAGCAGTTTTTGAGATTAATTTTCTGAGGTTATTCAGCAAGATAAAAAGGTTAGCAAAACCCTCTAAAACTAAGCTATTAATTTAAATGGTTTTTCCTATACAGGATAGTGATCCTTTATTAGGACAATCTTCGTGGAAAAGCAAAATTTCAGGCACAGATAGTGAAACACTAGGAGGCTTTCCGGTAGAATTCCTCATTCAAGTGGTAAGTGGTATTGTCCTTTTGTGTTTATTCTGCCAATTCTTCCGCAGTTAAATGACCTTCTGTTGATTTATGACAGTAATATCCAAATTAACTTTTGAAGAGATGTTAATAATATTTGGTTTTATTCCCTCCTTGGCCCCTTCTTAATTTTCTCACTTGTTCATAACCTTTGAAATATGCCGCTCTTCAGACCACAGGGGTCTCCAAAAGTGTGTCTTCTTTTTCCCAGCTCTACCACTTGCTCTGAAAAAAAAAAAAAAGACATTATTTCTACCTGCAAACATTGTGCTGTGTTTGGACTCATTTATTTAAAATATACTGGCATTGTGCAAAGAACATTTGCCTGTGTGCATTATCATATATTGTATAATGCGATATTTTATGTTATGCAATGTCCTACCCTGTTGGAGAAGAAAAGCAACACTCATTTCCCTGCAAGTAAACATACCATGCTATAAGAAAACACTTTTTTGTCTTCACCTTAATGAAATAATTCCTCCATGATTTTTGTACACCAGTTCAGAAGAGTGCAGACAATTAATGTTAGGAAGCTGAAGTTCATTGAGTATCAAAATTCACTGAAGCAAGTTACTTTCCAGGACGATGGAAGAATGTAATTGCTCGTGTTGGTGTAGCTTAAGTGATTGAATTCCTTAACAATGAAAGCAGTTTTGAACATGCCAAAGGAGATTGGAATTGACCCACGTTTAAAATATTAAGAACTGAGAAATAATATTGCTGAATGCCTCTCAGATTTTAAAGTCTGTATAATTGGTCAAGAGAATAAAGTTGTGTGTGTAGCTCACATGACACATTAATATTTGGGTCATTGAGCATAATGAATTTTATTTGACAGAATTATCTATTTTTTTTTTAGGGAAAACTTCTATGAAGCTTATTTTGAAAAATGTGGCTTGGCATCTAGCTTAGCTAAGAAAACTTAACATAGATGTAGTTGCAATAAGGTTAATTATGCTAAAAATTGAAATACACAAAAGATACAGTTTAGCAGCATAAACAAAGTCTGTCTGCAGCCTATCCTTCTTGAGTCACTGTGATCAGTGAAACTGGGTAACTAAGGTGTATTGAGCTTTACAGTTACTTTGTATATTTGAAATGTGAAAATGTGTGATTCCTCAGTCACATTTGATTGTATATTTTACTCATTATAAAGAAATCTGAGTTTTACAAGTATAGGCCTCTTGATTGTATTACAAATGGTGGCATTTTACAAAGATACCGCATTAATATGTATTTTTGCTTGAAGATTTTCAAAATATTTTGAACAAAATCAGTCCACAGATTTTTGGCATTTGTTTATGTGAGCAACTTGAGACTTTATGCACCTTTTTGACAGAGAATCCCGAGGCTTAAACATTTATGGAAGGACTTGAAGCATCATTTTTAAGCATCAATTTTTTTATTAGAAGTTTGAGGAGGTACTGGAATTTGATGTTATGACACACATGAGACTGGTGAATATTGATTATTGATTGCACTGCATTCACCAGACCAGATGTATTTTTATGTTAAAGGCTACTGCTCAGGATGTTCTAGCCTTTCTTATATACTGATACCTAAAAGAAATTTAAGCCCTTTTTCTGATTTAATGGTGAGTCAGGAAGTAAATGATCAGAAAATGTTTGATTTGAAGCACTACTGGAGAACTACTGCCAGGCAGTTATTTATGACACCATAAAGAAACGATTTTATGGGAAAAATTTTGGACAAAACAGAAAAAATGCAACACACCTTTAATAAGGTTTCAACTCAGCCCCTTAGTTCTCTTTTACAGATTTTGAAATTATTTTGAAAGAAAAGCAAGTGTATCCAAAATCATGTGCAGACACTGACAAATAAATGTTAGGGATATTCTCTTTACATATAACTTGCAGTTGCAAGCAAATATTGGGACTTGTAACAACTATTTTAATCATTGTTCTTTCTAAATCTTTATATTAATTCCTACATGTTTACAGTTTGATATCAGAGACTGAGTTTCTGGGTTTTACTGTGGACAGATGTGTATTAGGAGAAGATTGGCTCAAAAATTAACATTATGATATTAAGAATAAAGTCAACAATAAATGAGTAATAAATTTCAAAAGAAGTCTTTCATGCTTAGTTCAATATATAATGTATCCTTAAATATTTCATAAGCTGTATGAGCAGGTCAAAATCAATAGATTACATTCTTACATTCTGGTCATCAAATTTGGAGGATGTTTTTCCAAGCACTCAGCTGGAGGGTTTTTTTGGTTTTGGTTTTGGGATGTTTCTCCTCTTCTTGCCTCCTTCGGTTTTTTGTTTTGGGGTAAAAAATTCGATTCGAAAGGAAGCACTCTAGGACAAAGCAGATGTTCAGCGGGTCGCTGCGTGTCCAGTAGAGGGAGTGTTTTAATGCAGCACGGGCAGAACATTGACCTGGTGTCTGCCTGATCACTGTGGGGAAAAGAGGGATCTTCCCAGCTTAAATGCAGGAGGAACAGCCTGAAAATTGATACTGGATTTTTGACTGTTTTCTGCTGATGAAAATTTTGAAAATATTGCATAGTAAGTTATCATGCACTTAATTTAGAGATGCTTGTATTTTCTGACTAAAAAATGAAGTCTTAAGTACAAATCTAAACATACTGGTAGGATTATTCCTTCATCTTTCTTAATGTGGAAAAAAGCATTGTACTAAAAACTTGTTTCTGGTTTAATGAGTAAATAAAGTACTCTTTACTTATAAGAATAAACAGGATGAGTTATGCTGAAAATAGAGCTGTAATAGAAGAATTTTTCAAGGAAAACAGGGATAGATAGAAAGCATTCACAGATGACACTGGCAAATGAAAATGGAGGTCTAATTAATAAAATGTACCTCTGAGAGAAAGTTGGTGGATATGATAGATACAGTGACAGGTCAGAGTTTCTTGTAAAAAGAATCAGATTATCTTGATTACTGGAGTATATCTGGGAATAAGATGAATATAATGTAAAATCCAAGCTCATCAGCTGGACAGCTGGGGCTGTGCATCCTTGAGTATGTCTGGACCTCAAAGTAGAAGTGAAGCATAGAAGTGAATGCCTTGCAAATTTGGGGAGCAAATAATATATTCTGCTTAATTTGGAGACTCAACAACTTCATGAAGGAGAAAACTTGCTAGGCAATTGCTGGATGGTGACAAGAGCGAAGCTTGACAAGTAACTTTTGGCAGCAGTGGCAGATGGTGAACAGTGCTTTCCTTCCTCCCAGGTGTTTTATTGGCAATATGAGCACTTGTGTGGTGTGTTAGAAGCGTTTTCAGAGAGATAATCTATCTCACAAGTAACAATTTTAAACCTTTCTTGCCTTTTCTAAATTTATTGGTTTGTCATTATCGGTTCCGTGATTGGGTTCTTCATGCAAAATTCAAAGTGCAAAAAATGCACAGACATTGGTGGACAGCACAAGGACAGAAATGAGCAGCTATAATAGGGAGGGTGACAACCAATGCAGTATTGCCTGTGACTCTGACCATGGCTCGTCATCAGTTCATCACATGCATCTGGCAAAATATTTGTGGTAGAAAGAGAGAAGTATTGATGCCATTTTACAGATTTAGTTTACAGGTGTGTCATTTAGAATACTGGTACAGACTTCCTGTGCTCACAGCCAGGAAAGATAACAGTGAATGGATAAAAATATACAGAAAGGGCCACAAAAATTTAGGAGATGAAGAACTTTGTATGGGAGTGGAGTCTGGAAAGGATTGTATTTGATTAGTATAGTGAAAGAACAGTGGAGAAGAGATGCTTTTATTGTCTCTGAATGAACAGGGATAAATATAAGGAGGGAGAGCTATATTTAGCTGAAAAACAGCTTTGGCTGTTTGGCAATTTGGAACAAATTGCTATGAAGTGAAAAAGAATGCATTTAGCATAGAAATTCCCAGAATATTCCTCAACAGCTGGAAGAGGTCCTGGAAAATTTTTCTATTACAATTTGTGAGGGCAAGCAACCTGGCTGTGTTAAGACTGAACTTGAAAATCAACAAAAGGGATTATATGTGAGTCAGATATATGTTGAACTAGAGGTTCCTATTTCTCCCAGTCACGTGTTTTACTACTAGGATGCAGTTTAACCCCTTTGGAATTTATTAAACCCGAAATCTTGGCTCTGTTTACATCAGTAATAAAACTGTTGCTGGTTGTAGTGGAGCGAGGATTTCTCTCAGGGCCCTCAAGTATGAATAGTTCTAGGAGTGATGTGTGTGTTTGAGAACCCTCCCAGTGATTTCCACTTCAGCCTACTAGGTCCCAAGGGCAGGGGAAACAGGGTATTCCCATTATGAAAAAGGGAAATGGAAAGCCAGAATTGTTCTGTATAAAACAGACCCAATCCCTGTACCAGGTTTTACTGCAAGAGTTTACACAAAGGGCTGGTGCTCAGTAGAGGGCACAGCTGAGAACAGGCTGAGAACTGTGTGAAAAAAGGTGTGATAAGGTGAGTGATATTAATTGTAGTACATGACCCCATAACACCCTTTGCTCTTCTTCAGGCTGAAAAAACAACACCAAAAAAAGAAGGTTCTTCAGCTTCTTGCTGGCCATAAATTATATTAGCCTTCCTAGAGGGAATTTCAGCTGACGGATTTTAGCACTCATCAATTTATGGCACTTGGAAATGCTTTAAAAATATCTAGAAAATCCGTCTTTTAATTCTGATTAAATTTGATTTCTGCATCTTAACTTGATGAACAACTGAGAAATAAATTTTAAATTATGAAAGAAACACATATGGTTTTTTGTCTTTAATTTCTATGGCATTTCAAAACTGCTTAAGGACCTATTCATTCTAAAAATAGTTCCTTTGTTTTAGACCAGGTTATCGAAAATCCTTATGATCAAGAAGGAACACATCAAACAATTGAGAGAGATGAATACAGAAGCAGAAAAGCTGGTGAGAATGTTCTCTTTTCAATTCTTAAAACAGGATATGCTTTAACAGCTGATGCAAATAGATACAATTAGAAGTAGAGTCTTTGATTGCTTCCTATAATATGAAATTTTTTTATTATTTTTTAAAGACAAGTCAGAGAGGTCAGTAGTTTTGAATATGATTCTCCTTTGAAAGCGTTTGGAAACTGATTAATGTTAATATCAGGATAGCACTTGTTAGTTGACACATAAAGTTAGGAAATACTATGTACTTTGAGAACGTGGGGTACAAGTTTATCTGGTAAGACATTCATCGTAATATTACTTTGCAGATGTTAGATGCTTATTTTCTTAGCTTTCTGACTAAAACAATTACTCATTTTGGAGATTTTTCTATGTAAAGCTCTGAGTGCCCTTGACCAGCATTTAAAATTACAGTACCAGAGCAGCTACAGCATAATTAGCAGCAGCAGCAGCAGCAGAATAGTTTTTCTTGCTAACTTTATCTAATCAGCAGTCAGTAAATCAAAATGATAAGAATGCCTCGTCTACCACCCATGGCTATAAATCAACTTGAAAGCAGAAAGATATCAGTCTCAACCTTCTGCCAGCGCCCATTCAGGCTGTTGTCTCTGCAGCGTACAGACAGAAGGCTAAAGGTTTGTGGAGAGGAAGAGGGGTCCCTTTTATTTCTTGAAACCAAAACTCTGACTTCTTTTTTCATGTAAAATATTTGAATGTTGAAGGTTTTGATTTATTGTGGTAAGATTTCTGATTTTGTCCCTTCAATGATCATATGCGTGTGTGCATTTTGTTACTCTGCTTCCTACTGCCCCATCCCCAGGTCTCTGTAATTATCTTGTTTTGTGCTGTGATGAAGCCCTTCAGAACCTTGTTGTCATTTCAGTTACTATATTATTTTTCTTGTGCATCAAATGTTTTGTATTGTAATTTTGTGTGTTAGTAACTAAAGGAGATGCAAAGAGAAGTGGATTAAAACATACCATTGCAACCTCTAACTGTGATAATTGAAAAATTACCAACTCTTCTTAAAATAAAAAAATTTTTGTTTTTTCTTAGGTATTGGTACTTTTGCATAGATAAGGAAATCATAGGAATGACAGTAGCCTTCCTCTGACGAGAACCCAGATGTTAACACATCTTTCAGCTACTAAATCATAAATTAACTGTATCGTTATTTTTCTTGGTCTTCTTATTCCACAAAATTGAAAGAGCAAAAAAGAGCAATGGGGAAGAAAGGAATCCAGAAATAAACGTTAAATTTGATATCTTTTAGGTCACTTGTAGCCTGGATAAGGACTCAGAGATACTTTTGAAATTCTTCCCTGCTCTATTTCCTTTGTAAACCAGCAATCATAAAACAACCTCTGTTACTATTCAAGGCTGCACTGATAAAAATAGAGGATGTGATACCTTCCTATTGGGCCATATTCTTAGCCTGTCTTCTAATCCTCTTTGTCCCTTGGCAATCCCATCCACATTTGTGCCACTGTGTATGTGTTGTTTCTCCTTTAAAATATATTTCCTTTGAACAAGAATCTTTTTCTAGCCCAAATACATTTCAACATCAATAGCATACCCAAAAGTGAATAAAATCAAATCCTTTGAGTTCGTTCAGGTGTACACTTTGTCAGACTATGATAATAATTCATACAATTGTGATTTGATGATTGTTAGAGTAAAACCACTGCTTGGTTTAAAGTAATCCTTTTTTAAAGATTTTTTTTTTAACGACTGATTCAATATAGAAATAAATAGAATTGACCAAAATTAGAACAGGTACTGAATGTAGTACATTATTATTTGGCAATAATAATAAATCTACACGACTCACGGGATGCCTTCAGAGGAGCTATTAATGGATAAAAGTGCACATTTTCTATTTCATTTTTTTGACATCACTATACAAGTCAGGGTTGCAGGCTGTAAACAAATTACCATGTACATAAAACAGTAAACATTTGGATAAACAAATACAAATAAAAGGATGGACAGTTCATTTTTTCACTTGATCTGCAATAAAGACAAGGTAGAGGTAATGCTGGTTGTTTCAGAGAAGAGCATCTAGATGTGACAGACAGAGGTGTTACTTGTTTCCATCCACTGAAAGCCAATCCATCTTTTTTCTAACGGGTCAGCTGTTTGTCCCTGTTTCCAGATCTTGGATCAGAAACAGTGCTGGTGCTGAGAAATATTCCTTTCACCATCACTAGCATAGAATGCCTTTAACCTTTCCTGACAGGGAATCCACAATGGTCTGCAGCTTTCACGGTTAACCTGGAGTAGTCTCGTCTGCTCTAGGGAAGCTGATCATTGGAGAAGGTCTAAAAGTTACAGTTTTTATCTTGTGTTCCAGAGCTGCAGAAAGTGTGTCAAATTTATGCTGATTTCCAGTGAATTCTGAAATTATGGTGTTAGTTTAAAGCCCTGTTGATTTGGTATTCAGACTTGTAAATCCCTGAAGATTGTTTCAGTGATTGTTTAACTTTGAACTGAACTGATAACTGAAACCTTGATTTTGAGTTTTTGACAAGGATCCTCCTGATGAAGGCTCTTGGCTTTGCAATTTGGTTTATCTTGTGCTGTAAAATCTATAGCTACAGGTTTGATTGTATGAGATACCTGTATCTCAGACTAGTGGCTGGAAGTACATCCATCTTATCTTGCAAAAGGTATTTTTTGGAGGAACTTTTATAATATATTGTATGTTTTGTTTCAATTTCGTAAATATCACCCAAACAACATCAACCTATATTCTGAAAAGAGTATAGGAAAAAAAGTACTGTATTCTGGTATTTATTCTTTTGTGGAAATTGTGCTTACAAAATACTTACATTAAGAAATATAAGCTCTAGTAACTCTCTTTTTTGGCAGAATTGTTAGCTGTAACAGAAGGTGTGTAGCACTGAGTCATCCTCAAGTGACCACTAACTTACTAGCCAAATGTGCCTCCCATCCTGCAGCAGAGGTGGTCGAGGCCATATTGTCCTATACTGTTCCCTTGCTGACAGGATAGTTTTCTGCTGAACCAGTAGAGAGAAGCCATGCCCAGCTATTGGAGAAATAAGCAGGTCAGACCACTGTCATCTTCTGTAGCATTTACCACCATAGATTATTGTAGCACTTTTAAGAAGAGAATAAAAGCGTGGTTGTTACCTACACACTTGTCACTTGGAATTATAAATAGTAATACTGCATTTTAATATTTTGTATGTTAACTTTTTTTTATTAAACACTGGGATTTCAAATATCTCAGTATTATTTTCCAGTGAAAGTTCCTTTTGATGAGTTCCAAATTTATAAATGTTCAGTACTGTATTAACTTTAATGTGCTTTGTGTTTTCCACAGAAATCCTATTCCATGCCAATAAGCATTGAGTTTCAGAGGAGATATGCAACTATTGTTCTAGATCTGGAACAACTCAACAAAGACTTAAATAAAGTTTTGCATAAAGTTCAACAGTATTGTTATGAGGTAAGATTTTGCTGGAATCCGTATGTACTTGTTTGGTTTTGCTTAATCTAAGTAGAAAACAGAATTCCTTGGGAATAGGGCATAGGTGGGGGTCACTTTGAAATGAAACCGTTAGTGGCTGTGTTGGATTCCTTCTCTGTCTCTGCCTTTGTCTGAGCAACAGACACTTTGCTGATACCAGTGGCCTGTTTTTAGATAGACATACATGAAGAAAAAGTACTGTGTATTATAAACCTGTGAACTTTCTTTGAAATAATTTCATTTCACACATCCACCAAATGCAAAGGACATTCTTAATTCTTTATTTTTTATTCCTAATTTCTGTCTGTTATATCTATGCAGCTTGCTCCTGACCAGGGCCTCCAGCCTGCTGACCAACCCACGGATCTGAGGCGTAGGTGTGAAGAGGAAGCTCAGGAGGTCGTCAGGCAAGCAAATACCTCATCAACGGGACAACTTTGTGTTGAGAGTGAAAATTTAACTGATCTTATCTCTAGGCTTACAGCAATATTACTGCAAATCAAGGTACAGTGTTTGCAAAAAATAGCATCTCCCATAAAATATGTAGTATTAAAGCTCTGCCAGTTTCTTTGTGCTGAACTGTGAGAACATTTTTGTTTTCTTCCCCTACAGTGTCTAGCAGAAGGAGGTGATCTGAATTCCTTTGAATTTAAATCATTAACAGATTCATTAAATGACATTAAGAATTCAATAGACTCCTCAAATATCAGGTATTACTTTTTGAATATTCTTAATTACCCATTTTGTGCCAGCAGGCAGTTCTTACTGTATTTTAGAGATGAACATTTGATTAAAATTCAGAGGTTTAATCTGGTAACTTTTACTTAACAGGAAGGGTACCATCTAAAAAGAGGCTTCTCACAGGGTATGTGAAATGAGCAGTTTTCTGTTTGAACCTATCAGTGAAGTAACCTGTTAAAAAAAAAAAGTGCTGAATTGGTGCAGCAACACTAGACTTTCTTGTTCTTTAGTCATTTAGAACATTTTCAGATTTTGAAATCCCACTTACAAGTTCTTTAAACTACAGAACAGTACAATTTCAGTGTTCTTTTAGCATACTCAACCTCTTGTCTGTAAATACCAAAAGCTGGCACATGAGACCAGCTTCCATTAGCATGATTTTAAGCCAAGAAACAGAAGAACAGCAATATTGTGCCAGATCAAAGGCCCATCTAGTCTTGATGGACCATTTTTCAACAGTTGTCATAAGCAGGTGATGGAGGAGGCATTATAAAAATAGCAAGAATGTGGTGATACTTGTCTGGAGTACACTGCAGCCTCCAGCAATTTGTGACCAGCATTTTTTAAATAATTAAGATGCTGCTAAATTACATCATTTAGAAAATATACCTAAATGCTAAGTATTTTCTTATACTCTTATTACTTGTATTGCTGCATTTAAACAGGAGGCTGCACGCGAGTCTTTAAATTTTTAATTTTTTTTTTCCCAAAGATAGTAGAATAGCCTTTTATTTCAAAACAGTTATTGAGAAATGCTATTTTATAGCATCTTTCATTAGTAAAAACAAAAACCCCAAGCATTAGTGAAACTTCTCTACGATCAACACTGCAAATTACACATTAGAATGGATTCAACTAAAGGCTGATGTACCCAGCGAAGAATGTGATGTTTTCATTTCATTGTACTTATTTTGGGCATTTTAGCATGTCTTCATAATATTTTGATTTCACTAACTCTGGTCATGTTAAAGCCTTACTTAAAGTACCCAAGTCAGTAACTCTTGATTTCATGCAGAGGTTTGTGCAAATGCTGTTTTCACATATTTCTCTATCAGGTTGCATTTGTTTCTACCGCTCTCCAATTCATCTGAATTTTTATACTGGCTGTGTTCACATCTTGATTTTCACTATAAAAATATTCAGACGCAACTCTTAAATGTGGGGTTAAACACTTTTATTTATTTCCTCCTTCTTTTCTTCCCATAGCTGTTTTCAGAATAACGTTGAGATCCATGTTGCACATATTCAGAGTGGTCTGAGCCAGATGGGAAATTTACATGCTTTTGCAGCTAATAACACCAACAGAGACTGAAAACTTCCTCTCAAGTGTACAGCAAGTAGTTCTGGAAAACCTTCCTTTCTATAGGCTTCACCAAATATCCTAACTGCCAGAAGATAAGGGAAAAGAAAACTTCTCAGAAAGGACCCTTTTGAATCTATTATATCCGCTTCTTAAGAAAACCAGCATTACTGGCCAGCGTTACATTAGATTTCTCCATTTGTTATTCACATGCAGTAGTTTTGCTAACTGGTAATCTCTTAGTAATTGCATTTATTATAGTAAACTTGAAAACATACTTTCATATAATTTGAACTTAGTTTTTAAAAGTTCAGATTAATTCTGTGCACCTCTTGCTGTTGGGTCTCCTGGTATGTTAGAAGTGACGAAGAGGAAATGGTTCAGTTTAGTAGCCACATGGCAGGTCTTTGTTGTGTAAAGCTACACTTCTGTGTTGTTCTTGAGAACTGCCAGCACCGTCCCTGATCTAAGAAAGCAGCAGCAGGATACAGGCAGCAAATATAAGCTGTAAACATGAGGATGTTGGGCAGGTCTATCAATCAGTCAGTGTCTTGTTGGAGCTCTTAACTTATCGTAACTTATAGAAGGAGTGTAATGAAGGAATATAAAAATGTAACTGGTAACTTTCCAGAAAGAAATTGGTTATGGCTTTTTCCCTTCACACTGGGCAAAAGAAGTGCTGTGGTTGGTATTTTATATAAATGACTGGTTAAACATACTGTTTTTCCAAATTTTTGTTTGTTTTGCACAACTTTTAAATTAGATTACTGGTTATTCAACAGTACCCAACATATATAAATATGAACATTTTTATAATGAAATATAACCAGTGAGGTAAACTACAAAAATAAAAAGCGACAACCTGCCTAGGAATTGGAATTAACCTTTTGGAATGTTAATCTTGTAAAAAGTGTGTATTGGTTTGTTTAAATAGTCTTGTAAAGCTTCTGTGTAATGAATTGTTTCCAGATTTGAATTTTCAGAGATAGCTGTAGAGATGTTTTTGATTCTTTTAGATGCCTCATTAAATAAGGTCTTTTATATGTTAATGTATAAAGAATATGTAAACAGGATTATTTTCAATTTAAAAATTTTGTATAGTTTAAAGATGCTTCTGTATTCTGTGTTGGTATTGTGCCACTGCAAAACTTTAGTGCAGAGTTTATATTTAGCTAAACTTGTTCTGTTAATTAAGAGAAATGCATAAATCTTTTATTCTCAATGAAATTTGTAACTGAATAAATTGAGCTATGAGAGTTGATATATTTCACAAAAATGCAAACTTTTTTGCAGATGGTCTCAGGTCATTTTTTTAAGAGAAGTTAATTGCTGAAAAAAAGAAATGTTATGAGGACAAGGTGAGTAGCTGTTTTAAAAGGTACTTAGAAACTTTACAAGAAATATTACAAAATAATGCTAAACAGTAATTTAGCTGAATTACCCATGGAAACTTACCTCTCATAATGCAGTAGAACATTATGGTGGTCCCTGCAATTGCTTTTGTAACGATGTTACCCATTATTTTGTGATGTTACCATCTGTTTGGTAAAGAAGACAGAAATGTGTCCTTTCCCATCACCCTTTTCATTTAAACAGAGAAAGGTGCCACAGCCTAACTTAAGGTAAATAGGTTTAGTAGACAGGAACGAATCTGATCTACAGCTAACTTGAGAAAAAGGAACCGTCCCCTTGCAGCCCTGTCCTTGTCTTCTGCTGCTCATAAACCCCACTATCCTTTCTTTAATTATTGCAGGGTAAGAGGAAGATACACCATTTATAACAAGCATACCTGTGTACTTACACATGTCATTTGTCTGTTCCTGCTGGCAATGTGAATATACACATCTTTTCTTTGAGAGGCTGCATTTCTCCTTGGGTACCAATCTGTTGCGTTAGAGCTAATGTTGAATTTTGGTGACAGTAACAAATATGACTGTTTTTGCTGAATGTGCCCTAAGCATAGCAGGAGTCTCAAGAACTCACTGCAGCTACTGTAACTGAAGTCTGCAGAAGCAGAACAAGTTACTTTCGTTTCTTAAAATCAGTAAACTTGAATTTACTGTGAGCCTCCAAGAAATGATGGTCGCATTTTTTGTAAGTGCTTCTCTTCAGGGGTCTTCCTGACCCTCAACATAGCAGCTCCTTTTGCACCCAAGTCCACTTGGGAGACAGGTGCTGTCCTGAGGTTGGTTGGTTTTTGCTTCATGTTTTTTCAAGGGCAGCTGTGTTTTTTGGAGGGAGAATATTAATCAGCAATCCTGCTATGCCACTTCACTTACAAGCTTGCAGTCCAGCCAGGGTTCAGCTGTCCCAGATCTCACAAGCACAGGTATGTTATGGGGTGGCACTGAGGGATTTTGTGCGTTGGTAACCTTATTCTAGCAGGAGCGTGATTCCTGACATAGGATATTTCTGCCACCAGTACATGGGTATTGTTTCCTGTGCTTCTGAACCTCATGGCATTCAGGTGCTCTCCCCTAACTTTAGTCTTACAGCTCGCTCTGGTAGGCTCTGACAGACCACTTTGTAGGTTGGCCTTATCCTCAGAATACATATGCACTAATTTATCCTTCCTCAATAAATTGAATTACAGGAGAGGCTTCTGTTACTACTAATTTTGGCATTCTCAGTGCAGAGCCATTCAGCCCACAACTCATCATTGAACAGCTTCTGTGGAGTCGCTAGAATTCAAAGCTGAAGCACCTTTACAGTGTCCACAAAATAGTCCTACTTTTCTGTAATTTAACACTGACATTGGCTCAAGTGGCAGACTGGATGCTTTTGTCTGAGCACTTGAGATTTGGAGTTTAAGGCCGTTTCTCTAACCCATCCTTCAGGGCCCTTAGGTCTCATTGGCAGCTGAACCGCAGCTGTGGCTCTCCTGGACCCGGGAAGAGAACCTGTAGCTGGGATATCTACCACTTTTCTACCTCATGTCAGCCAAGGTAAGACACCCTGCTAAAACACACACAAGCGGAGCAAAAATGTAAACCTTTATTTTTTTTTTTCCAAAAAACCCCGACAGACCATCCCACTCTTTTCTAAGATCAGTCCCCACCCCCAAAACACAGTGGATTTGGTTAGCTTTTTGGCTAAAGAAGGTTAAATAGAAATACAAAACACGCTATCAGAAAGCTTTAAGTACAGTGTGAAAAGATGTCCTCAGCTGATGGAGCCGACCCGTATCTTTCTTAAATAAATAGGTAAAATCAGTTACTACCGGATAAAGTGCAACAGTGGCAGAGCAGCAGGGGTGAGGTAGCGCGCTGTGTGGCTGCTCCCCGCCCGAGCAGCGCACCCCGGGACGGGGTTCGGCGGGTTGGGCTGTGGGTTAACCCTCTGCCCAGGCCGGGCCGCGTCCCGCCGGGGCGGCGCTCAGAGGGCGCGGAAGGCGCTGAGCGCGTTCTCCTCCCACTCCGAGCCCGACTCGGAGTAGCCGCTGGTGTCCTCGGCGTCCGACACGGGCGAGTACTGCCCGCAGAAAGCGCGGGCCGGCGCGAAGGGGCCGGCGGCGCTCCCCGCGAACGGGGCGGGCTCGGCCCGGCCGGGCTGGCCGGGCGGGAAGCCCTCGAAGCCGGGGCAGGGAGGGAAGGCGGCGGCCGGCGGCCACTCGTAGGGGGCCGAGCCGTCCTCCGCCCGGGCCGCCCCGGGGAGGGCGCGGCGGGGCCGCTCCGGGGCTCGCAGGGCGGCGAAGTGGGGCGGCCGCGGGCATGGTGGTGGCGCGGCGGGGCCGGGGCGGGGCGGGCCCCGCTGGCGGCGGGACTTGGCGCGGCGGTTCTGGAACCACACCTGGGGAGAGAGGGCGGCGGTGAGGGCGGCGGGGCGGCCCCGGCGCGGCGGGCGCGGCGCGGCCGACGCCCCTCACCTGGATGCGGGACTCGGGGATCTGGGTGGCGTCCGCCAGCTTCTCCCGCAGATAGATGTCCGGGTACATGGTGTCCTGGAAAACCAGCTCCAGCGTCTCCAGCTGCGCCGCCGTGAAGCTCGTCCGCTTCCGACGCTGCGAGGCCGCCGGCGCCCCCTCCGACGGCTCGGCCGAGGGAAGAGCCCTGAGGGCGGGCGAGGCCGGGCTGGGCCCGCCGCCCCCCGCCCACCTGCCCCCGGGGAAGGCGGGCGGCTCCGCCGGGGACCCCCCGAAGCGCAGCGCGGCCATGGCAGCGGCGAGCAGGGGTCCGGACCGTGCCCCGCCCTTTATAGCCGGGGAAGGGGGCTCTGCGGGGGCGGGGGTTCGAGGGGGCGGCACTGCCCCGCGGGGAAGGTGAGCGCTGGGGCCCCGCCGGGCTGAGGGCCGGGAGGTGCCCGGCTCGGGCGGCCCCTGCCTCGCTCAGCCCACAGCACTTGGAGGTGGCCGGGCACCGCAGCCCTAGGCCTGTCCGACGGGGTGGGTGATGGCCGGCAGCCCTCGGCTCCCTGCGCGGAATATGGACAGCGGAAGGGAGAGGGGAGAGGGAGCTTTGCATCTGTCCTTTGTGGGCAAAACAACTTGGTGTTGGGAGGCTGTCCCCCAGCTGGGTTATTTCTGATAAAACATCTGGGCTGATAGGGTTATGGAGTTCGCTCCCTCCATCTACTGGTATGGAGGTAGATGTCCTCCAGCAGCTGTCTGCTTTGGCGAGTGATGAATCTTGCATGGTGTGAGACGTAAAGCAAACAGAAGTTATCTCTTCCCGTGGCTGCGGCTGCTCTGCTTGCAGTGCTTTGCTGCCAGCTGTTCGCCGGTGTATGGCCTCCTGCTGTGCCTGCTGCTGCAAAAACATCTCTTTCTTTTTAAGATGCAAGTTAAATGCACCTGGAGAGCCAGAGCCAGACGAGGCAGAGGCAGACGCGGGTGTCATCGCCTTTCCCACCCACTTGCTAATGCCTGTGTACTCCTGCTCATCACACAGTTCTGCCGTGACTGTTTGCCAGCCCACACACTCTGACCAACACCAAGGCACTTAAAAAACGGTTTGCCCTCATTTTGCTCTACCTAACTGTCTCCTAAATAAAGTGACTTTGTAAGGAAAATTGTGGTTTGATTGTTAAAAGCCATTTTTGGAACTTTTATTCCTAAAGCTCTAATACATTTGTGCTTTTGCACATGCAGCAATCCAGGTGCTTTCATTACGGAAGTTTCTAGGTTATTCCCAAAATCATGGCCTGTAGTCTACTGACAGTGGTCAGAAACATGAGACTTGTACAGTGTTCTCAATTAGCGGAGTAATGAGAGGACATAGTTGTGAGAAAAAACACAGTGAGTGGTGATCCAGAAAGCAAAGACAGCATTATTTTACATTTTTATTACAGGAGGGTTAAATTCCTCTGCAGGCTCTGTGCAGATTTAGAAGATGCCACAGGTGGCACCAAAAGGGAATGCAATACTTTGTAATGCATTTACATGATGAATATTTTATCCAATTTTACATCTAATTATATTTGCTTAAAAACATAGCAGAAGTTTCTTTTCTGAGTAATGAAGAATAGAGATGTGACATCCTTTAGGTTTCTGAAGGATTTAATCTTGCTTTGCCCTTACAGGAACATTGACTTTAGTTTCAAGGATTTGGTTAAGTTTGATTAAGTTTGCCAGACAAAGAAAACAGGTTTTTGAGGAAATGTGTTTTTTTCACACACATACATATGTTTTTCTTTCAGGAACAGCCCAGGCTTAAGGAGCTGCTGGCACCACAGGCACCCCACTGTTTACCCCCATCCTGATGTCTTCCATTTAGCTGGGCATGTGTCTAAGCTGTGTGTCAGTCCACACAGTGCAGTCAAGGAATTAATCCAAGTTAAATTAACTGTACAGTAACAGTAGTTGTGGGGGGTTTTTTTAACCAGAACTGAGATTCCCACCTGTGGGTTACCAGCAGCCCCTGGGACAGCTGTGCAAGCGAGAGCACACTGCCAGATGGAACAAGAGGGAGATGAGGGGATCCCGTCTGGGGTGCTTCTAGGACTGCCACCACATGGATCTAATGCTGAGCTAGAAGAGAACAAAACTGAAACAGACTATCCAGGAGTGTAGTGGTTTTCAGTGTCAGACTTCTCATTAAGACGACAATCAATGTATGTTGAATACATACTGAGGAAAGAGTGAGTACTGGGAGCTAACAGACCTGTTCCCAACTCATAAATCTGGAAATGGGCTGACTCTTTGATCTCTGACTGCTGTGACATCCTTCAGGCAAAAAGCCTTCTCAGTTCCCTTGCTGGTTCCCTTTATGGTTTCAGAGTTGTTCCAATGGCTGTCTTGTGACAGCAGCTGACATGCTTCCCCTGATGAGGAAATAAATGGTGAGGTTTCCCAGGCCTGAAAGCTTTCGTTAGGAGATAGAGATGTAACATTTATAGACTATTAAAAACAAGTCTACTTTGTTACAGCAGAAGAAAGGTAACTTTTACACAGTAAATTTTGTTGCAATGTATGTTGTACATGAGTGCAGGGTAACCACTGGCTCTGCGGTGTGGAATAGGAAGCCTGTGTGACCGAATTGTGGGCAAAGCAGTCAGTGCCTTTCGTGCAGCCCAGGTTTACACACACAGGCTCCAGGGCGTGGGGTTCATGCTCAGGCTCTGCATTACCTGTCTGCAGACGGTTGCATTTTCTAGAGGATGTACCTGTGAGGGCTAAGGCTGCTGTGAGCAGGTCAGGCTGCACTGCTTGGCTGCACATCTTTGGTGCTGACCTCTATTTACTTCTAGCCTGCCTCAGTTTCTCTTTCTGGGCTAATGCCAGCATGATGATATATCTTGGTGACGAGTCCTTATTTGCTTACCAGCAGTATGTGCTGGATGCAAAGCAGAGCAATTCTGTGTCCATAGCCCAGGAATCGTATTTTCTCTTTCCTTTTGCTCACTAATTTCCTCCATGGGATCCTGGCTTGGTTTAAAAGGGATCTCAGATTGAATAAAGGCAAAGGTGCTCTGATTGTAAAGGAGTGTGCTGTTAGGTGATCAGAGTAGGAGGTTTTTGCCTTCTTCTAGACAAGCAGGATGGCAGAAAGACATCTGCTTGCTTCTTTCTGCCACTTCTCTCCCTCCCAACATTGGCACACTTCACAGCTCCTACAGTGTCATCCCACTGATGTCCTAAAAGCCATGCCTGTGGAGTAGTGTAGTGTGCCTCCTGCAGCAAGGAAAATGCGCTGTGTCTGGATTCAGTGGAGTTTCCTTTCCCTAACAAGTAGTTTTGCATCCTGCTGTGCCCCTGGTAGTCTGACAAGGAAGTTTCCAACGTCTTGTAGGTGCCAATATCTGCATGGAGTCATACGTAGGCAAGGGCTGGAAGCATTTAGGAAGACATTCAGAATTTCCTCGCTTCCTATTCTGCATACTTGCTTTTACTTGTGTCCTGTCTAGATATAAAGGGGGATTTTACTTCTTCCCCCCAGATGCAGAAGGTATAAGTCCAGAAGTGGCTTGCTTTTTGAAATTAGGATGGCTAAAACTGAGAGAGCTATCTCTGAGGGACGAGCAAACTGCCTTGTGTTGCTATGATCCTGCCTTACATGACTTGAGGAACTGGAGCTTGGGAAGCATCCCAGAATGTATGGCAAGACTATGCAGTAGTGTGACATCCAGTTGTGACTTTGCTGACAAAACAAACACACCCCTTTAGATAACTAACACACATGAGCAGTTCTGCTGCTCAGTCCTGGAGGGGATGGGACATGATGGGTTTTATCATGCAGTGGTTTGTAGCTGCTAGTGCAGCCTTTGATGTGTTCAAACTCTTCTGGCTTCTCTCATCACCTTGGTCTTTCTAGGACTCTTCAGGGACACAGCTCTTGCATGGTATTTTGTCATCCCAGCAAGACTTACTGTTTTTTGGGTTTGTTTTTGTGGCTATCTTTAACATGAATCCTCTGGTCTCTAAACCTGAGATGGAAGTTTTCAGTAGTGCAAAGTTAGCAGTATCTTGTCAACCTGACTAAACTTGCAAAGACTTGGTATCTCGGGGATCTCAATTTCTACATCTGCAGAGGAACAGGCCAACAGGCTTAAATCTTATCACAGAATCACAGAACGGTTTGGGTTGGAAGGAACCTTAAAGATCATCTAGTTCCAACCCCCCTGTCATGGGCAGAGACACCTTCCACTAAACCAAGTTGCTCAGAGCTCCATTGAGCCTGGCCTTGAACACTTCCAGGGATGGGACATCCACAGCTTCTCTGAGCAACCTCTGCCAGTGTCTCACCACCTTTACAGTAAAGAATTTCTTCCTAATATCCAGTCTAAATCTGCCGTCTTTCCACTTAGAGCCATCCCCCTTGTCCTGTCACTACATGCCCTTGTAAAAAGTTCCTCTCCCTATATTAGGAGACTGACCAAAATAAAAGGAACAGTGGTCACACAAAACTGATTTCATTAACTTAGAGAAAGTTTAAGAAAGAACAAAATCACACTTTTGCTGTTAAGACATAGCTTAAGTTTAAGCTATATCAAAGAAGCAATCCCTGGATAATTATCTCACAAATAAAATTAATTGTAGACCAGAGACATTTGTATGGTTGCACGTATAACTGCATTTGCCTCAGAGCTTCTGCTGGCATGAAAATGCCATATAATTTCCAGCTTCTTTAGCAGGGTCCTGATAGTACAAATTGTTAATGCATGTTAGACTTAGGTTTTGAGGTTTTTTCGTTATGCCTAAGAGGAAATCTTTGGATGAATACTTAATTTCCCTTTGATGGCTTCTAGTCATTCTGACAAAGCTCTTTACAGCCTCCAAATGCTTTTAGAGGTTTATCAGGTCTTCCCAACGTACAGACACCAAGATCTATATATTGAGGCTTTTAGGTAGAGTTCTGAGATCTCACAGTGATGTCATGTTTTTAATTTACAGTTGTCATTTTTCTATCCCTCGTGGCTGTAATAAGGAAGAGCTTGAGCAGGTGGGCTGTTTATAGTCCTTGCTCTGACATGGTTTGCAGATGGCTTGAGACATATTCTTGAAAGACTTGAGCTGCCTGTCCATTGGGGATGTTCAGCTGTGCCCCTGAGAGCCCTTCCTTGCCAGAGCCCTCTACAGAAAAGAGGAGTTTTGCCTTTTTGGTCAGCCCAGGAAGTGTATTCACCTCCACCTGGGAGACAATGAGGTGGATACAGCCAGCATCTTACTTCAAGGCCAGAAGTGTGACTTGGCCACACTCCAGGCATCCCCAGACTGTCCCAGTTGGCAGTGGGTGCTTGGATGTGGCTGAGGAGTGAAAGGGAGAGCAATGCTGTCCCTATTTTCTGTCTGACAGTGTGACCTGGGGTGGTGCAGCCATCGTGTCGTGAATGTTACCTGTGACCAAGGGACTGGGCTGAACCCCTTTCAGGGCTTTTGTACCAACGGGTAAGAAATATGGGATGGAGCCCCTTGCACTGGAGAACCAGAAGGATGTCAGAGCCTGGTGACATCAGTCCCCAGCACAGGCTGCTGCTCACGCAGCCCGGCCCAGTGCAGTGCCACCAGTTATTTCAGATCCCAGAGTAAAGGGCCAGGCTTGCCCAGCAGCTCTGTGCACAGATCTTCCATGGGGTTAAAATAAATGCAATGTGATAAGTGGTTATGCCCACTCTGAAAGATGACTGTGCTTGGCTCAGACCTGATTCCCTCTATATGTGCATGATCTGTTTTGCTTTGAAAATTAAACTGCTGTCTCTCTTCGGTTTTGGCAACAAGAAGCTAATAGTATATTGTGACTTTAGCCCTGTGCTTAGGAGGGGGATGTGACTTGGTGGGTTAAGACATTTCCTGAGAGGTGTGAGACAAGACTTCAAGACCTGGTGGTGCTGTTCGTGTATTCTGCTCCAAGGAGTTGATAAGAGCTTCAGACACACAGAGGGCCTTGAAGAAAGCACCCGTGGGGGAGGCGTAAGAACCTGGCAAATGCATATGAAAAGATCAAGGGGCTGCATTTGCTAAATCCCAACAGGAACAGACTTGGGGCAAGATGCCCAGGTTCAGAGAAGACACAGCAACAGGGCAAGAGCAGAGTATGTCTGATGGCTGGCACCTGGCTCCCTACCTTAGGAGGGAGAGGAAGATCAAGGATTTGGGAGTGGGAGGGAGATAAGAGCAAACGGTGGGGGTGGGATGAGGGTAAGGGCAATAGGGAAGAAGCTACCTGGATATAGGAGAGGCTGGCTGAAAGAGCAGGAGATATTTAGTGTTGAATTTAGACAGACTTAAAACTCAACCTACCTTTGGGTTTTGAGGTACCCTGAGAATGGCAGGATGTGTGTACCTGACTCTCACTGGTGCTTCTGCAGTGAGTGGGCAATCGCACAGCTTGCTGTAGCAGCAAGCCCTAGGCTTAAACAAATCCTTGTTGCTATTTGTCTCTGTGCTCTCTCTGATTTTGTAGCATGTGGTACTGTGAGGGAACTTGAAGCCTCTACTTAATAGTTTATCATATTGCTATTGCATGCTCTGAACAAGGTCATACCCCACTCTTAGAGATATTTTCCTTAATGAAGAATATGAGAACTGTTGATGCAGGTGGTTGTCCGTATAAGATAACTGAGTTATCTGAACACTCAGTAATCTGCCATTAATTCACTGTGCAAGCAAAGGAAAAAACTCTATCTCTGCAGATGAATGAAAGAAGAAAGAAGAACAGAAAATCTAAGGAAAAAGACCCTGTTTACCTCCCTTTTGTACAGCACCTGCTTAGGAGAGGCAACCTTCCAGAGTGCATCCAGAATACTCACACAGGGCAGGGCGGGCAGGGGAAGGCTGGGTGATTGATAGCAGAAAGGCCACATCCTCTTTTAACACCAAAAATTTTCCAAACAGTCCCCTCTCTTCCCTTTTCAGGCTCCTTGGCCTCAGCAAGCAGTGTTAAGATACTGTTTTGTACCTTTTCTTGGCAGACTCCTAAACCCTAATCATCATCCCGTGCATGTGGTGAGCTCTTCCTTCTACTCCAACTTAGCAAATGCCAGTCACAAGATTCTCTGTTTCTGTCCTGCAGTGTTTGGTATCTGAGTGCCTGAGCTGCTGAAATTAATGGGGTTTTATGAGAATTTTACCTTTTTTTTTTTTTCTTTGTCAAAGCTTGTGTCTCATGGTTATTGAGAAAAGGATCCAAATGTGAAGCAAATTTTGCTCCAGTGTTTCAAAACCAGAAAGCAAAACATCTGAACTTTCCCAGTAAGGTCAGATGCCTGTTTCAATATGAACACAGATTTACTGTCTTTCTCTGCCCTTGGCTGCCCTGGTGCTATTAAACCCCACAAATCTTCCCTCTCTGAGTGACACTGACTGGAGATTTCTTCAGCTGGCTTC
This sequence comes from Corapipo altera, assembly GCF_003945725.1. NCBI lineage: Eukaryota > Metazoa > Chordata > Aves > Passeriformes > Pipridae > Corapipo > Corapipo altera. The sequence continues at coordinate 4,511,458 of NW_020884931.1, forward strand.
TCTGTGCTTCCCTGCTGCTTCTCAGGCATGTGCCAAGGTCAGTGCTCCGGCTTCAGACTTATCATCTATTCTAAATGTTTCCCATCCTCTTTTCTGATTAGTTTTGGAGATGAGAGATTCTTAGTCTCTTGTGTATCATGGCATTTGCAAAAAAAACATTTTGGTTTGTTCTTGCATTTTTTCTGGGCTCTTTCATTTCAAAGAATTTCAAGCCTCTGTACAGTTTGGTAGATTTTCAGGTTGAATATGTAATGGAGGGTGGGAAGCTCCACCTGAGCTGGGGATTTGTAGCTGATCATTAAATCAGCAGTTTCAGGTGATCATAGCTGGGGAGTGCAGTGGTTAATATGCCATTTGATGAAGTAATTCTCTTCTGTGCATGAATTGACTCACATTTCTTTGCTATTTAAAGTCACACTGAAGAAAAGAAAAAGAAAATGCCATCCAACAAACTTGGTAGACATTATTTCTGTGGGTTATCTTGACTTTTGTAAGCCCACAGCACAATTTTCTGGTGTCTGACTCACACAGAAGCACCATATATTTGCATAGAAAAGTATCTCCATCTTCCTCCCCCACTATCCATCCTCCTGCCTCAACCATCCCAGATAAGCTGTCTGATAGCATCCTGCATGTTGCCTCACTCCTCTCTGCAAATACGCTCTCTGAGGCATCCCTGCCCTCCACCCAGCACCCTCTGGGCTGCCCTGCTCAGGCAGCTCCTGCCCTAGACATTCAAAATGCCTCGTTCTCTCATTCCCATTTTACATGACAGCTGTTTTTCTTCCCCTATTATTCAAGCTCAGCTCCTCTGCTTTTGATTTCTGGCAGGATTATTTTTCTATTTGACTTGGGCCCTGTTTGCCAAGGGCACACCCTTGTCACCTCCATATTCTAATCCTCTCCTTTGTTATCTAAAGGTCTTCTTCTCTTTCCTTTTATTGGTACTTTTATCTCTTTCTCCACTATCTTTTAGTCCCCTTGATTTTTACCCCTCTCTTTTGCATGTGACCAGTCTTGTCTTGCACATGTTACTTGGGGGATTTAATACTTCTCTCCTTGACAGCTTTTCTTCCCTGCCCTGGAAGGTTCTCCATGCTGCTGGACACATGCCAAAGAGCAAATAAATTCATTATTCCAAGTGAGACAACTGCAATCCAAGACTGGAGAGTGACTCCAGGTGGCAGTGATCACAGCAGCTCTCTACTGACATCTTAGCCACCCCCCATATCTTTATGAGATCACGTTTTTCCTCTTTTGCAGCCATATTTTGACATGTGGGAGGCTGTCCTAAGGTATTTCAGGTAAGAGAATGCACAAAGGAGAAATGAGAGTTTGCTGCAAGGCTGAGTGATCAAAAAAGAGTGCAGCAGCATCGTAGTGTAGGTTTCTATTTACAGTTCTACCGCTGCTGTCCTCTTTTGTCACCACGGTTGGGCTCACTGACACTGCCTGAAGTGTGGCTGTAGACAAAGTCTTCATGGCTGAAAATTGCAAAAGTGGGCATGATATCACATCAATCACAGCATCACCTCGGTGTTTCACAGTTTGTGTGTCTTGGTCAGTGCCAGCATAGCAGCATTCATGGTTTTCTAGCATTTCAAAAAGGCTGTATTTCTCTCAAATCTTGCTAGGATAAGGGCAGAAGGGAGAAGATAAGGAATTTCCTTTGATTAAGCTCTCTTGGTTGAACTGTCCTTCCTCCATGTTTTGTATTTCTTATTAGGCAAGGCAGCAGGACTCCTGGCATGTATAGATCAGTCCAAGAGAAACAGGGCACCTGCTACCACTGAAAATCCTGACAGACTGAAGACCCTGCCCACAGAGCTTGATTTTACATCTCTTCAGCCAAATGGTCATCTCTCCTCTGGCTGCATGGAGCAGGCTCCTGCTTGAGGGACTGATAATTTCTAACTGAGATGCAGAGAGCCACACAGTTGCCCAAGCAAGCAAACCCCTGTGTGTTGCACTCTTTCCTCATCCGACCAACCTGACCTCCTTCATCTCAAACAAATCTTTGCATTTCAGCTTTGCACAGCAGCAAGTTGCCATTTACAGTGAAAAAACAAGTCTGGGCTGTCCAAACATATACATCAAATGCCACTGTAACTTGCCTGTGGCTCTACTGCTGAAGGGAAGGTTCATGGGATGGTGGCAGAGACACATGGGGTTGTTCCTAGAAGATCCCTATTCCAGAGCTAGATTGGTGCCTGTTTCCTGCTCTCCAGGCCCTTATCTAATCTTGCAGCAGTGCAGCTTCACCAGATTCCTTTGGCTAACTGACGATTTAAAGCTGGTTTCAGGTGGGAATTTTACTTAGGACTATATGAAATGTGTATGCACAAAGAGCTGCAGAATACCAGATCATGCATTCCAGGTCTGCGTGAACTTCTCTCTCCATACTTCCCAGGGTCAGTTCTCAAACTCTGACTGGTGTTTTCAGCAGCTGCAGAAACCATGGACCACATCACACAATAGGAAAGCCTTATTCACTTTTTCTTCATGACAAAAGGACAGGCACTCCTGTGAAATCCTCTCTGTGGGTCTGGGTTGCTGGTTTTCTCCATGTAGGGATGTAGAAATCATGAATTGTAAAAAAAAGGAGTAATGAGGTGCTCTTTGGAGCACTTGCAGAATAGCCATAGTTTAGATAATGGCTTTTTTTTTCTTCTTCTGGGTGGAGTTTGGGCCATTTGGGAACTGACCATTCAGCTGACCATTGGATGTGGAATAGGAAGGAGAGTAAAGCATACAGAAGACAGCAACAACCTTGGGGTGAGGCTGGGAGACTTCTGTGGTTGCTGGTGTCATCTGCTTAAGCAGAAATTAATTTTCCATTTTGGAAGGGGGAAGGCAGCGCTGATCATTCCTGGCTGCTGCACTGGGTACGTGCCGATTCACTTGGCTACGAGGATGATGCATTTTGCAGCACAGAGGAGGCTTGTGTCCATGTAGTTTTAAGGAGAAATTGTGCCATCACACCCTTGAGACAGTAAACAAGTGTCAGATTGTGAAAAGGGCTGTACCAGTAACTCTTACCTGTGACATTTTTGGCAGGCCATCTCACCAACGCCCAGGGAAGGCTCTCAGACGGGTGATGCACTGTCTCCTTGCATTTTGCAGCCTTTCCTGGTAAAGGTAGGCTAGATATCCCTGGCTTGGCCTTTTAAAAGGACTTCTTCCTAGGATGGTGGGTCCCTGCAAGATGCAACAGAGCAGGTCAGGACAGAGTAGGACAGGAAATAGTAGGACACTGACATTCCCTCATGGGATCTTTTCGGATCTCAGAAGAAACCACAGCTAAAAACCAAACAGTCCTCAGTCACAGACTCAGAGAGGAGTTGCAGTGATTGTAAAACTGTGAAAGATACCCCAGGAAACCCAGGACATTCACATGGAGTACATCCAGCAATACAGTAGTATAGATACTCAGATAAGTAAGGAGTGGGTTTGGACATTTCGAGTGCTAGACCTCATCCAATCAACACTGGTGAAACCTCTGCACTAAACCTTTATTCAGCAGTGTTTCAGCCTCCCCTGTTTTATTGTACCCTAGTTTGCATGTCCTGTACCCCATGGGCAGTCACCCTTGAAAGAAATTGAACCAGAAGTGTCCCTTGAATATTCCATGGCAAAAAAACCAGTTACATACAGCAGTCACAGTGGCTGCTCCTATTCTTGTATCATGACCTCTGGTTTTGGCTGACAGCTGTGATGATGGAAAGAGAAAAGGGAGCCTGGAAGGAGTCCGGGCAACACTTTGGATACTTTGGGGAAAAATACTTGATTAGTATGTGTGACTCCAGTGTGAGTTCAGCTCTTAGGGCTGTCATCATTGCTAGCTGACCAGAAATGCCAGGCAGGCACAGGGAAGAAGCACATCATGTATTTCACCCCATATCTCTAGCAGGCAGGAGAAGCGTGTGGCTTTTTATACACTGTAGTAACCCAGATGAGTTCATGGAGCACTGCAGTGTGGAGGGCCACCCTTGCCCACTTTCCTTATTCCCTAATCCCCTTGTGTTAGCTACAGGGATTGCAGAGTACAGGCCAGGTTTGAGTTGTTCTGAATCAGTGTGGTGAGTCCTCATCTTCAGGTTTATGGAACTTGTTCCCAGCTGTTCTCCCTCAGGCTACTGCAGAAGGTCCTCAGCAGCAGTTTTCCATCCTGCAAGGATTTAAAGCAATGCAGAGATTTCATCCAGGAAGTCTGTGCTGCAGCAGGTGCCATCCTCAGGGACCGTTATCATCAATACCCTTGAGTTCTGGATAAGTTTTCCCCAGACTTAGCTTTGTTATTTTCTTAATAGTGAAGTATGGTGCAGAGATCTCTCCCAAAAGCTCTGGAAGCTGCTGGTCCTGTCCGGAAAGGGGCTTGGTTGTGTGATGTTCCTCACCAATGATTTTTACTGTGCAGCAGCTTTTACCCAGGTTCCAGCAGCATCACGGTGGCACCAGTGACAGCAGTGTAAAAGCACTTGGCCTCTTTCAATCTGGACAGTCACCTGTGAGGCACTAAGAGAGCTTCCTACAGCGAGGTCAGTCCAGCTGTCAGTCACTGCTCACCTGGGCCAGATTTGATTGCTGATCCCAAGATGAAAGGTTTCATCCTGTCTTCTCCAGAGGCGGCTGCTCTTCCTGAAGAAATATTTCAAGACCATTTCTACTGGATACAGGAAAAAGAAGCAAACACATTCCCGTGCTTTTACTTCCATGCTGGTATTGCATTGCTTCCTGTGACCCTCTCTTCTCCCAGCAATGCATGGCTTTAAAGTTGCACAGGCTGGGTGGAATATATTTTAGAGCGAGACTCAATTTAGCCATGATGTCAACTGCAGCCAACTATAAAAAGCTCAGTAATGCTCTTTGAAAGTGTAACAGCTGCTGCTCTACACAGTCCCTGGTGTATTACAAGTCCGCCCTACTTCATGTGCACACAACCAAAATAAAATACGATAGCAATCATTATATAGTTCAAGGAATTTGGGACAAAATCTCCCCAGAAACCAGGAGGAATTCAAGGTTAGACAAACTGGGTAATTTTACACAGTTTGTTAACAGAAAGGTAATTTTATCTGGCTTTGCAACGTAGCCTGACTTCTACCTCACACTTGACTACGTGTAATCAGTGATCCCTACACAGTGACAACCAAGCAGAAAACCTTTTGGCAGTTCTGGATAAACTGACTTCTTGCATGGGGTAAGTCCAGAAATACATTATCCAACATATGAAACCTATTTTTTTCATTAAGTGGATGGAGCCACATTTATTTCAAAAAACACCAACCAGGCCAAAATTTCCCATAAAAGCAGGACTATTTAAGAAATTGTGATTTGTTAACCTAGAGTGAATAGAGAGAAGTGAATGACTGTGGAATTGTGCTGGCACTGGAGAGGGATCTTGGCTTTCAGGGCTGTTAAGGACAGCCCTGAAATAGTGGATGCTCTAGTAAAGCCAATTCTTTTCCAAAATCTGAGCAATAAGCATTTAGGAGTAATCCCTGCATTTCACTCTGCAGAATTCCTTCTCTTGAGGGCCTTGATACATTTTCCAGGGATGTGTCTCTGTTTTACTAGAACATGGGAAGACTGAGCGGCCTGCTCACAGTTATGCAAAAGCCAGCGAGTGGAAGAGCAGAAAGGGGAGCCTGGATGTTTTGGTTCTGCTTTCCCCCTTCCCTTGAGTCACTGGCCTGCTGGATGGTGAGCTGACGTTACCAGTGGTCCATCCAATTCCATTTTCTGCAACCACATGAGACAGCTCAAACGATGGGAGTACAGGAAGCAACAACTACATCAAAAAGACAGAGAAAGTTTCAGAAAAATTTCATTAGTGCCCAGTTTGCTGGAATGGTTGCTTGAAATCCTGCTGGGCTGAGCCCTGGCTTGGTGGGGTGTAGCATGGGGACCAGACAGGCTGAGGGAGGACAACACCCTCCAGCCTCACAGCTGAATGGATCAGCCTGAGCTCCAGTTCCTTTCTGCATCCTTGACAGGACTAAACCAGTGCGAAGTGGCCACAGTGTTGCCGGCAGATTGATTTTGTGTGGTTTGTACTTCAGATCGGGCCTTTGTAGTGTGGGTGAGGAACAGCCTGTTCCAAGGGACGTGTAAACTTCTCTGACACGGGTTTGAAGCAGTCGTGAGCTCACCAGTCTGCGAGGAAATGGTTGGCTGCCAAACACGGCTGTTACCAAAGGTGACAGGACAGTCGGGCAATGTGAGGAACAATTTGGCGTCAGACAAAGCCGTTGGGGTGGAAATGCACACACCACAGGACAGGCTTGGGTGTGTCTCTGAGCACCGGCTGCACCCAGCTCCCAAGCAGGAATATTTTATCCACGAGGAAATCAGAGGCACCCAGAAATGAAAGCAAGCGGCCTCCAGTGAGACGGGAAGCTTGGGAGGGAGTCACGGAGCAGCCCCAGCCCCCATCCTTCCCTGGCAGCTCTCTGGAAACCCCTCAGGCCCCCCTACTTTGCCAGGGCTCTCAGCTGTTTGCTGTGCTGTGGGCGCAAGGAGCGTGAGCAGGATGAAGAGCTGACTGGGGAGAGGGTTTCTTCTACATACGGATACACATGCAAATACACACTGTATGGTTGTTTAAATAAAGTGACACTGAAGAAGGGTGACTTGTGTCAACACACAGAGACTAATTTACATGCTACAGTGTGTAGCAATATGCTGTCAGGTGCGAGCTGGCACAATTTTTTGCATCCAGCCATGTACACATAATGGTATCACAGGGGGAGCCAAGTTGCTGTGGAATTAAAGACTGTGGGTTTTTAATGGCACCTAGGAAACAGGATACTGGAAATCTTTGAACACTGAATAACTTCCCAGCCAGAGGCTTTACTGGTCCTCTAATAGTCTGCAGATTATTTGGGATTTTACTATACCCCTTGATAACTAAGAGCTCAGTTCTTTAGCTATTGAGCAGTCTCCATTTTAAGTAGGGACAGATGAGACTTTTTGCAAAGCTTTTGTCTACCTTTGTTTGAGGCTTTGAGACAACTGAGTGGCTTCTACACTTCCAGAATTGAGACTGGTAAATCATTGGCCATGATCCCATTTGTTCAAAAAAATAGCACTGCAATCCTAGATGGGTTACAAGACGAAGGTGTCTGTCTCATACAATAGCCATGGAAACCTCAGGCTCCTGATGTTCTGATTCCCTGGCTATGATTTTCCACAGTGACCAAGTAATTTATTTAATCCTTTCACTACCTCTTTGCAGAGTCTCAGCTCTTTGAGGTGTCAGAAAGAATCATCAAACCAACTCCTTCAATGCTTTAAAAGGGAAGATCTTGTAATGTGCCACTGAGGGGGAAAAAAAAAAAAAGGACTTTCTTACAAAATAGATGTTTTCCCTCTAATATATTTTACCAGTTGAGGAAAACAAGGTTTTTCAAAAAATAAAATTAACCAAAAATTTGGATCTTTTTTAAATTAATGTGATGCTAAAGCAAACATCTTCTTTCTTTCACATGTGGTTAGAGAAATTTCCTTCTTCAGATCTTCAAGACTTTCCAGCCCTCCTGAAAAACTTTTCTCCTGACTTGTAGATGGCAGTTAAAAGGATCAAAATTATTAAATATTTTGTGCATTAAATTACTTGCCTCTAAATAAGTTTCTCATCAAACCAGTCATATTGGATACTCTTACTTATTTTTGTGGGATTCAGAACAAGCCCCTTCCTAACATGACCACTAAAGCTGAGGGACTGGATCAGTCTCCTAAAGTGATCAACTGTGAGATAATTACTTTTTGCAGTAAAATGGAGTGAGGGGGCCAGAACGAACAGCCACTGACCTGCAAGTGACATTTCACACCACAGTGATAAGGTTCAACTGGCAAAGATTGCTACTGCCCTCTTTTTGAGTAGAGAGGATTAGCAAGAACCGGCTGTCTGTCATGGATAACAGGTTGCTGGGCACACTACTAGTGGTCCTTGGGACTCCATCTGGCAAAGAATTTCCTTCCACAGGTTTTGATCTGCAAAGAAATGCCAGTTGCTGTTGTGAATATCAAAGCCTGTTCCCTAGCTGGAAAATATTGTTGTTTGCTACTCAAGGATTACAATGACGGGCACTCTGTGGAGGCCTGTAATATAAGCCACACACAAAAAGAGATATTCATGTATTTTTGATCCTAAGGGCTTGTCTATGCTAGAGATATGTTTTTTTGCTGTATCTCAGTGAGGTTAAAGACACACTCTTCCTGCCTATGTGTGTATAGCTACACCTAAATGAGGGCTTTTATCAACAAAAGACCCAGCTCTTAACTCACATAATTGCATTGGTAATGCTCCTTTAGTGGAGCCCAGCTTATACAGATTCTGCAGGCAGAAGGATGCCAGAGAATTGCTGCTTTCATCATGATAGTGTTTTATCTCAGGGGGCAGTGCTGATACTTTGAATGTTGTTAACCTCTGCTGTTTTAGGACTGGTGTGTAGGAGTGCATCACCACTGAAACAGGCATTCAGATACTTCTCTCCTGGGAATAGGGTTCAGGAAACTGGCTGGTGAGATATAATCACCTTGGTTAAACTTTCCCTTTGAGAACTCTTGCCCTGTTTTTCCCACACATGCCAGCCATCCCATACCCCATTTAACAAGAGATACATGATGAGGTCCCCAGTGGATGACTTCATGACTGCTTTAAATTATATGTTAATATGTTGTTCTCCTCCTCATTCAAAGATTTCATTATCTTGCAGCAAACCATGTGAAAGGAAGAGGATTCATGTCTCCCTGTCTAAGAAGAAAACATATAACCTCTTCAGCAGCAATTCCTCTCAATCATCAGCAAGATAGAGGCCAGAAGGTGTGTAAATAAACTACAGACAATTTAAGCCAAAGGGGCTGGGTGAGATGATGGCTGTACTAAATGTGCCAGTCTTGAACTCTGGGTTGTTGAAAAGTGAGAGTTTGGCAGCTTAAGGAGATCTTGCTGCCTTCTCCCTTTGCCATCTCCCTCATCTCACTCCTCTCCTTGCAGCCCTTCACCCTGACAATTGTACTGACTCAGTTTACAGGGCTGGGCAGTGAACCAGATCTGGGACTAAAGCCAGGAGAAAGAGAGTGAGAGAAGTATAAAAGGAAGGAGGCTGCATTTCACTACAAGCCAGTATTGCCACTGAAACCCCCTCATACCAAAAGACAGCCTGCTGCAGTGATGGAGAGAGGAGTCACAGTTTTGCCAAGAGGAGCATCTATAAGCCAAGAGGAGGCAGAATTATTAGTGCAGTCCCTACACAGACTCAGTTTTGTGACTCTGCCTTGCAACAAAAGATTTTGCACTACTTTTGTAAAAAAAGGATGTTACTGCTTATCTCCTGTGAGGACAGCCTACTCACAGATAGAGAGAATGGAAAGTTCTGTCTCAGTAATTTGTTCTGCACTATCCATTAGGAAACTGGACTGAGGAGGTTTTAGCTCAAAGTTTCTGATTTTGTTCACCAGCCTTACCCCGGTAATTTGCTCTGATTTTATTATCCTTGATGAGAAATAAAAAGAAATTAAAGAAGAAAAAGATGTCAAAAGACTATTGCCAGTCAGGCGGGACCTGTGTGATTCTCAGCAGTTCCGCTGTGCAGTACATTTCAGTCTGTGGTTGTTGCCACTGTGAGTAACTTCCAAAGTCCACAGAAGAATGGAAGTCAATAGATTTAGTCCCTCTGTGCAGGACCTGCCTCTCCATTAGCAGTCCACAAATCAGAAGAGGTTGAAATTGCCTGCTGGAGTGCAATTCTACTCACACAGAATAAGGGAGATAAAAATACACTTCCTGTACTGAAAAGATGTTCTTTAGAGCAGAAGAGCACAGGTAGGGAAGCAAACTATCTAGTTATCTGCCTATTACAGGAACAGCAGGATGGCTAGATCGGTGTGGCTGCTCTTTAGGTTGCAGTTTGGTATTGCAGCTGAGGTATCTACAAGCTGGTCTGTGTTTCCTGTTTGTGTTACTTTCCTTACATTGCATCTAGTGGCTGTGTGGCCACAGGGTGAATCTGTTCATCTGGCTGACAACAGCAGCAAAGTAACCATGCCATAAAAATGAGTAGTTTTCAGCCAGATCAGCCAGCTGAATCAACTCACCCTGAAGCCACTCCAACAGTAGATTTGGTGCAAGGGAAAGGGCAGAAAACGCAGCTGGGAGCAGTGGTGGAGTGCGACCACCGCTATTTGGCATTAGCTCACAGCTCCAACTGCAAGCTGCCCCCAAAGGGACAACCCATCCTCGCTTCCCTGCCCCTGGCAGCATGTTCTTGTTGCTGCCAGTGCTTTCCTGACCCTTCGGTGAACCAGGCCTGCTTTCCAAGCCAGCAGAGAATTAACCTAGGAAGTGAATAATTTTCTGTCTGCATGATAAGGTGAGAGGGATTGCTGAGAGGTCCGATGAGCTTAAGAGCTGGCAACCAGGATGTTGATGGCAGTGTGTGGTGTGGGGCTGGGAGCAGGCCAGAGCTGCAGCCATTTCTGAAAACCTCATTCTTAATTTAACCCAAAGCAGGAGAAACAACCCCAAACAATAACATACAAAAGTGAGCCACAGCTGAGCAGATGGGAACCAGCTGCATGGTCTCCATTAAAGACCGCATCTGATAATTAGATGAAGAGGGACAGGTTTAATGCATGCTTTTGAAAGGTGTGTTATCCTTCTGTTTGCTGAATGGAAGGAGTGACACGGATAATGCCATGTATTGCACACGTAGCCTTGCTCTTCCCAAGAGAGATGCAGGAGGGTCAGTAGTTTTGCTAAGAAGTCTCTCTGCCTATCATTTCCTGTGCCACTGGACAGCTTGGAGTCCCAAAGGTAGGTACAGCTCATTTGAAAATAAAACCAAAAGGAAAGGACACAAGAGGGAAGAAGCTGGTATGTAGCACAGGGCTGAGGAGGACATGTCTGGAGCATCAGAGTCAGGGGCAGGCATGTGTCATTCCTGTCCCCTTTGGGGACATGTGCTAGTTGGGGTCAGACCCTGACACAGAGGTATCTTTCTGGATAAAACGCTTTCTGGAGGTGTTTTAAAAGACCATCCATATGTGCTCTAAATTTACATGGATAGAAATCATTCATCTGGCTGTTGGTTCAGTTTTCTCTGGGCAGATAGCCAAAAATGCAATTGCTAATTGCATCAATTTCCCTGTTCTCTCTTCTGTAAAATCACTTTATTAAGGGGAGCTGGTTAAATTCAGGAAGTGCTCAAATTTCCTGCCGTATCTTGTTTGGCAAAGACTTATTGATAAAAGTGCTGTAGTACTTCTCCCAGCTCATGTGCCTGTGGAAGGCGTGACTGTTTACACAGTTACACTGCAGCAGATGCAATCATATCAGCCTAAGATAATTAAATGGTATCACTTCATTTATTAGACTGAACTGTTCTTTTACGGTCACCTGTAGCTGGTATAACTGTGTCCGTGCTATGGGATGTTTGCTGTCTGTCAAAATGAGAATATTTAGTGAAGATGGACTTTAGCATGTGTATGTTTCCTCAGGAGTCACTCTAGCACTCTGTCAATAAATGCCATTCCAGCAGTATTTGCTGACATAGCTGAAAATGTATTGCCAGATCCTACATCCGATTGACTGTTATTCTACACCTCACATAGTAAATTAGAGAAATCAGTGTGAACGTCACCATAAATAACTACATAAATGCAAGGCAGCAGCGCAGTGAACAGTATTGGCTTCAAAACAGAGACAACTATTATCCACCTGCTGTAGAGAGGCCCCAGAAGGAACCACAAGTCATTTCCAAACTTGCAGCTCTACTGCTGTCTTTCAGAGCTGTCCAACAGGACGTGCAGCACATGGCACTGTTTGCTTCTGTGTGCCAGGCAACAGCAGACCATGCTTTAAAGGAGACCTCCTGAAGGAACAAGAAAATGGAATCGCAGTTATTTTCAGGCATTGACACAAACTGCGTAGAGGTTTTCACTCAGAAATTGCATGCAGGTTTCTACTTGGAAAATTACCTTTCTCTATTTTTTTCCCCTTCTCTCTCAGGTTTTCAGTTTTCATAAATACATCTCTCTTATGAGGGGAGACTGTGGGAGCTGGGCCTGTTTAGTCTGGATAAGAGAAGACTGAGAGGGGACCACATTCATGCATAGAAATATCTCAAAGACGGGTGCCAAGAGGTTGGTGCCACTCTTTTTGGTGGTGTTCAGCAACAGGTGGAGGAGCAGTGGTCACAAACTAAAACACAAGAAGTTCCACCTCAACGTGAGGAAGGACCTCTTTACATTGAGGATGGCAGGGCACTGGGACAGGCTGCCCAGGGAGGTTGTGGAGTATCCCTCTCTGGAGACATTCAAAACCCACCTGGACATGTTCCTGTGTCACACCCCTGCCTTGGGAGGGGTGTGAGACTGGATGATCTCCAGAGGTCCCTTCCAACCCTAATTATTCTGCTATTCTGTGATTAGTTCCTAGAAAAACTGAAACTATTCAATTCAGAGGAGACTGTGGTGGAGGTCTTGCAGAATTGGATTTAGAGTGCTCTCTTGCTTCACTGAAAAGCGGGAACATAAAATCTTGAGTTAGCTTATTTTCCTCCACAGACATAAGACATTTGCATAAACAAGTAGTAATACAAATGACTTAGAGAATTTTCTCTCTGTGACTCCTGTTGTGCCTTTGTTGTTCCAGACCCAATAGGTCCAAACCCAATTTACTGTGCACACATGAATGGTTGGTGTGTGATCCTTGAGTTTAACATGTCCTGAACTTGTAAAAAGTTACTGAGAATATCTGATGTCTGTCACACATACATTAGGGTCACCACAAGCTCTTAAACTTAAGGCAAACCAACAAGCAGACACAAAAAAAGCAGCTCAGTGGTAGATGAGGTTGAGTGGTCACCAAAATGGACAACACTGGCAGATGATAATGATGATTCTATGATTCACTGTAAGTCCTGGGACAAAGATATTTTCCAGCATGCTTCAAAAAAAAGAAAATTCATTTCTATAAAATGACTGTGATCAAGAGAACTACAAGGGGAAAACAAAAATATTTACATATACTCTTAGTCTAGATTTTATCAGACATAAGCACAAACCGAATTTGTTTTCCTTTGTGTTGCTAGCAGAGCTTGGAATCCACTGTAACGGTGTCTCCCTGGGTGGTTTTACAGTGTCAGATCAGCTCCTAACCAAACAGCTTGTATCTGTCCTGTAAGGAAAGGCAGGCAGACAAAGAGGAAGCCTGTAATTAAAGTAAAAGAACTTGAACACTTTCTTCCTTCTGGTCTTGGTCTGTTCAGTGAGTACAACTCTCATGAATAGAAAAAGAAGACAATAAAAAGAGAAACAGAGCTGTCATGTTCTAGAAAAAGGTCAATTCTGTTAATACTTACTCACAAATACTATTCAATTGCCAAATGTTGGAGAATTTAATTCATCCATTAACCTGGTCATCTTCCCAGAGGTACACGTAGCCTTTCTTTCCAGACACTCCAGTCCTTCCCAGCTATGGGAGCTTTGGGCTGGTACAATAGCACTAGGGCTGGGAGTGATGTTCACACCCAGTTTATTTAACACAGCCATTCCTGAGAAGCTGATAACAATATTTCCACAGTGAGTGATTTGCATTTCTGAGCCCATAGCACAGTGCCAGACCTGGCTGCTCGGAGATGTTCATTTGAGACAATCAAATATTTAGCAGCCGTTGCTGTAGCAAACACCACATTAGGCCACATCTTTCAAATTGGGGCTCCTTCCTCTGTTAGACACCACTGTGCAAGTGGAACTCTTCCAAAGGACAGCCAAAGCCACAGGAAGCACGCAGGTTTCTCCCAGGGGTGTCTGGGAGGAAGGGCTGGTGGTCTGGTACCTACAAGAAGTAGGTTCCTCACTCTTGCACCAGGAAGAGTGGAAGAGCTGTTTGTTTACATGAGGCTAATGTCCTATGAATGTTTTAATGCTTCATTGTATAATTGCAGTGAGTAGCTTGGTATTTTTAACTGTCAAAACATTCAGCATCTTGAATTAAATAGTTAATTTATTCTCTATAAACTTTCTAGGTCTACATTTCTTACTGGAGGGCACTGTTGCTGGACTAGACTGCCTCTTGGGACTTGTATTTCCTCCATGTTTCCCTTCCCATGCAGAACCCGCTGTTCCAAGAAACAAGTGAATAATTTACTGGCTGAACTGAGCATATTCATCTTATCTGTGAATTAAGCTCAGGGTTTTCTCAAATACATAAATTATTGGGAATTTGTCATAATCATTTGGGAAATATGTCTTCATTTACAGGATTGATGAGCAATTCACTGAAGGCGTTGGAAGTCATTCTGGCTGCCTGGCAGGGAACAGCCAGGACCAGCTGCTTCTTGAGGGCCAGGGAGCCAAGGGGGCTGGGAGTGCAAGATGAGGTGAGGACCTGGGGGCCTGTGGCCATAGTTCAGGTGAGGGCCAAGGACAAGAGCTTCAGCTGAAGGAGTTCCCAAGGGCCAGGGAGCCAGTGTTGGTTTGGGCAGTGGCCTCCTGATCAAGCTGCCTGGGAGTGCTCCCCATGGCAGGTCCTGAGCCCTGGCAGCCAGACCTCCAGCAGTAAGGAGGACGTGCTCAGGGCCCCATGGCTGCCTGGATAGGTGGCTTTGGATAAATCTTTATTTTATGCCAGATGAGCCAGGATTCTACGCTGCAACACAGATAACTATCTCTGAAAATGCAGAATTTTCTTCTGGAAAAATATTTAATAATTTTTTATTAAATTATCACTGACCAGAACTTCCTGACGCCTCTCAAAATTTGAATTTCCATTTTTTTCTAATATATCATCTCGCAGCTAATCCCCTTCCTACACCTGATCAGGCACTCACCTTGTTGCACATCACAGCATTTACTGACACCACAGTGTAACAGCGAGTTTCCGTATTTGTAAATCCAACTTGGAAGCACCATGAAACAGAGGAACGTCAATGTAACATGTCCATTCCACACTCTCCAGAGCAGCTGTGCTATGGGGAAGGGAGGCTGAGATCCACTGAGGGCAGCTCTGTGCTGCTTGGTGGCTCCCTGACTGGAGGCAAAGCAAAGACATCTTGCTTACACTCTCCAGCTGGGATCCTTCCAAGAGTTTATGCTGCCCTTCATGAAGGAACCTGCTCCACTGCTGCCAGCTCACATGCCTCTTGCACAGTATAGCAAAGCTGGCACAAGAAGAGAGGCATAGTCTCACATTTGCTAAGCATACCAAACATTTGCTGCAGGAGACAGCCTGTCAGGAGATAAATCAGTTTTCTGTAATTATTCCCCAAACCAGCTTTTCAGCATCCTGGATTTAGCTTGACCTCCAAACACATAAACTAAGGGCTGTCTGGTTTCAGACCAGTCTCCCACCATGAGGCAGAAACACCTCTGGTTTTAATAGTAAATAAAATGAGAATTTTCTTCCATATGGGTGAAACACAGCAAATCAATAGGGATCAGTCAGATCCCCAAGGATGCATTTTACTCTAAGGATGCATTTTAAGGATAAAGAATTTAGAGTTTCTTAAAGCAGGAACTTTGGATTGAAGTGTAGAATTTATGCCATAAAAAAATATTTATGAAGTGTTAATTCCTCAAGACAAGCAGGAAATGTGCCAGATCAAACTTTGAAAACAGATATTTCAATGCAAGTGATTTTATAAATGAAATATTAAATGTTAAAGTGAAGTTGGATGCTGAAGTGACAGACTTATAAGGCAGGGTGCAGGCTTGTATGAGGAGACAAAATCATCTGTTATGCTGCTAGTCTGGTCCATGAGGTAGCACCAAATGGTCAATACAGAGAACTGTGTGCTCTGGAGAGCTCCAACCATCAAAAGAGGACAGTACACCCCTGTTTTCCAGTCTTTGGCAGGAAAAAAGCAAACAATACGGTGTTACATTTGATCCTCAATAAGAAAAAAATGCTAGTGAAGGAGCTACAAAGGATTTCCAATTAGTTGCAAAATTTCTTTTGAAGCTTAGGTGACTCATCATCTGAATCGAATTCTGCCTCATGTGTTGTAAACAGTGCCCTGTGTGGTCTCTCAAGAAATACTAACTGGAAATTAAGTACTTTACATTTCTTCTCCCTTTCACCTTCCGAAGGCTTCAAAGCATTTTATAAGTGTGACAATAAAATCTCTTCAACATTCCTGAGAGAGAAACAGATGGATCCAAATCTACCTTGAATGGTAGATAAACTAGGCAATGTGACGGACTTCAGGGGATAACCCCAGAAAGGGGTGCAGGATTTTGTGAAGCCTGGGGACAGGAGGGACTCCCCACCCCCAAACCCCCGAGTTTCAGGAGGCTGCAGAGCTGTGCTGTTCTCTTCCTTTGCATTGGCTTCACGAACCACCAGACAGGGATGCGCCACTTCCCAGGTGTGCAGCCTGCATCTCGGTTTGGGTGAGAAAAGTGACCGAAAGCACTCCATGCTAACACAGCCCCTCTCGAAATCCTGCAAGGAGGATTGCTTGTGCTGGGAATAAACCTCAGCCATGCATGGGAGCAACTCTCTCCCCTTACACAGCACATGATAATAGTAGTATTGTGAGTGGTGTTTCATGGTCACAAGGGAGTGAGCTAATTGCAGATACAGCTCTTGGAGAAGTAATTGCCTTGTGCTCTTTTTTCCCTTCTCTAGCTCATTTCTTTCCTTTCCCGTGTGAGGCCTGAAGCACGATTCCTGGAAGAGGAGGAAGAGAGGTCAGCGACAGACCCCACACCACCTTCTTGCTGGAGCAAAAGGATTTCAGTCTGTGACATAACAGGATAACAGAATAATTCGGGTTTGAAGGGACCTCTGGAGATCATCCAGTCCAAACTCCCTGCCAAGGCACGGTGACCTAGAGCAGGTGATAGGAGCTCATCCAGGTGGGTTGTGAACATCTCCAGAGAGGGAGACTCCCCAGCCTCCCTGGGCAGTCTGTCCCAGTGCTCTGCCACCCTCAATGTAAAGAAGTTCTTCCTCATGTTGAGGTGGAACTTCGTGTTTTAGTTCATGGTTATGTCTCCTTGTTCTGTCGCTGGGCACCACTGAAAAGAGTCTGGCACCATCCTCCTGGCACCCGCCTTTGCGATATTATATGCATTAATGAGATCCTCTCTCCATCTTCTCTCGACTAAACAGGTCCAGCTCACTCACGAGAGATGCTACAGACCCCTAATCATCTTTGTGGCCCTTCGCTGGACCCGCTCCAGTAGCTCCTTGTCTTTCCTATACTTTCAGTCTGCGACATAACGCTGCCGAAAAATCATTATCCCTTCTACTGAGCAACCCAAAAGCACTGACAAAGCGTCCAGCGGCGGCTCCCCCAGGACACTGCTGTCACCCCGGATCTGCAGGGGGCGAAGGCCTGTGGATGGGTGCCGGCAGCTCCCCAAACTGCTGGTGAGGGCAGTGACCCCGAGGGAAGGGGACGAGCTCACTTCCAGCCCCACGCCGGGGGGCTTCCCGTGCCCCGGGAGCGGGGCCGCGCGGGGCGGGGCCGCGGGCGGTCCCGGAAGATCCGGGTCGGAGGGGACGGGAAGTCGGGACGTGGCCGCCGCAGCGGAGCAGGAGGCGGAGGGCGGGCGGGAGGCGGCGGAGGATGGCGGCGGTGCTGAGCTCGGACCGGCTCGAGGTCTCGGTGGACGGGCTGACGCTGAGCCCCAACGCCGAGGTGCCGCCCTGCGAAGCGCGGCCGGCGCAGGGCGAGCCGGCGGCGGGGCGAGGCCGGCCGGGCCCCGGTGCTCCCGGCGCGGCGGAGGCCGGCGGCGAGGCGGCGGAGGAGGCGGCGCTGAGCCTGGAGCGGAGCTGGGGCTTCGCGCTGGAGGAGCTGTACGGGCTGGCTCTGCGCTTCTTCAAAGGTGAGCCCCGCCCCAGCCTGGCCCCTCAGCCCCGGCACGGGCCGGGGGAGCCACCGGGCCCGGGGCAGCCTCGGGCGGCATCGCCCGGGCCGGACTGCGGGGCGCAGAGGGGGGACTCGGTGTGCCGGGCGAGGGGCGAGCAGCATGTCCCGGCGTCGGAGGCGGCTCCTGGGGATGCGCTTTTCCTTGTTCCTCGGGACGCGAGCCGAGGCGGGCGGCGGCAGAAGAGCCGGGAGAGGCTGCCCCGGGCCGCGGGGCCGGCAGGGCAGTGCCGGGGGATTGCAGCGCCCGACCTAAAAACGGAGCTACAGAGGTCCTTGCTGGTGGCAGGGGGAAGGCACAGCTCGCAGACGTGGGCGAGGAGCGCTCGCTTTGAGCGGTGCCGCGTCTGCTGGCAGCCGGGATCCCGGCGGGAGGTGTCGGGCCGTCTCCGCAGGATGCCAGCTCCAGGGCTGGCTTTGCTGCTTCAGGACGCGAGGACGTAGTCTTTAGCTGCGGCCGGGGAGGTTTAGGTTAGACATCAGGAAGAATTTCTTTACAGAAACGGTGATTAAACGTTAGAATGTACTGCCCAGGGAGGTGGGGGAGTCAGCCTCCCTGGAGGTGTTTAAGGAAAGACTGGAGGTGGCACTTGATGCCGTGCTCTGCTTGACATGGTGGTGTTCGACCATAGGTTGGACTCGATGATCTGAGAGGTCTTTTCCGACCTAATTGATTCAGTTTGCCCTCATGACTCCCGCGGGCAGCTGCGCGAGGCAGCAGTGAAATACCCCCGGTGTAGACCTGGAGCGTTTTTCCTGGGATTCCCTGTATCCAGGTTTGCATCTGCAGGAAGGCAGAGGTACCTTGCCACTCTTGGTTTCTTTAGGAGAAGAAAATCAGCTGTGTGGTTTAGAGAAGAGCTGTGTTTGCTGTAGCACTGTGTTCAGCACGTTGAGTGATGTGTCGCTCCACAGGATTTCAGGCAGCTGCTGCTTCATGTGGGGTGCAGAGCAGGGTGTCCGGCGACACGCCTGCACTAGGGAAGACAGCTCTGTACTTGGAAAGGTCAGTCTTGCGGCAGTCAGTTGTTAGATGACCTCCCAGAAAGGCTCTCTCTTCTGAGGGGAAGCATTGCTGGCAGGTGGAAACTCTGCTGGAAGGACGAAGTTGTCTGTTTTCTTCACATTGCTTGAGTTGTTTGGAGCATGTAAGGCTTTAAGCAGTTTCTTGAGCCCTGGTTCTTTGACCCTGTTCTAATGCCCTTCCACAAAGCATTTTGTTAGCATGCTAATATACAGAGATATTACTTTTTTAAGCTGTATAAAAACCCAGAAGAGATCCTAAAATCTTGTGTTTTTTTTTAAAAAATTTATTTCTCCTTTGTATCAGAAGCTGCTACGACTGGTTATCAGGAAGCATTGTACCTTCTGTCTCTTTTTTTCTTTCTGTAAAACGAGTTGCTTAGAAAAATACTGGTTTGGTTTAATGAGTGTTTTTTCTTAAAACATGATGGAGAAAGAAACATCTCTGCAGCAGCAAATTCCTTGTCTCAGTCAACTGTGGTCTTACTCTGTCTTAGGCTGAATATTCTACTGGAACCTGTATTTACAGTATAAAAATTACACACCGTGAGTTTATCTGCATCATTGCTATGTAGATAAGTAATATGTATCTATTATATCACATGTTTTAGTGGAATTTATACTCAAGTTTATCTCCTCTTGGGCGGTGAAAAGTCAGTGTAGTGTTACTTGTGTGTAGGTTCCAGTTCCTTGCACTGTCTTGTCTCAGCAGTGGTTTTTTTCGTTGCTCTCCTTTTAATCAAAACTAAATATCAACATGTTTCGACATACTGCTGCTTCTTTTTTAGCCTTCTGCAATTTCTTGTAACTCATGGTTTTATTTAAAAGAGGAGAATTTTCCACATTGTACTGAGTTGTCAGACTTTCCAATAAAGACCTTATTTCTCTATCCTTATGGCTGGAGTAACTCACACAAAGTCATTGCCCATCATTTCATCTGTAACTTTTTTCCTGAAAGTGACGTAACACGAGGATTTTTATTTATAGATGTGATGGTGAGTTACAGGAGCTTGTAATACTTGAGTTACTGATTCTGCCAGCTTGTTCTATATCTGCACAGCTCCGAAAATAATTGGTCTCGTTTCCAAATGATTTTCATGCATCCGCTGTCAAAACAACTGTGGGAGTGGGCACGCTTGTTTAGCAGCCTTGTACATGCCAAGGAGCAAATATGGATTCCTCCTGTACTTCCAGTAGCAACATATGAGGCATCTGAAGATTCCACGATGTTAATATGTCAAAGCTGAGACCTTGTTCATCGTCATTCTTCTAAAACTGTGCTGATTTGGAGATAGAGGTGGCTCTGAAAAACTTCCATGGAATAAACAAGTGACTAGGAGCAGTATTAGTTTTGGGAGAATGATGGTATGTGGTTTAACTATGGTGATTGGGATGGAAGGATCTTGGGTCGGGATGCCAGAGGAGGCCTGTGTGAGGTCAAGGGGTAAGCAGCAATCTCTAGTTAAGGAGCTTCCTTTCTGCTTCAGTGTGCAGACGGAGTTGTCTGTAACTCATGATACACTTTCTTCCTAGAAAAGTTGAATGTGATCAAAATACTTTGCATTTGCCTATTACAATGACTGCTGACACTTGCCTGTGGTGGCATATTGCAGGGAACAGAATTGCTCAAAGACAGGACAGGGAGGGAGGGACACAAACAACGTGCAAAATGCAACTGAACTAGGGTAGGATACTGGAGAGACTCAAGAGCTACTTTATTCTGTCTCTGATAGAGACAGATCTAAAGCAGATCTAAAACGCTTGACCCTGTGTCACTTCCACTGTCAGGCCTTAGGCTATGCAGGAGATGTGCACTACTTTTTCTTAGCATTCATAATGGCTTGTGAAGAGAGCTTTTCAGAAGAACAGAGACGTAGAAAATAGATGGTAATAGTGTTCCTGTCCATTTTTCTATGGGAAACCAGAGCCTTCTTTTCCTTATACACTCTTTCCCTTACTGCTCCGTAGAGCCTAGTGCAGGTCGACCAGTGTTTTGGCTGCCATTAAGAAGCTGCTTCACTGTGCTGGATCCAGTGTACAGTGGAGAACACAGTCATGTTACAGTCGTTGTGTATTTCTTTGTCTCTAGGACTGTCTGTAATTGTGAGCCCTGGGGCAGCTGGCAGAGTACAAGTGTCTCTGATGGATTATTCTGCTTGTTGAGCTGGTGCAAGCTATGCCAGTGAAGGCAGCCTGTTCAAGATGTAAGTTGTGTCCTGCAGTAGGAGACAGTGGCTTGCATAATTCTGCCAGCAAATATCTTCCAGGATCAGCCTGGCGTTGTTGTTTTCCACATCCTGTCATTGAAATACCATTGCACCCAACCTTCAATATATGACAGTCCCTGAAGTGTTCATGCACTGTCTGAAGTGATTTGCAGTGCAACACATCTGAGTAGACAGTACACAAACCATATCATTTTGGTATCTAGAAGCTTTCCTGGAATGTTAAGTACTCCAGTTTTCTTTGACTGCTCAAGTTATTTCCTCTTATCCTAACAAGAATGCATCTTCAACCTCAGCAGAACATCATTCTGAATTAATTGTTTGACCTCTTTTTTGAGCACTAATTTGATGGCATGATTGTAATTCTTAAGTTAAGTAGGCTCTTGTTTTCAAAATATGAAAACCCCTATAACTTATCTACATTTGCGGAGGTGAGTTTTGATCAAGTTTAATTGGAAGGGCTGGTTGGTAATTCTTCTGGTGAGGCAGGACACCTTTAGGAGAAGAGAATTAGGAGTGTAAGAGCTTACTGGGATCTGCAGGAGCAGTTCAGTCCTCGCACTTCTCAGTTTTGGTCTTGCTCATTAAAACTTTGCAAGTGAATAGAATTAACGTATGTTACTTCTGCTTTTAAGAGCTGAGGTGAAAAATCACATTGCACAAACTTTTCTGGCTTCTTCTAGATGACTTGACCTAATGCCATCCCACGGGAATTAGGTGTTTAGAGTGGGTGAAGTTGGAGAAGGAGGTGCAGTACGTTGTGCCATGTTTCTTACAGGGGGAAAAAAAATCAGAATTTACACACGAGTAACAGTGTCTTGCACAATACAGTCTCTTAAGCATAGTTCTTAAATTCCTTTGAGTCTAAATTTGTGGGCTTTTGTCAATTCATGTCAATAATACAGTGCCACATAGTGACATAAACCCCTGTTACCAGCCTCTCATTACTAGAGCAGCTTGATCTTTCTGTTGTGTTTGCAGGCTGAGCCTCTCTCAGGCCCTCTTGGGTCAGACATACCAGTGGTGTAGGGAGCGTTGTATAGTTGCTGTATTACTGCTGTGCACACACATCCTTTGGATTTCTCAGTGTGTTCCCTAGAGCTTCAGCTTCCTGACAGCTGTGTTAGGTGTGTGGGTAATGCCTACTTAAGTGGTACGTTCACGGATGCTTGAATAAATTTGGCAGTTCTACTTGTCTGGACACACTTAATGCACTTTTTTGGCGTATTCGACTCTGCAGATGAGTTCAGATCCTCTGGTTCAGTTAAACAGCAGCAATTCCAAATCTTTGGGATGATTATGCAGCGTGGTTCATGCTGAAGAATTCAACTGAAAAATAACTAGTGTACAACTTCACTGTCTGACTGGCTCCAAGTGTTTTTCTGATAATTTGCTTCTAATCTGCATTATCTACAAGTCACTGAATGCCTCTCATACTTTTCTCATCTGTCTGTTTTCCTCTCTTATTTAACTTGTTTGTTGTTCTTCCCTTGGGTCACCATTCTTCATAAATGCAGATTTTGGCTTCTCTCAGTAATTAGGGCATGAGGTCTGACTTCTCTGTTCTGTGAAAATGCAGATGTGCTGTGCGTAGCATGGGAAATTATGGGGTTTTTCACTCTAATTCTCTTCAGAAGTGAGTTCAAATACTGATGAAGTTATCTGGCTTAGGCAGGAGTCTAGTACATCAAACAGCTATGTTTTTTGGCAGACAGCTGTAGGTACACAGGTTGTCCAAGGTAAACTATGCTATAGGGACCCCTTGAGAATCATACTTTGCTCAGAAGTCTGGCAAAATTTCAGTTTAGTGCCCTTGTCAATTGACATGCTTTTTAGCACAGTGCCCCAGGATATTAAGTATTATTTCAAAGCACGTGCTGTTTATTGAGGCTAATGGAAGTGCTTGTTACCTAATGAGTAAATTCCGAGTTAAATGTGAAGTGTGAAGAATTGAGGAAAAGCCAAAGGGCTCTTTGGGAGGCCTGAGAGCAGGAGACTCGAGACCCATGGAGAGAGCTTACCAGCATGTAGTAATTTGAATCTCTTAAGGATCACAGACTTGGGGTGGGAAGGGGCTGCTGGGGATTGTCAGGTTTAGCCCTCCTGTTTCAGATCAGGCTTCGTGGGACTGTCTCCATTTGGGTCTTGAATATCTGCTATCATGGAGACTTAAAAACTCTGGACAGTGGGTTCCAATGCTTGATCACTCTCAGTTAAAAATCAAAACAAGATATTAAAAAATACCCCAACAAAAACAACAACAACAAAAGCCCCTCAAATCAACCAACCAAAAACCCCCAACAAAAATGCTTAAGTGGCATTTCCTATATTTCGGTTTGTGTCAACTGCCTCTTGTCCTTTCACTGTGTACCACTGAGTAGACTCTGGTTCAGTTTTTATATCCTCCCTTCTCCACTAGATATAGCTGGAGATATCTCTCCAGCTATTTTTGGAAATAGATATTTTTGTGGAGAAAGGCTTCTGTTTTTGAGGCTGGAAGCTATATTTGCTGTAAGGTTGTGGGACACTGGAACAAGAGCAAATACTTCAGATTCTGCAAGAGTGATGTGGACCTCTAGGAATTGATAATAAGTAACTAAATGTTTGCCTTCCTAATAATTTGATTCTGGCTTCAAAACAAGTGGCATACGTGTTCCTTGTGATGTTTTAACTGAGTAAGTCCAATAACGTACTGAACTTTCTCTGTCAAAAATAGAGCTTCTTGCTGTGACCTGTACACACTTTCCCTCTGGGATTGTTTCTGATTTCCAGAAGTATGTGTTCTCAGTTTCTTGATAAGCTGTAAGTAGAGGTATTTTCCATCCTCTCTTGTTCTAAGATTTGCTTTGTTTCCTGTTCATACCTCTGTTCCCAAGCATCAGGCAAGCAATTTTGCAATACGTGTCAGCTGTGAAATTTAGGTGTGGACTGTTCAGTTTGGGGCTGTAAACAACTTGCTCCAAAGAAGAACTGGAAACTAGTGGCAGCTCTGCCTCCAGCTCCTGACTACACGGAGAGCACTACAGTCATGAAGTGACTATCGCTTACCTCTGGTAATAGCTTCCTCATTTCAGCCCTTCCAAAAGGAGATGATGCTTATTTATTTGTTTTCTTGTTCAAGACAAATGTCTTTTTTTAATGAGCAGTGTAGCTGCATATAGCAGTGCTGTTTCTGTGATTTGTTTTGACAGTTTAAATGTGCTGAGGTAAATCCTATCTGACTAATTCATATATCATTTTTAAATCAATACCAGACTCTTCGTACCCGTAAATGTGCACTGGGATCTAACCTGGAATACTTCAGAAGGAGCCACTGGAATACATTCAGGCTTATGTTGCCTTATTCTTACATCCAGAGCTCTCTGTACATGTTGATGCTGATGGAGTCAGCTCTAAGGTTTTTCATTGTGATAGGCTATTCCAGCTGCCTTGGCAAAGTGCAGCAATCAAATTCCCTCAAGGAGAACTTTCCTTAAGTCTGATTTTTTGTCTATGCAGTTTTGCTTGCCTTCCACCTTGGTTGTTCTGCTTTCATTGATGTGAAGAGCAAAAGGAGAGCAATCTATAAAGTTAACATCACATCTTTTCTTGTGGAGAATCCTTCCTATCCACTCTAGAGGAGACTTGGCAGACACACTTGAATTCAGTTAGGGTTTTTAAATGTTTCAGAGATGTAGATCTATATGGTACAATGTTCAACAAATTAACATAAATATTTGTGGTAACTTATTAGCTAAGATTGACTGTAGATAGTATGATGAAAACATGTAGATAGTATGAGGAAAAACATTTCACAATGAAGTTTTAGCAGCTGAAATGGATATATTTCTTCTAGACAGATCTATATTTTATTTGAATAGAACTGTCGTAATTTGTTTAACCTTTTGTGACTTGACTTACTTATTCTTTTTTTATGGAGGAAATTATGGTAATGGTTATACAAAATCCTCTTTCCTCTCCTGTATTTAATCAATGAATCACAACAGTGAAATTTTCTTTTTTTTCCTACAGAAAAAGATGGCAAAGCCTTTCATCCAACGTATGAAGAAAAGCTCAAACTTGTGGCACTGCACAAGCAGGTTCTGCTGGGACCTTACAACCCTGACACTTGCCCTGAAGTTGGATTCTTTGATGTGCTGGGGAATGATAGAAGGTAAAAGGGCTGGTGCTTTTGTTGGTCTTAACTCTGCATTTCCTGTCTGAAGATAACATCATCCAGTTTCTGCAAGAAGAGTACAAGTGTGTGGGTTATCTCAGTGTGTGTGTATGCTAATGGAAAGTGCAAGTGGCCTCTTCAAATACATCTTAGAAATCTTGAGTCACAGTTGAGTACAGGAACTAACAGATGGGTTTTTTCAGCCGCATTAGGAGATGCTGCTGTGCAGACAGTCCAGTTTCTCATAGCAGTTTAAGGCTGCATTAACGTGCAGGCCCATGTTTCATCCTTACTCCATGCCAGGGTTACAGCAGGCCAAACCTTTTGCCAGTGGTAGGAGCATTCACCATAGCTTGTCCTAATATCAAAGATAATTTCTGAAATTAGACACCTGATGCATCATTCACACTGAGTAAATTTTTTATGAGCTCTGGGCAGTCTCAGGTGTGTCTCTGGCATTGCTTGCAGTTCGGGCTGCACTCCTCATGTTCATTGTTGCTATTTCTCGTGTGAAGGCAATGTGCAACACAGCAGTGGCTTCTCTGGGGTGGACCCAGTGCACTGCTTTTGGACAAATGGATATAGCTTTCCTTAGGAAGAACCAAACTGTTGCTTTTAGCTAACTGGAGCGCTGTAATCAATAGTTGTTACCATGTTTGTTCATTCAGGAAAGTGTATACTTATTTTTTCCACGCACTAGAGTACAAGAAGGGTAAAAAAATACATCAGATTCACTTGTAGCTGGGAAGTTTTTTGAAATAGTTCAGAATTCAAGGTAAAAACTGAGTTAGGTCTATTTGAAAGACTTGTTCTGATGCAGGCAGTACTGTCTTTGGGGAAAAGTTGTTGGTTCTCTGAAACTGCATGTGATCAGGTTTGGTCCCTGGTCTTCCAACTTCTTTTTCTTTGCTGTGTTCTCAGTTTACTAATGATGTGAAAAGAGTTGAGTCTTGTGTTATTTCAGGTGATTTCTCTCTTTTTCTCAGGAAGGAATGGGCTGCTCTTGGAAACATGTCAAAGCAAAAAGCTATGACAGAATTTGTCAAGCTCCTACATAGGTGCTGCCACTTGTTTTCAACGTATGTCACTTCCCACAAGATAGAGAAAGAAGAACAAGAAAAGAGAAGGTAACATTTGAGTGCTTTGGTGTCGGTGTATATTGTGTAACTCTTCACTTGCAGAGAGTATCACAGCTGGCCTAGGCTGAAGTTATCTTAGGAAGATAAATACTTGAAGTTTAGGTGGCCGTGGTGCCATTTGATCTCTTTTAACCTTTTTACTTTGTCAGAAATGAATAATTGTTTCTGAGGTGAAGACAGCTGAAATATAAGGAATTATAAAAATTTTGCTGATACTGTCATCTGCTTAAGTAGAGATGCTTCACAAAATGTCTGTCCCGATTTCTGTGGACTGAATTGTCAGGTGTTTTAAACTCCTACTATGGGTTAGCAACTTGACAAAGGCTGTCTTATTATTGCTTATATGTCATGTGGTTGTTAAACTATAGTATCCACATCATTATTCAACATGTGCTAAAGCTTGGAAGATGTGTTTATAAGGTTCTCAGGCAATTTTTTCTACTGCCCTCTGCTACAGATGGCATAGTAATAGGTTAGCATGAATATCAAATTGTGACACAGGATTTACCTCTGTCATGCTGCTGAGCACGGTAAAACTGTACAATAATTTGTTTTCTTCATGTGTCCAATAAGACGCTTCTCCAGGCCAGTTTAAGTGGGAGGAGATCATACCACCCAAAAAGCCTTATTGGGCAGGCAAAAAGCAGGCTACAGCATGTTGAAAATAACTCATCCTAGGACTGTAGGAATGCTGAAATAGCTTATTGAGTGGATGTTGCAGAAGAGAAGAGGAAGAACGAAGGCGGCGTGAAGAGGAGGAGCGTGAGCGTTTACAAAAAGAAGAAGAAAAGCGTAGGCGAGAAGAAGAGGAAAGACTGAGAAGGGAAGAAGAAGAGAGGAGGAGAATAGAGGAGGAACGACTTCGGATGGAACAACAGAAGTGAGTAGCAGAAGCAAACAACACTTAAAATAACTGCATTGCACTTGAGACAATTGTATCTGTTTAAATGGTTTTGCTAAAGGTCAGAGCACTCGAGCCTGGCAGTGGCATTTGCATCCTTGGTTAGGAGGGGCAGAGTTTGCAGAAAAAAATTATCCTAATGTGTTATTGTATGCAGCTTTCTCAGATGAAAGTACCAGAGAAGCTTTGCTTAAAGAGAAGCTCTGGAGGTTTTGGGGTTCAAGGGCTGAACCTCATGAAAACTTGTGGTTCTGCTTCTTAAATGATTAATGCTGCACTCAGCTGAGCAGACCTGTGTCCAGCTGGAAGTGTTGTTTGAACTGTGACTTGAAAGTTTCTTAACTTGTCACAGAAGGCAGAGCCTTGGAAATCGGATAACTGCAGTTCAGGGAGTACAGAATTCACATTCAAATGCACTTAATCACTGTTTGTAGCCTGAATTAAATTGTTTACTTGGAATATAAGCTCTAGTTATATGTCATTGTTCCCATCACATGCAGATGCTGAAAACGTGGATCTGGCTTTGCACATTTAATATTTAAGGGAGCAGTAAAGCTGTTCCACATCAGTCAGCAGTCATTTTCCATAATAAAAATGTCTTTGCAGGGGGTGTCTCTGAAGTAGATCCTGTACTTGCTATGTAGTGGGTTTGAGAAGGGAGCAAATAATTAATCCACAAGTTTTACTGTTGGTGTAACATGGTGAGAGCCAGAAGAGTGTAAAAAAGAGACACAGATTAACAGATCTAATAAAAAGTGTTGCACAATGCTAAGTAACAAGAAGTGTGGTATGCCTTGAAGCTAAGAGGGATTTTTACAGGAATAAGAGTTGTGTATTAAGTGGTTGTAGAAGGTTACAGAGACAAAGAATTCAGACAGAAAAGGAATGTGGATACTTATGTACCGACCAAGTGTATCTAAACTGGTCATAGTTTGCTGAAAAGTATTAAATCTTGCTCTTTAGGATTGAAAATGAGTGGGAAGGAAAAAATTACTTCTGCATTTGTGTTATACTTCTTTCTTCCTCTGAAACATTGATAGCTGGTTACTGATGGATGTAACATGTGAGACAAACCCTGGATCTAGCTAGTAGTTTACTCTATAGTTTCTATTAATCTTTTAGGGAGAGGATCAGAACTGAGTCTGCACATAAGTTATGCATGTGTTCCTAAAGTTTCAGATGTTGAGTTTACTGGAGGTGCAGGTGCCCTCGCTGGCAGCATTATTTTTTTTTTTTTTGTTCCTGAATTAGTCCACTGTCAGTCATGTTTTTCATACCTGTTTGCATACTGCCGGGGAAATTAAGATAGTCATGTGGTATGCTTTTCTTAGACTTACCAAAAAGCATTGGCATGCTGTACCACAGCAGTTTTGTTCTTATCAATATTTGTAGGTCCGCTAGAAGGATGTTTTCTGGAAGAGCCACATGTGAATTTTTTCTTTTACTTGATGGAGAAATGTAGCCATGTGTTTTTTTGTATCTTTACCTCTTTATCAGACTACAGATTTAGAATTATGTAAGAGGTCTTGTTGTTTTAATGTTTGATGTTTCCAAACATCAGGTAGAATTTGTTGCTTCCTTCTGTATATTCTCAGCATATTTTTCAGGCAAAATTCACATTTGCATCAGATCTGGGCACTGCTCTGTTATGTAGATTTATTTTAATTGGGTTTTGCAGGAACAGAATTAACTGTCTTTGAGGCCACTTAAGTCATTTAAATACAGGGATTTCCCCATTACCCTCAGCTGCTTGTAATCTGCTACTCTCCTCCCACCAATCCAGGCAGCAGATAATGGCAGCGCTGAACTCCCAGACTGCCATTCAGTTCCAGCAATACGCAGCCCAGCAGTATCCGGGCAACTATGAGCAGCAGCAGATCCTGATTCGGCAGCTCCAGGAACAGCATTATCAGCAGTACATGCAGCAGTTGTATCAAGTCCAGCTCGCACAGCAACAGGTATGGCTGACCAACTGAGAGAGAAACTCGGATTTTGTGTCCCAGGCTGTCACTGGGAGGTGTTGCCTTGACTGCTATCTCCTTGAAAAGATAATTGCTGCAAGGAAAGCTACTGTGCTAGTGACTAATACTGCTTCAGATTCAAACACCAAAGCCCCTTTATTTGATCTTTTCGAGTAGTTTTCTGAAGCAGCTGTTAATTAAGAAAATTCTAAGCAGTCTTTACTAATGACTTGGTCCAGTATTATTATTATTGGAGATCAAATGTGAAACGCTCTGCTGCAGCATCAGTGGTGTGTATATAATTTAATGGGGGTACATACCAGTGCATCTGAGCATGAACAGACCTACTCAGGTGACTCTCCCTGTAGGTATGAAGATCTGTGCAGAGCAGCAGGCTTTGTTCAGCCCTATGTTTCCAGCTGAGCATGCAGCACTGATGCATGACTACTGGGTTTGAGATTGCTCCTCCCTGCCAGCTCGAGCTCTCCTGACTTCTCTCTCCTTTTGCATCTATTGTCTGACATCAGTGTCTGATGAAGTTGCTTGCCTGCAATAAGCTGCTTGTGAATTGGGTGGGAGGACTGACTGTAACTGCCAACCTGAGGTCTATTCTTGAGCTAAGGACTTAAAATACAGTAATTAATTTCCTGTTAAGTCATTTGCATTTTTTTGAGGCTGATGCCCTCAGCAAAGAAGTGTTCAAGGAAGGAAGCCGTATGAACCTCATGAAGTTCAACAAGGCCCTGCACCTGGGTCTGTTCAAGGCACTTTCCAATATCAGTACAAACTTGGGGGTGAATGGATTGAGAGCAGTCCTGCAGAGATGGACTGGTGAATGAAACACTGGATATGAACTGGCAATGCAGTTCCTATCCAGAACTTAACTGCAGCCCAGAAAGCCAATCATATCCTGGGATGCATAAAAACAAATGTAGTTAGAAGGTTGAGGGACAGAGATGATTCTCCCTGGTCTAATCTGCTCGCATGAGACCCCCACCCTGGAATGCTGCATCCAGCTCTAGGGTCTCTGACATAAGAAGAACGTGATCCAGTTGGAGCAGGTCAACAGGAGGACCAAGAAGATGCTCAGAGGGCTGAAGCACCTCTGCTGAGGAGACAGGCTGAGATAGCTGGGGTTGTTCAGCCTGAAGAAAAGAAGGCTCTGGGAAAACCTCACTGCAGGCTTTCAGTGTCTAAAGGGGCTTATCAGAAACATGAAAAAAGACCTTTTTACCAGGGTCTGTAGTGACATGACAAGGGACAAAGGTTTTGGTGTGAGAGAGTGTAGGTCTAGATTGAACATAAGGAAGAACTTATATTTTTTTACAGTGTGGGTGGTCAGACACTGGCACAGGTTGCCCAGAGGAGCTGTGGGAGGCCTGTCCTTTGAACTGTTAAGGGCCAGGTTTGATGGAGCTTTGAGCAGCCTTATCTAGTGGAAGGTGTCCCTTCCCATGGCAGAGTGTTTGGAACTAGATGATGATTAAAGCTCCCTTCCAAGCCAAGCCATGATTTGATGGAGTTCAAGTGGTATAGAAAGGGCAGAGAGTCTCTGCCCTGTTCTAGTTGCTCTTGAAGACTAATAAGCCCTTGGTACCAATGCTTTGGTGTCACAGTGGTAAGCAAAAGCTACAGCTTCATCAGACTTGGGCTTGATGTCTTCTGTAGTTGATGCTGCTCCTTTGAGGCTGAGGTGTAGGAGAAGCTCCTGCCAGATTTTTCCAGTGCTGTTAACACTGCTCTTTTAGATCATGGCTGGCTGCTTTCTATGCACAGAAGACCTAATGCCCTCCAAAACCCAGGTGAAACAGCCTTTCCTTTATAATGGCTTACAAAATAATCCTGCCAGGCAATGAAGCTGATCTTTCAAATCTCTACTTGGGCAACTCATGCAGAGGAAAACATGAAAAAGAAGCATGTAACAGAGCTAAAATTATCTAAGTCAACTTTGGACTCCCCTGAAGACTCACGTAGCTTCTGTAACACTTCTGAGGAATGCTTTCTGTGTGGATGCCTGTGAGACAGCTGCATTGGGATCTGTTGGTGCAGTTACAAAGTACTGTTCTCCCATGGTCACTCACAGATCAGCTTGTGATGCAGTTAGTTTTGGAAAGGCTGTATGCAATAAGGTTTTAGAAAAGTTCTCATCACTTTCAGTGATGTAGTAGAACTGCTGTAGTAGAAAATGGATCTGGACAGCATCTATACGAGTGCTCAGATTTTAAATTTAACTAATGTTTGACTGTATTTTCTTCATGCTTCTGCAGGATACCTATAATCCATTTGTTCATCAAAATCTCGTTGTTATTATTAGGAATATATGTTATAGGAATGCAAAACTTCCACAGTTACATGCAGGAGTTTATTGTGTGTACCCTAATTAATTTGATTTTTTTGTTGTTGTTGTTCAGATTGTATCCACCAGTCTAGAACAAAGTGGCTTTGCTTCCCTTGATAAAAAGTAGATGTTATTCTCACTGGTTAATGTGTGCTGCTTCTATCTTTTGAGTCAAGCCCCCTTGTGGGGTGCAGGGGGAGATTTTTTCTTTTAAGTTGTCTTTATACCTTCTGCTGGAAGGTATAAAACTGACATCTTGTGAGGGTTTGGCTTTCCTTGACTTAATTTCTGTCATTTTAGGCAGCCTTACAAAAGCAGCAGGAGGCAGTGGTGGCAGCGACAGGAGCACCTCTGACTACTGCATCCAAGGTGAATACACCTGCCCCAGGGGACACCCCATCTATTAATGGGCAGGCCAGTGCACATGCAGACAGCCCCGAAAAAGAGTTGGATCCAGAGGCTTTGGAAGAAGCACTGGAAAATGGACCAAAAGGTAGGACTAGCTAGACTTCTTAATTAAAAATAAATAGCAAAAGCCCTTCTTATGATTCAGATGTCTTAAGCATGGTTACTGTGGTTCTTTGCTTGCCTTCGTTGGGCTATGGAAAAGCTAGGTTTGATTCCTGGGTCTGCTGTCTCTCAAGGCAGAGCAATACTGTATAGGCAAAACAGCTTTGGGAGGGGAGGGGAAGAGGAAGCAACAAAAGTATTTCAGCAGAGCTGATCCAGAACCTCCTTTCACTCTGAACTTCAAGGAAAGTAATATAAAAGTTCTAGCACAAAAGCTGTTCTGGGCAGAAATATGTTCAATCTTACGTGAACTCAGGTTAAAACTGATTAAAGATCCTTTCAGTGAAGAGTTCTGTGTGATATAAACCCGTCACCTGTGGCAGTACATCTGTCTTCTGAGTCTTTTCTGTGTAAGCACTGTTGGTTTAAATGTGACTGATGGGGGAACTGGTAGCATTTAGTAGTTTTATAACTAAATTTGCACTGCATTTCATACACATTTTCAGTGTTGAAACCTGCTTCTTCAGTTAAAAAAAATTACTTGGAAGCAATTCTGATGCTTGTGGTCCTCAAATGCTCCCAAGGCACGCTTAAGTATCCAGCATAAATAACTGAAAAAAACCCCTAACTGGAATATTTCCTCCCATCTCTGCAGATTCTGTTCCAGTGATAGCTGCCCCATCAATGTGGACACGACCCCAGATAAAAGACTTCAAGGAAAAAATCCGTCAGGATGCAGACTCTGTGATCACAGTGGGCCGAGGAGAAGTGGTTACAGTCAGAGTACCAACTCATGAAGAGGGGTCTTACCTCTTTTGGGAGTTTGCTACAGACAATTATGACATTGGTTTTGGGGTGTATTTTGAATGGACAGACTCCCCTAATACTGCTGTCAGTGTGCATGTCAGTGAATCCAGTGATGATGAGGAGGAAGAGGAAGGTAAGCATGCTGATTTATATAAACTGTCAGAGTTTGCTGTGAGGGAAAACCCCAGCTGATTGTCTTGTGTAATTTCCTGGCTTCCCTGGCTTACATTTAGCTGGAAGCATGCTTTCAGTTTTGAATAGGAAGTGCAGTTCTGAAAGTACCTTCAGTCACCTCCTTTGATCAGAGATAGGTTCAAGGAGTTGAGTCTGGGGAAATCCTTTTCCTAAGTCAACTACTCAGTAAGCTGGACTGAAACCTGTGCCATAATAAAGCACAGTGGATGTGCACACTGAAAACCTTAAGAAAAATCCTACCCTGCTGTTCATGAGATTTTTCTAGGGAGGAAGTTTCCTTGAGGCTTCAGCAAAACAGCTTCAAAGAGCAATACTGTCAGTGGCTGGGACACGGGTCACAACCTTTGCCTGCGGGGGAGTCTAGCAAACCATCACAAAAAGTGTTTTGCAGTGAGCATGTGATTTGCTTAGAAGGAGCTGCCCTGATACAGAAAGCAGTGGCTTTCTGGGAATTACTACTAACTAATCTCTAGTAGTAAGTATGTCAGATCAGTAGCAGACAGTGTGGGGTAATATGTTACTGAAAACTAGAGCTTGGCATCTCTACAGACTGACCCAGCTTTCCTGGAGAGATGGATGTGGTGAGTTTTAATATCAAGCTGTATAAATTACAGTAAAGTGATCGTGCTTCTGGGTGCTTTAGCCACAGCCTTGGTATGAATCCCTTCGACCCACCTGATTTCTAAACTAACAAAGGGTGCCTTGTCCACTGTAGATCAGTCTGACTTTCTCTCATAAAGCGGCCACCCATATTAACTGACATCCTTCTTTTCTCTTGTAGAAAATACTAGCAGTGAAGAAAAAGCCAAAAAGAATGCCAACAAGCCTCAGCTAGATGAAATAGTGCCTGTGTACAGACGAGACTGTCATGAAGAAGTGTATGCTGGCAGCCACCAGTACCCAGGGAGAGGAGTTTATCTTCTTAAATTTGACAACTCTTACTCTCTATGGAGGTCAAAAACAGTTTACTACAGAGTTTATTATACTAGATAAAGGTGTGGCTGTGTCTGAGGCTGGGCTGTGCAGAAGATGTCATTTTATTTGGAATTTTCTTCAAGCATAATGGATCCTTTTGAGTCTGTGTTTTATCCTGTCTGTATCTGTATGGTTTGTGTGAACTTTTAACAAGTAGACACTGGGATCTTCCTGCTCCATGACACTAATGCATATTGCATTGGGCTTAACACAGGATCTCCCTAACCTATTTGGGGATTGGAGTTAACCAATGGAAGTCATTGGCTCCAGTGCTAAGGTCACATCAGTTGCATTTGTTAGAGTCTCATGAAAAAGGGGGAGGGAGTTGCTGGTTCACTGGCTGGGTGATCTGATGTTTCCAGGTCTGGATGCTTTGAATAACTTGTTAATGGTTAATTTAAAGGTCCCATCAATAACTGGTAGATTTGGATGCAGTTTGCTGTGTAGCAAGTTTCTCTTAACTGTAATTGAATGTCAGATTTTTTTACACCATTAAAACTTGAAACTTTAAGTTGATGCAGTTTAGAAACAAGTTGTCTCACTTCTGTCCTCATCAAAGAAACATTCAGTTCCTTAAACCAGTGTAGTGTCTAAGACAAGGATGATCAGCATTTTGAGAGTACAGCAAATAACTTCTGAAGGTGTAAACTGAATGACAATTAAAAGTGTATGTTACAAGAAGAACCTTAATCTCTGCCCCACTGCTAACCCTAAAATAAAAAAAGTCATTTTTTGATGCAATTGACTTAGAACCAGGGGCGCAAACTATTTCTGAGTTTGATGGGTTTTTAATGGGGTAGACTTTAAGAAAAAGAAGTCTACAGGCTTGAAACCAGTTTTCTGCACAGCGTTCTGGTTTGTTTTTGTAAGACCTGAATAAGCACGTTGTGCATTTGAAGAGCAGTAAGTCACTTTGATAAAATATAGGAGTTAATGTTGCACTAATTGCAGAAATCACTGCCACTCCATTTTAGTCTGAACTGGTGATACTGGGGTGTGAACTTTCTGCTTTAATTTGTAACTGTCAGCAGAAAGGCAGAGTGCACATACAGATACTTAACGTAGCTTTAATCTCAGTTTCATATGGTTTGGTTGGGGCATTTTGTATTTTGTATAGTGAAAAAAAACGCAGGTGGCTACTTGGCTTGAGGCTGCAGTAAGAATCCACACCCCCCGGGGCCCAGGGGTGATGTGTTGCAATAATGACTTGTGCAAGTGCTCTCTGCATGGGTAATGCACTTTGTTACTGAAAGGAAAGGGTTACTTTGGGTCTCAGATCAGCTCTTGCAGTAAGACTTCCATTGATTAGCTGCAGCATGTGCAGTTTCATGGCAAATGATGTTGAGTTTGCGGGATTTGTTTGAATAATCAGTTTGTACATACATGATACTTTTACTTTTCTCATACCAACCGTGGAGATACTTCTCCTAGAGTGCTTAACTTGTCATCTTGCTTTTGGTTCAGCAACACCGTACCAGCTTATAGCTAGTTAGTGCTGCTTTATCCAAAAACACTGTACAATGTTCTGCTCTTGTGTACATACAGTATATAAACCATGACTTTAGAAAGTACCTTGCTTTTAAAGGAAACTGTATTTAATGTAAAAAAAAACCACAAAAAAAGAAACAAAAAAAACCCAACCACCAAACACCTTTTAAAAAGGCAGGCACTAATATATTTCTTCTGGTCTTCAATTTACATTTTTTTTTGTCCATACAAAAATGTTACAACTTTTTCCTCTAAGAATATTTGTTCTTGGGAGCGGTGTTTGTCGCTTTAAATGGCAGCACTTACTGTCCTGTGTTGGATGTTAGAACTTTTACGTTTTCAGACTTTTTTTTATTGCCTCTGGCTGTTCATTAGTACAGTACAAGTGCGATTTCAAGATACCTTGAGATAGTATTTAATCCTAATTAAAATACATTTATCTGTAATGCTGTTGGCTTTTTATTAATTTGCAAATCTTGGCATTGCTGTTTATGGCTATTGAGCTAAGATAAGCTTGTCACCTTCTCCCTCATTTTTAAAGGCTCAGTACCATGCTCACACTGTGGTCTTAGCAGCCAAATTGCTCGGGCCAAAGGCTCTGCACAAGAATGTCTCTGGCTCGCTGGATGAGGCCATCTGTCAGTGTTGGAAGAGCCCAGCTTGAACTGCATCATCGCTTTGGTTTTTGAATGGGTAGCAGAAGGGGTTGGATGTGGGCAGCTAGAACCTGTAAGCTCTCTTTCTGCTGAGAAGAAAAGCACCTGCCTTTCCCCCTGAGGCTTAATGAACCCAGACCCCGAGGGCAGCAGGGGCTGGGTGTGTTGTCCTGAGAAGCCCTTGGCCCGAAGGGCAAGAGACAGGCAGGACATTCACAGTTTAGACTGAACAAGAAGAAAAGCAAGGACCTAGAGGCAAAAAGGCAAGTTATTCCAAGGTTTCTGTTGGCCGAAATCACCCTTTACTGCTTACCTGCTGTTGGTAAGTAGCTTACCCCAGATCTGAGGCTGCAAGTAGGTTGTGCACTAGTTTGGTCCGTGGCCCCATCTGCCCCTGTAGACGGCAGCCTCTCAAGCTGGTGCTCCCAGATTTCACCTGAGGAGCAGAAGTGTCTTCAGAGAGAACAAAACAAGTGCTGGGCTGTGTGAGGCAAGATGCTGAGAAGTTCAATGTACCGTAGTCTGGGTTTGCTACAAGCTCATTTCACGTGAAATGTGCAACTGCATTGAAAACTGAAGTAATTACAGCAGCAAGCCTACCCCAGTTGGACCTATTTTACCTGTCTCATGCATGTATAAA
Organism: Corapipo altera; assembly: GCF_003945725.1. Taxonomy (NCBI): domain Eukaryota; kingdom Metazoa; phylum Chordata; class Aves; order Passeriformes; family Pipridae; genus Corapipo; species Corapipo altera. Next base: position 4,548,354 of record NW_020884931.1, read on the forward strand.
TTCCCCTTTCTCCAATTAAAAGTGAAGCACTGTGCTCCTTGCAGCTCACTCAAGGCAGCTCTCTTCCACAAGAGAGTTATCATAAACATTTTCTGAAAAGAACTGAGTCACTGCCAGTAACTCCAGGTGGTGCAACATAAACAGGTTCACAGAGCTCTGTTCCAGATATGCTGGTCCTTTGAGGAAAGCTAAACAATCTGAGGGACAAGCCATTGTTAGAAATTATGTTGTTCTCAAAAGCACTACCAACATGGATGTTCCTTCTGCAGTTTCTTCGAGGCAGTTGTGTAGAAGACAGCAAGGCTCGGTCTTCCTTGACTCTGCTGTCCCAGAAGGGTAAGCAGTTGCAATTGAAACAACTTGCTAATTAAGCCACTTGGCTGCTCTGTGAAATTATCCTCACCTATCCTCTTTGCTCTCCTTCCCACCCCTTGGCTTTTAGCACTTTCTGCCTTGTACTTTGCTTTGTAAGTCACAGATTAGACACTGATTTAGAGCAGCTGGATGCAACCTTTGAGATAACTGTAATGGGCAGGGTTCAGCCATTTAACCTCCCACTTATGCTGTTGCTTTAGGAGGAGTAAGAGTGGGCTGCACAGGCCTGTTTAAAAGTACAAAGCAGCAAAGTAGTTGCCCTTCACCCAAGTGCCAGCTGAGCTCCAGGCTGGCAGCTCAAGCAGTTGTTAGCCTTATTAATCCAAAAGAGAAATGCGAAGGCTGCTTTCTGACTGCTTGATGCTCTCTAGCACCAGATCCTGAGATTCCCATCCTTTTCTTTCCACCTCCTGTTATGTTCCTGGTGAAAAGACTGTAGAGGAAGCTGGAAGAAGCCCACTTGAGATCTCTAATCCCTCCCAGCCTGCTTGACTCGTGTTCCTGTACTCTGGATTTAGGCCCTGTCACTCCTGCCCTTCGTTGAGCTCCTCTGCCATGTTTGGCTGCCTCATTCACACACTGTGGGGACTTGGCCAGCACCTTCCACATGGCACTGCTCAAAGGTGCCAGAGAGAGCAAGAGCCCAGCAAACATGCATGTACCCCCAGGATTCATGGAAATTACAGTTTCTCTCTTGCAAGCTGCTATTTCTGCTCTGATCTCCCCTGTTCCACTTCCCCCCCCAAACCACAGTTCAGATCACTAAGCCCAGCTCCTGCTGTTAGTTCATTTGCAGCAGGTTTCAGCTTTCACAGCCAGCCTGCCTGTGCTTTCACTCCTGCTCTCTGTGCAGGGAGGCAGCATACACAAGGGAGAACTTTTGGGGCTGGGTCACTGATGTATTTGTCACAGAGATGTGCAAGTTCCTGTGGTAAATGCTGGTCCCATGCTTTGTGACAGCAGTGTGCTGGCCCTGGGCTCAGGTGTGCCAGTTTTACTTGCACCAAGAGCTGGTTTGACAGGGCAGGTTATAAATGTTAACTACCTGCTTTTGGGTCCACTGCTTGAAAAAAAAAACAACTTATAAACTCACACCACATCTACATCCAGCACCATGTACTGGAAGACTAAACAAAGCATGAAATGACATCCCATATCTTTCCCCAAGTACTGCTCATCTGAGACCTGCCAATTGGACATTAAAGGCCTTTCAAAGGTGTTCTGTTGAAATATCATAAGACTGGCTTAAAGAAGTATATTAAACTATTTGGACTAGTATTAATTAGATACAGCAATGCAGTATAGATACTGCACATGCAAGGTTATCGTCCAGTATCCTAAAAATAAGAATCTTGCAAGGAATGAGGGAAAACAAGTCAACAGTGATTCTCTGTAACAAGTTCTCCTGGCCCCTGTTATTTTTGTCTTGTATCATCTCCACCATGAAGTTGGTGAGAAACCTGTTTCTTTTACTCAGGGAGCTCAACATTGGCATGCCTAACTGGTGCTCAGATTTGCAGGAGTAACCCCTTATTCCAGCCTCCACTTCTCCTCTGGAGTTCAGTGTTTTCCTCAGAGTCAGACTTCAGGTTTCATACATTTTTGTTTTAAGGAAGCGGCTGCTCAGCGATGGTCACTGCTCTCATCTGACCTGGCAGCTGATCTACGCTGGGGCCCAGGAGAAGGTTTGATGTTATCCCTCACAGCACATTTGAGCAAAAATTCAGCTTGGCTATGCTCCCCTGATGGAGTACCTGGTCTGAATGGAAAAAGCTGATTCCCTTGGCCTGGCCAGTTCACTACTTCCTTTCCCCAGGGATGTTTGAGTTCCTGTGCCACCCCTCCAGTCCAGCTTACAGCTCCTTTCCCACTGTGGCTGCGTCCCCTGGCACGGCAGGAACGTGCTGGGGAAGCCTGACCAGGGTTACTGGCACCTAGTCTGTCTGGGGAAGCTCAAACACGGGCTCTCCCCCTGCACTCTTGACGAACTGTGGGCAGGAGGGCTGCCACTGCTCACCCAGTGGAACAAATGCTTGGCCTTCTGCCAACATTTCATTAGTAAAATGCCTGTACAGCCATCAAGCTACGGCACAGGAGGCATGGGACAGCATTTAGGGCATGTGGGAACAGGCTCTGCAGTATGGACTGAGGGGCAGCTCTGCCAATGCAGCCACGGGGAGCCCAGCAAAACCCTTTTCTACCCCAGGAATGGGCATGGGCCCCTTTGGCTGTCACTGTTCAGGAAACTGGTTTAGCCATGGCTTTCAAACCCTTCCAGTGCCACACAAGCAGCCAGCTGTGACCCAGGTGTGCTTTCTAGACCTGCCTGGATGGACATTATGCACTGCCTTGCTAGGGGAAAGTAACTCCCAGAATTACCACAAACTAAAATAAAAATCATCACAAATTCTGATGTTTATTGCCTGTTGCAGCATCACACTGAGAAAAGCCCCTGCTCATGCCCCTTCCTGCAAGCATGGCCTCCAAGCCGTGGTGCTGAGACCATGCAACTTGCTACACCCACTGCCCCAGATGAGGGGCAGCAAGGGGGGATCTCCCTTTCGAGGCGGGGGGACCTCAGCTTTATGGGAGAGGAACCCCATTCCTCCTCATCACCAGGTTTTTGTATCACATGAAGCAAACCAGTCTTTGTGTCTCGGCTGGCAGCCTGGGTGTGTTCAGCACCAAAGGATAGCCACATGTTGGGGAAGAAGAAGAGTCTCCTACCTCATAAACCACACAAAGTCTTTCTGCCCCTTGCAGGGCAGCCGTAGTTTGTATTGGAGGGTTTCTTCAAGAGTCTCGAATCCCATCTCCCAGGCTCTGGTCTTTGGCACGTGCTGTAAAACATCGGGAAGCTATTTGCAGCCTGCGTCAGGACAGCCAAGTTCACAGAGCAACTAGCAGAGCTTTGCGTGTTGCTTGTTGAATTTGGTTCTGGCTTGAAGAGAACAGAGGTTTTTAATGTCTAAAAGAAAAAAAATGTCACTGAGCCCTGGATTGCTTCATATGCACAGGGAAGGGACTTCGCGGTGGGAGGAACAAGGCAGGAAGCAAACTCAGCTGCCCCCCAGCCAGTGCCCTAGGGCTGGGCTTTGCCCTGGCACACCAGAGCACTGGGAATATCCCAGCTCTGCTCTGGCACAGAAACCACCCCCTGTCCCAGGCAGCTACATCCCACAAATGCTCCAGTTTGGCCCATTGTGTCCCTTGGTGAGGACTGGGGACCCTCAAGGCCACACCAACCCAAGGTGAGGCAAACTAGGTGACATGGGGTAACACTGAGGAAAAGCACCAGCCTTTTGAAGGCACCTGTCTGCCAACTGGAGATAAAGCTGTGCTGAATACATCTGTGCATGTTGCTTAGCCTGGCTGGGTTATTTTCCCCTGGATGAGTAATGCTGTTTTCCTAGAGTCTGTCGACAATATTTTTCCTTGGCAAAGGCTTTCCCAGGGATACTTATGCCAAAACTAATTTTTACAGGTAGATTTTGGTATCCAGCCCACTGGTGCTGGATAAACGGGGGGCTGGGGCGGTGAACTGCCCCTCCTCAGCAGGAGGGACCCCCCAAAGAACGACGTTTTGCTCCCCCAGAGCCAGCCAGCCCATGAGGAGGTGTGCCAGGCTTCCCTCACCAGCCTTGCTGGTGGGACTTGCAGTAGCCACAAAGCAAATGAAAACCATATGGGAGTAGGGAGCCACTGGCATGTCCAGCCCAGCCAGGACTGGCTATCCCAGTGAGTGCCAGCCTGGCAAACCACAGCACTGCCCAAGCAGCCTGGTTTGGCCCCAGCTGTTGGAGGAGCCCCTTCCCTAGCGCCAAGGGAAGGGCAAAGACCCAAAACAGTAGAAAAAAAGTAATAGGAGAAGGCTCCAGCTGTTAGTTTGCTACATTTCTGTGCTTTTGTGGGATAGGGTGTAACTTGGAGCTGGGTTTGGGCTGTGGGAGAGCTGGGGCTCACTCTCACCATGGTGTGTGCTCTGGAGCAAAGGGATAATATGATGCCGGATGATGCCACCTCCTTCTCAATGCTCTTGTGCCCCCAGGGCTCTCCAAAACCCAAACATCACCATCCCCACTCAGACTCAACCAGCATGAGGGTCTTAGGGACCATACCACGTGAGAGCTCCAGGCACAACCTTATGAAAGAAGAAAGTGTGAGGTGAAGGGAAATACTCACCAGCACTGAAAGTGGTGTAGAAAACCTCCTCTTGCACAGAGGAGCTGCTGTTCCCAGCCATAGGAGCATTTCTCTGAGCCAGGCTTGGAAAAATCCTGCTCCAGGATTCAACCCAACAGTTGTTTTAAGACAGGGAGCTGCAGCCCAGCAGCTAGGTTCTGCTGGGCATCTGTCCTCTTTATTTTCCATCTCCATGCTGTTAGCAGCACGAAGTCTCAACCAAACTTACCCAGGATAACACACACACAGGGCTGTGGATGCACACACCGTGCCAGTGCACACCCTGAGACACGTGGAACAATGACTAAAGCATCCCCACAGCATCATGGAGGGCAGCAGGGCACCTCCTGCCCACTTACCTTTCTCCACCCTGAGTGGACACAGCGGAGGATCCAGGTTTTCCAATGTTAGATCATCTCAACACCACAATACAGGCCTGGATGACAAGGTCAGCCACACCTGGGTCTGGGGGCCAGGTTTCAGCCACCACCACCACTTGAAGATATGTGCAAATGCAGTTCAAAAAAACCCCAAAAAAACCCACCTAAACCATCTACTAACCTGCCTGGCATGAAACTGTCCTCCAAAGGCAGCAGCAACACCCAGCTCGGGCTCAGGACAGTCCCCACCAGCACCCCATGGCCAGCACCAGTGCCATCACTGCCTGTATCCCTGCCTGTAGAAGTGGGGAGAAGGATGCTTCAGCCAGCAAAGCGCAAAGCAGACACAGGACCCCATCCTCCAGGCAGCAGCCAGACTGAGCCCCACAGCCCTAATTTCTCATGGCTTTTCATACCTCAACCATAGATAGCATTTAAATTCAACTAAAATCACCATCAGGTGAGCTTTCTGCTGCCACTGTCACACTAGAGCATGGTACTGCTTGGCTACAGGGGTTCAGCCCAGGAGCAGGTGGCCACAGGGTTTGCTGGAAATTTTCCCTATTTTCCTTGCTGAAAAGGGCTGAGAACCAGACAGGGTTGAGAGCTGGGATTCCATCAGCACCAGAGCCCCTGCAGCAACCAGAGCATGTGGCTCCTGCATGTGTGCAGGGGACCCTCCAGACAAGGGATTTCCCTGATCACAGTGCCCATTGTGCTGGGCACCCCACACCTTCCCATGGTCTGTGTCGGAGCACTGGTGACTCCCTTGTTTCTACATTGCTCTGGGCACCTCAGAAGACATGCCAGATGCCGGCCCAGGCCCAGAAGAGGACCTTGGTCAAGCCTCCTGGGGAGCAGGCACAAGACTCCCACAGCACAAATCCTGCTACTCCCAACAGCCGCCTGCATCAGCTCCGGAGTGTCCAGCCCAGCGTGACTGCACTTGGGTGGCAGGAGCCAGAGCCTCATCAAAGCATCTGCAGGCACTGTAGCTTTTTCACACGAGTGAAAAGGGAGAGAGGGGGGCAATCCCCCACACTGGCACTGCAAGGACCATCCTGGAGAACAGCTGGAGTTGATGCTGCACCCAAATGAGGTGACAGCTGCTGCTGTGTCTCCGGCCAGGAACATTTGGCAGGCTGAGTATGGCCCAGCAGCACTGCTGGCATGCCATGCCAGTGAGGAACCCCCAGCTCCAGAGGAGTATTCACATCTACTCAAACACAGGCATTGTACAGGGAGCAGCCGGGATCATGCCATTAGATGGGGCTATAGTTAAAGGTTTGGATTTGTAAATTATATTTCGGACTCAGTGGGACTTGGCCACCAGCAGCAGGTAAGTACTGGCCATCTCTACCTTGGTCTGACCCTCTGCCACAGGGGGTGAATGTTTCTGGGATACAGAGGCATAGCAAGGAGGGATGGGAGTCCCAAGAGTCCACAGGAAGATGTAGGTGGGAAAAGTTACCAAATTAGCTGTGTTGCAAAGTTTATCCACTCTGATTTTTCTGTAATACTCCTTGTTTTTCCCCGGTGCAGTACACAGATCATAGCAATGGGAAAGACCTCTGGCAAAGGCAGATGCCTGGTGCTAATCTGCCCATGGGCTCCTTTTGGATTACAGAATGAATGTCCCCAATTCTTGACCTAAACTAGAGAACTGTCAAGGCTTCAGGTACTGGTTAAATGCTTAGGAAAAAAAAATAATCTGTCTGAAGACTTTGAAGCTCCAAAATGATGCCAAGCCGAGCAATCCCTGGGGGCATCAGCATCTTCATGGCACTGATGGGGGGGATGAGGCACGGAGTGCAGTTTGCACAGGGTTTGCCAAGCCACAGTGAGATCCCTTTACCGTGGGGCCATCCCATCTCTTTTGCCATGCAAGCTCAGGTGCCTTCACAGCGCTTGAAGAGCCACTGGAGGCAGAGGAGCTGGGCTGGCCCTCACCCCAGCAGCATCAGCATCTCTCCTACCAAGTGGTAACTACTGGATTATAAGCCACAAAACCAAACTGCAGGCATGTCCACTGGCCTTCTCCCTGCACAGGCGTGTTCTGTGTAGCAGAAATCCTCTTCCTAGCATGCAAATTACTTCCTAACAAGCAGTTTAGTTCCAGCCCTCTTCCCCTTTTGAGGACATGAGCGCCCAGGAATAGCTGCTGACAATGCTATCAGAAAATGCCAGGATTTTTGGCAGCGCTCACAGCTTACCATATCCTGTTATTTGGTGGAATAAAGCCATTTAACCAGGATGAGAGGAAGAAGGGGTGCCCTCAGCCCGCACCCAAACCCCCTCTGCTCTCCTGGCACCTGAAGGGGAGGACATTTTGCAGAGCCATGCTGGGCCATCCTGGTCTCTGGGAAGGATGGAGCAGGCTGGCTGAAATCCACTGTACTTTGCCAGGGACCACCACACCAGCACCTGGTCATGCCCAAGTGCATGAGGCATCGCCCAGGCTAACACCAGTGACTAAAACCCCAGCCCTTCCCATCTATCATAAAGTATGGATGACCAGACATGGACTACAACAAGGAAGCACAAGGCTGTTGGAGCAGGCAGCACACATGCCTGTATGAGGGAGGCGAGCAGGAAAAGAAATAGGAAGTGGAGACAAAGAATTTCCGCAACATCCCTCAAAACTGCTTCCTGCACGTGGAGAGTCAGGAAACACTTACAGAAGAGATGCCCAATCCAGGCTGAGCAGGGCCCCAGACAGCCTCCAGGGACATGGACTAAAGCACAGGGAAATAGATGGAAACTTACAGCCCACATCCAGAGTAAAAGTCCCACCTGATGTGTCAAGAACCTTGGATTCAGGAAGATTAATGCATATGCACTACACCTCAGAAAACAGGTGGACCAAACTGTGCAGGACCCATATCTAATCTATATCCCAGCCCAGCAGCAAAGCCCCTCCCAACAGCCCATCAAGGAGTCAACCACCAGCAATGTCACTGATCCTCTCTGAGCCTGGAGGGAGAACCCCTCATTTCCACTCTCACCCTTTGCTCCAGGGGGAAAGCAGGGAGCCAGATTACTTATGAGTTGAGAAATGTCATGTATGGATAAATAACTCAGCCTCAGCCTGGGGGCAGAAAGGCTGGAGCTGCAGGAGATGCCTTAATTCCTTGCAGCAAGCCAGAGGAGCTGGTGGCTGCTAATGCACTTACCTGCATCCCACAGCAGCAGGTGACATCTCACATCCCCCCAAAGCATTGCTGACCAATGCACGGGTTTTCAGCAAATTGCAGATAGTATTTTTCCCGCTTCCATGGAAAGTTTTGGATTTACCCATGCTGTTAGGAAGCAGAGCTGCCCAGTGCATTGGTTTCCTGGCCCTACCATCCCCATTTGCCTGCAGCTGACAAGTCCTGCTCCAGAAGCAAGGTCTGGTCTTACAAATATTTTATTCTTAGGTATTGGAAAGGTGGGTTGTCAGAGCATCTTTTTGAAAGCCTCTGTTTAAAACATGCAACCATGAAAAATTTTGACTGTTTTCTTCATGTTAAATTTCTCCTCATTTTATGGGCGATTAATTTTGGGTTTCTTCTGGTTTTTGTGGCTGGCAACCTCCTGCTCAAGGCTGCTAAATTAAAAGATTTCATTCAGGTTTCTTAAATAAACCTCTTCCTATTAAACTATTAAGTGGTTGGGGTTTTTTTTAGTTTTTTCAGTTTCTTCAGTTTTAGGGTTTTTTTAGTTTATTCATGATATTCACCAGCTTCCCACTAACCGGGTCTGCTTTACTTGGAGCCCTCATGTTTTGCTGGTGGTCAAATACACTGAACACCAGTGTGTTGTTGGGAGCACCTCTCACGTGTGGGGTGGGACCAGCTGCTGCCATCAAAGGCAGCGTGACACAGTACGGAATTTTGACATCAGATTATGCCTTTCTTCCCCCCCTGATCTATTTGACAGTAGATGGTTAATGCCTGTAGTCGAAAGCGCTTCATTAGACAGCTCATTAGTTAATCATGCTTGTACGTTTTCCTGTCCCCTCACATGTGACAAGGGGAGCTGAAGAATCTATGGGAATTATTTAAATCACCCACGTCCCATACCTAAGACTTAAATACCCTGACAGGCAAAGAAGCGCTAATACTTACAACTTCCTGGAGTTTTCCCAGCGTTGCTACTGTACACCAAAATATTAATGAACCTAAAAGCAATAATGGTTAACACTTTAGCTAGCTAAAAAAGGGGGCTTTTTAAGCATTAATTTGTCAGGAAGATGAGAAGATTTTATGCATTGTCAGAAAACCAGCTCATTAAAGCTGCCCTCATGCAAATACTTGGCCGTGCTTTATTGTAAGAGCACAAAGCAAGGAGGCTGCTCTTGACAGCAACTTACTGCGGGGTTGCAGTGGGAGAGTCACAGCTCAGCTGAGAGGGAACGAACATACAGCAAGGGGGTGGGTTCTTCTGTAAAAAGAACACAGGCACAAGTGAGAGAGATGACATTGCAGCTGTTTGGTTTTGCTCAACCTGTTGGCCAGATGTGCCAGCTGTGAGCTGACAAGATTTCTTGGCTTTTAGATGTTCCCCTTTTCCTTCCCACAATAAACAGCAAAGAGGATCAGTGTGGTTAAATCCCTTTTCTATGCATAAAGATGCAACTGACCCCAGATATGTGAATCCTCTCTAGCATACAGCCCTGCCATGTTACCCCTAAGGCACCCAGCCATGCATACAAGTGACACAAGAGGTGAACCACATCTGAAAGTCCCCACACCAAGGCTTTACCCAGTGCCAAAGAATACCTCAAAGCTCCAGCTGTAAGAGTAACCTCTAATGGTTCATTTTAAACCTTTTTTATCTCAATATATAAGTCTCTGATGATGGATTTGTGCAGATTTTCAGCAAGCACATTACACTCTGCTTACACACTGTGCACCCAAGGAATACATTTGGTTTTGAAGGAGCACACATCACATCTTTAGTTTTCAGTTGAAGAGTCTATGGCCCTTGAGGAAAAGAAATTTGGGAAAGTGAACTACCAGATGCAATTTCATAGAATCATAGAATGGTTTGGGTTGGAAGAGACCTTAGAGATCGTCTAGTTCCAAAGCCCCTGCCATGTCCAGGGCACCTTCCACTAGACCACGTTGCTCAGAGCTCCATCCAACCTGGCCTTGAGTACTTCCAGGGATGGGGCATCTACAGTGTCTCTGGGAACCCTGTTCCAGGGCCTCACCACCCCCACAGTAAAGAATTTCTTGCTAATATCTAATGTAAATCTACTCTCCGTCAGTTTGAATCTTTTTCCCCTTGTCCTGTCACTACATTCCCTGTATGTGCAAGGAAGAGGAGCAGCCCTCAGCAGCAGCTGCATAAAAACCCAGCAGGTGTCACAACTTGGTTGCCTGTCATGCAGAGGACCTCACTTTACTACTGGTCCCAGTGGCACTGGGGAGGGGGGAACTGGGTGCGGGTGAGCACTTCCCTGGTTGGTCACTTGTGGGGGGGAGTTGGGCATTTACTGTTTTTAAATAAAACTGAGAGTCTTCCTCTCTGAATTGCAAGGGCCGTCAGTAGGGTCTCTGGTGCTCTCTATGGGCCCTGGCGCTGTGCCAAGGGTGTGTTGGGGCTGGGATGGGAAGGAGATGGGCTGTCACAGTGCCAGATGGGCACCCTCACTGCTCTGTTTCACCCCGAGTTTTGCATTGTTTGGCAGGGGGCAGCACCATCCATCAGGAAGGTTCTTAATGCCTTCGTTTGATGAAGCAGAGATACTTCTCACACAACAAGGAATGCTGAGTCCCTAAGGATGAACCCATAACCTCCACTGCAGCTACTGTCTCGGGGCCGGGCTTCCCACAGGGCACTGTGATCGTCAGAGTGATCATCCCAGGAGGGAGAGTCTGAAAAAGCAGCGATTTTACCCTTGTGACTGCGGAGACGGATCCCAGGAGAGCTACCTAGGGCCTTGCAGTATGCACCCGAGCTACCCTCTCCCATTTCCTGAATTCTCATGTGGCCCTATTGCCATTGCCCTCCCCTCTGTGCCAAGGTCCCACCTCCTCCCAAAGCATCCTCACCAGACCTCTCTGTTCACAACCGCATTCTGCTGGGGCTGGAATGTTGGGATGCTGGGATGCTGAACTGCTTGATTTCACTAAGAGCTGTTCAGTACCTATGAGGAAAAAAGAGGGGGGACTGGAAACCTAGTGAAAAATATGATGGCAACAAAGTGCTATTATAGCCACAGCACCTAGTTATTAAGGAGAGGCAGGGAGAAGTAACATCTTTTATAGGACCAATTTATAGTGTTGGAAAAACAGGCTTATGGGCCCAGGCACCCTCTCACAGGAGAATGTATGTGCTTCCTCTCGGGCAACATCCATTAAAGGGATGTATTTGGACAGGGTGATGAGGAGCAGCAGCACAAAATCCTAAAATAGACACAACAATGCTTCTTTCTGTCTGGCTCAGCTTGCACTGGAGTTTCTGCTACTCCTCTAGTAACTTGCCCAAGGAGAGATGTTTTCCTCTAGCACTATACGCCCTTCCTTCCCAAAGCTGGCTCAATGTGGTGTGCTCAGGCTGCAGAGCCATTCCTGCCATGCAGCTCAGTGCTTTCTTGTCATTTCTGGAAGCTTTTCAAACAATATTCCCCATCACAGGGCTTCCAGGCTTCTCATCTCCCCTTGTCAGCCTTTGCATTATGCATGTAAATTCAAGCGATGGCCATAGCAGGAAATTTCGCATCCCAAGGAGTAGGATAAGGACCAGGGAAAACCCAAATCACAGTGCAGGAAAACTAATGGGGATGGCAGGGGGAGGTAATAGGTGCTAAATTCTGACTTAGGAAGTCAGACAGACACTGAGTGAGCAAACACAGATGGATGGAAGCAAAAAACCATTTTCGTTTCTGAAATCCCGTCCTTTTATATAGCCAGCTTCTGCCTCAGAAGGGAGAAGGGATGGGGAAAGGACTGGTAAGACAGGAGATAAGCAGAGCAGTACAACTGGAGGTCCCTAAAGGAGACTGCAGTCCCCTGGGGTGACATCCAGCTTTCTGTTCCCAGCCTTGTCCCACTGAGCAATACAATTTATTCTAGAGATTTTATTTAAATTATAGTCCAATATCTGTGACTTTTGGCCTATTCCTTGCTGTTGCCATCAGTGCATGTACATCAGGACCTGCTACACCAACACAGCACAGAGCAACACCTTGACTGTGCTCCCACATGAAAGACTTGGCAGGCTCCCTGCCATTCTTGGACAAGCCAAATATTCTTTCCTTTGATTTGTTTCAGACACACCAGCCATAAACCTCAGCCTCTGGCCTCTTGTTTTCCTTTGATATGTCTGGCTCAGAGGAAGGAAGGGATCCATTTTTTGCTGTGCCAGGTAGCCTCAGTATATCTGCTGAGTAAATACCCACAGTTTCTCCCTTTGCTACCAAAAATCACCTCCCAGTCCTGTCATCTTCCCCTTTTCATCCCCAGTTGTCATTTTCTGCAGGTGAGTGGTCAGGGCTGGGTGCTCAGGTAAAGCTGCAGTGACCTGCTCTGTCACTCAGTGCCAGGCACCACAGCAGCCAGAGCCCAGCCAGGCGGGTGCTGGGACAGCTGCTGCCCTCAGAAGCACTGCCAAAGGTGCAGGCTCCTGTGAAAACCTCCCCTTGGGCTCCAGGTATTCCATGCTGTTGGAAATGGAGCCCTGTGTTCTGTTAAATCACTTTTCTCCCTGCACACAGGCACCCTACTACATCCCTGAATTGACTCTGTGCCCCAGGCAGCTTTTGTCCCATAAGAGTCCTGTACCCCCAATTCTTCTTCCCTTATTGCTGAAAGAAAACTGCTCAAACTCTCTCCATGCACACCAAGTAACTCCTTACTATATTCCTCAGTATCACTGCCCCCTGAATAGATGCATAATGGGCAGGAACAATTTTCAATTACATTAACAAAGTAATCAATTACAGAAGCATCCTAGAATGGTTTGAGTTGGGAGGGACCTTAAAGATCACCTAGTTCCAATGTATACTAGACTGGATTGCTCAAAGTCCCATCCAACCTGGCCTTGAACACTGCCAGGGATGGGACATCCAGAACTTTCCTGGGAAACCTGATCCGGTGCCTCATCATGCTTACAATAAAGAATTTTTTGCTTATATCTAATCTAAATCTACCCTCTGTCAGTCTAAAGCCATTTCCCCTTGTCCTGTCACCACAGGCCCTTGCAAAAAGTCTCTCTCCTGCTTTTTTATAGGTTCACTTTAGGTACTAGGAAGGGCTATAAGGTCTCCCTGGAGCCTTCTCCTCTCCAGTCTGAACAACTCCCCAATTCTCTCAGCCTGTCTTCATAGGAGAGGTGCTCCAGCCCCCTAATCATCTTCCTGGCCGTCCTCTGGACTCACTCCAGCAACTTCATGTTGTTCTTATGTTGGGGGTTCCCAAGCTGGATGCAGCACTCCAGGTGAAGTCTCAAGAGGGCAGAGTAGAGGGGCAGATTCACCTCCCTTGAAATGTTGGCCACACTCCTCTTGATGCAGCCCAGGATATTGGTTTACATGTCCCACTGAAGTCACTGCAGAGTGAATGCTGGCTGGAGAGCAGGACTTGGCCAGGTCCCCACGGCCATGCCTCCCACATCCTTGCCTTGCTGGCAAGTGGAGTACCTGCTGTATTAGCCGGCAGAATGTTTTCCTCGATGTAGCTGTGCCTCCAGAGTGGCTCTGGTGGCACTCTTACTAAATAGTACTAAGGAGAAACCTTAGGATATGAGAAACCTGCTGTTATGATGGAAATTTGGTGCATTTACCCAAAACAGCTTCAACCATTGTCACTACAACTGATGCTCTTTGATTTTTTTCAAGCAGCTGAGTGGAGGAAGGCAGCCTGGTGTCTGTCACTCCTGTAGCATCCTGTGAAAAGCAGACTTTGCCTGGTGCAGCCTTGAGATGTTTTTTCCTCGAGCATTCCATTGTGTTGGCCATTGTGTTGCTGATGAAAGGAAAATTTTCCTAATGGAGCATGCAGATTAAAGCAGTTCTGCTCAGGGATGGATTTTTTTCTGGAACATCTTTAAAAGAGCACCACTGCCCTTCCATTTTCGTCCATGAAATACTCAGAATTTATCAGCCTGCTGCATGGATGCTCTGCTTTTCAAGTAGCCATTGCCTATAGTTTTGATCATTGTCTTTCTTGTGTCTGCAAGAAGTCATTTGTGCAGTTAAAGCAACTTCAATGTGAACATAAAGGGTTGTTTTATCAACTGTTTGCAGAGATGGATGTGGAAACAGGGTGACTAGCCTGGCAAGAGAAAGGCTGATCTCTTAGCTGGAGCACAGGGCTGAGATCCTCCCACTCTGCTTCTTGTCTCTCAGATGAAAAGGAGCAAGACACCTCACCTTACCTGTGTCCAACCCAGGTAAAACGGTGTTTATAGTCTTCCCAATTAACTAGAGCACATTTACACATTAATTAGCTCTTACTTTGTGCCTAGAAACCTCTGTTATATTTATAGCCTTTATTACATTCTTCTGTCAATGGGACTTCTCCCCTTCACTGCTGTCTGTGGCTGAGGGTAAAGGTGCCTGGATGAATGCGAAAACAGGAGACAAGATGGCTCAGCTCATGCTTAGGGCTGCATTTCTGCCACAGAGATGCTGTGTAACCTTGGAGAATAATAACAACAGAAAATAACAAGCCTTTCACACAGGGAAGTTATGAAAAATTGAGCTGCTTCTGAAAGAAATAAAGAGTAGCTCGAAGGAGAGCTAAAGCGGTCTGCTTGGCTGTGACAGCCCCATAACCTCCAAGCTTCCAGCATATTCTTTCAGCACTTCTTCAGTGGCTCTAAAGCATCCTTTCAGCCCTTTCCATCTCTGCAGCTGGAGCCAGCTTCATACACACTCAAATATCCTGGGAGGTAGCATCTCTGCAATCCAGCCAGCAGCTCACGCACAGCTGTTAATGCCAAATTTGCAGACTGGCATTGCAAACACAGAAGGTTTGCAAGGGCATCATTGGCTGTTGGGGAGGAGAGAAAAATCATCCCCTTCTCCTTTCTTCTCATTTCTGCCTGCCTGAAATGAGGTCTAGGTACTGAACATCTGCTTAATGTACCAGTCAAGCAGGGACATGCTCTCCTTGTTTATTGCAGAGCCACGGTCGCAGAAAGCCGAGTTTTGATGTATAGCCTGGAGACACGCACGTGGCTCTGGCTTCCCAGCTGGAGCCGCAGTGGGGCAGGGAAGGGAAAGCAGCAGTAAGAAATATGGGGATGCAGGTTATGGCAGAGCATCCACAGATTATCTGAAACCATTCAGCAGCGTTGGTCCTCCAGGGGCATCTCCACAGCCAGGTGCTGCCTGTCCCAGCCGGGGTTAAGCCTCTGTCTTCAGAGCCCAACATCACTGAGGCACAAGGAGATTCACCCATCACAGTGGAGATACAGTAGCAGACAGCAGAGATAACTTCTTTCAGCAAAGCATAGTGATAAATACAGAGTGAATAGCCCACTGCATGCTGATTTCCCATGAGGATCAATTAACTGTAGTTAAAAAATATATTTTTAATGTCATAATCCTCAACTGTCACTAGCTGATTGCAGACACAAAGTGGAACAAAAATTCTCCATCAAAGATGTTGGTTCCTCAGAAAAAAAAACAGTTTTGGCTGCTGACGTTGGCACCACGCAGCCCTGTACCCTGCAGAGACACAGGGACTGACAGGGGTGACACCGAGAACTGGTCTAATGCCAAAAGAGCGGTAGGATATTTTATGAAATAAAATATGCTTATTTAGCTACCTCTAAACAAGGTAGGTGTATTTCCCACTGTTTGGATCTGTGCAGCAATGTACTATCATCACTATTATCATCTAGGCCAGCATTTAAAGCAGCAAGGGAGTTCAACGATGTTGCTAAAAGCCGATTTCCATCAGGAGGATTGCACTCCTCTCTGAGCATCCCAGGAGAGACCTCAATGGTCCCACCTGAATTCCTGCTCTGCCAGCAGTGGAGCATGATTACAGCTTTCAGAGGACTTGTCATAAGAGGAGGGTGCATTTCAGAAGCTCTCCGGGGTGAACGTCACACAGGGGTTGGTGGCTCTTTGGGGCATGTTGCAAACAGCAACAGGTGTCTCAGCCCCACTGCAAGGGCATAAAAGCAGTGACCTTATTTTTAGGAGAGAAAACAAAAATCCAGATGTGATGCAACTTGCACAAAACTATTGAGAAAGTCATGCCTGGAGCAAGACTGGGAAGGGAAAACCTGCTCCTGGGCTCACAGGGTGGATCTGGGTGTCTTTTGCCCCAGTGCTGGCTGCATACCAGGGAAGAGCTTCCCCAGTCCTCATCTTCTGCTTGTATCTCCACCACACTTCTGCTCCACCCTGTGATTTGTTGTGCTTGGTCCTGAGTTTATTTGATAAGAATAATATAATAATAATACAAACCGCTTCTAGCAGGCTTCCCCTCAATGTGTGAAGCACTAGTCATAGCTGTGGCATTGTATAAATACCAATGGGTAGAGGCTTGTTTATTTTTATTTTTGTTTTGACTACCTCCACCCCATATCTCTGTATGTTACTAAGTTTTACTCAGGAGCAGAGATTTGGCACCTTGGTCCAGTAGCTCCCAGCATCTATGGGATGTAGCAACAGGTACAGTGAACCTCTGCATTACTGGTATAAAAGCAGCAGCAATTCAGGACCAATGGATCATAATTAAGCCAATTCACTGAGGAAATGATTAGTGCCAGGCTACATCCTGAGGACAGTAGCCCCATGGTGATAAATAAAAGTAGTTTTACCTGGTGCCAAACAGCTTGCTCTGGGCCTTGTCTGCTACCCGTTTACCTTGCTTAATAGCGAGCTCCAGTCAGAATCTGATATTTCTGTGCCCTGGCAGAGCCCATCTAAGCTAGTCTTGGGAAAAAAAGCAATATGGATGTGGTGGGGAGAGATATATAATGAAAAAGCAGTGGAGAAACACTAATGTAAAACAGGATTTCAGAGCTCAGGAATCACAAACACAGCCAGCACCAACCCTCCCACACCATTCCCCAGTGTCCATTAGGAGATGATTTGATGCTGTGAAAGCTGCAGGTGGGCTTGCCTTGGTCACCTGCACTTGTTGCAGGCATGAGACCTCCATGAGCTATTCCCAACTGGCCCACAGGAGCTAATCATCACCCAGCTGCTTCACAAAAGGGTGCTGGGGTGGGCATCGAGGGGGGCTAGGGGCACCATTTTGTGTGACCCTGGGGCCATGGGGCAAAGCTGACTGCAGACATGCTCTCAGCAAAGTAGGAATGGAGGCAGGACCATCTTCAGCTGGACCTCACAGCCTGCACACGTATCTTACATTGAGGAAGACCTCTAGGTTTCACAGGTACC
The DNA here is from genome assembly GCF_003945725.1 of Corapipo altera. Lineage (NCBI taxonomy): Eukaryota > Metazoa > Chordata > Aves > Passeriformes > Pipridae > Corapipo > Corapipo altera. Next base: position 4,565,646 of record NW_020884931.1, read on the forward strand.
ACCTCAGCCAGCCTGGCTGTGGACAAGGCTCTTTCTGTTGGTCAAGTATTAGAAAGTATTTTAGTTTGGTGATGTACTTTTCTGGAGGCCCTGAATTAAAGCACTTTTCCTAGGAATTTTCATATACTATTTTAATTTTTAAATCCTTTGTGCAGGTTTAGCAGTTTAAACTGCCTCACATTGCATTCCCCTCAGGTGTACCGCATCGTGGAATCAAAGAAATGACACCTACCCGTGTAAGCTCCAGCTTGGAGATGGATATGCATAGTCCTTAAGCTGGAAGAGGAAAGTACAAGTAGTTCTCCTGGTTCTGTCTTCATCCAGCTGGAAACCATATCTTTGTGTGACTCCAAATCAACCCAGGAGCCTAATGAAACTGGGCACTTGCTCTGTTGCTGGCTTTACTGTACCCCATTCCTCATCTCCCTCACATACCATCCCTGGAAGCTGGAAGCTGAGCTGAGCTGCTCTGCAGAGCATGTGCTGGAATCCCGATAGGATGGAAGACTCTTAGAGAAACAAAATGAATTTTCTAATATTTAATAGAAGATATCCATGAAAGAAGTAATCATTAGAACTGTGCTGTGCCTGCCTCAAAACTGCAAAGGCAGCCCTTGGAGGAAATGAGGAGAGGGCAGGAGAGAGCAGGCACATGCACGGGAGGGAGAGAAATCACCGTTCAGCACTTCACACCCTCTAAACAAAGTGCCTGGGCTGGCCCCTGGTGGCTGTGGCTTGGGTGATGACCATGAGCTCCACGGTTTGGTTACTGCCATTTTAATAGCTGCACATCTGCAAAAATGTCCCTTCTTTCTGAAGAATCCATGTAACTTTTGCCACTTTTTAAAAGAAAAATAAAGGAAAGGTAACAATAACAAGTAAACCTAAGGCAACCTACCTTTACCAGACCTACAGAAAAAAAAATTATAAATATATAGATATATAAAGCTGGCAGCAACCTTCCATCATAGTACTCCATTCCTCACCCCTTGTGACTTTGGTGTGAGACTGAGGAAGCTATTTTTAGTATGCTAAGATATATCTTTATAATAAATAATATAGTATTATTTAAGCATAAAAAGAGCATCTGTCCAACCTCATGTGCTTAAATGATAACATTTTTATATGCATATATATAATTGCATATACTTCACAACATTATATTTCCAATAAATATATGCATATATAACACTATTTTTATATAACATATAATTTGTAATCTTTGAGCAAATACCATATATTATTATTTACACATAAAAAACCCACATGCCTGACCTCTTACCAAAGTTAGAAGGTGAGGGGAATTGAGTGCTGTGAGGGAAGGATGCTGCCAGCTTGAGAGGACAGGGCCTTCAACTGTCAAGTCACCACAGAAGCTGTGGCACCTGCAGAAACAAGGCATATCTTCCCCACCACAGGAAAAGCCAGGAGCTGGGTGGATGCAGAGGAAGGAGAGGGAGCCTGTGCATGGGGAAGATATACACACTGCTCCTTTCAGACAGGACGTGTGACGGTATTTCTGATTTACAGAAAGCAGGGCTATGGATGCGCCAGAGACGAGCAGGGTGACGCAGCAGGGAAGGGAAGAAGCTTTATAGCAAGTACGTAATTATGCCTTTCTGATTTGTAGAGAGAGCACACAAGTCATAGTGACACGGAGTTTGAGTGACCCGGGTTTCCCCGTACTCGGGGACATGAGCTCGGTGTGTTGGGTGCTGGGAGCACCTGCCCTACCTGCACAGCAGCTGGGCAGGAGGAAGGTCAGGGTAGCCTCAGGAACAATGTGCCCAGGCCGAGAGCATCCTGGTATTAGCCCTGTATTTTACAGCATCTCCTGAGGCTCAGGTAAGTAAGGCCAGGGGGACCAATTCAGTGCCAGCAGCAGCAGGCAGTGGAGCCAGAGCAGCTCCTCATCAGCATGGCAGGAACAGATGTGTTTCTACGGAGCTGTTACGCCCCGGCTCCACGATGCTCGTGGGTGCACTATAACCCCTCTCTGCACCCGTAGCCAGGTTTTTCACATTACAGATAGTGGCTGCTGTGCTGTGTGCTCTTCTAGCAATACCCACAGTGGCTTAAAAATAGGCTGTACACTGTTGTGAACTTGAATGTTACCCTATTAGTGTTTATTAATTTATTGAATAAACACTAGCAAGGTTAGATGCTGTCTGTGGCTTTGGCTTCTTTTTTCCACAGCATTCAAAGCAATTACTTTCATGAAAGCAAATGGTCCATTTAGCTGGAGAACATATAAGGCAGAAATGAGATCAGATTCCTGAACAGATGTGCCCTCCTCTAGAGGGATTCAGTGTCTGCGAGGCTTCAAGCTGACACCAGGCAGAAAACATCTCTTAAACTCCACTACGTTTGAGCTGCACAGCAGAGCTGGAGGTTTATCAAAGAGCCAGCTCTGTAACTCCAAAACAAGGGCAAGTACCATAATTTTAAATCATTTCATGTACCAGGGAATGGGAGGGCAGAGGGGTGTCTTTTTCATGGCGATGGTATCACCATAAAATCCCCTAACCCCAATCCACTAAAGGAGTCCCTCTTCCTCAAAAATGCAGGCAAAGAAAAATGCTTTTGCTCTTATTTTTTGCACACATAGGCCTGAAGAGGGGGCTGGAGGGAGCCAACAACTACTGCACGTTCACACACCGTGTAACACTCTCTTGGTTGGTGCTTTGTTGTCTCAGGAAACACCTGAGCTCCACACCCAGCTCAGTCCCAGATCAAGTCAGGGTTAAGGCACAACTCCCTCATGTCAGTTCAGTGACTACTCAGAGAAACAGCACTGCTAACCACAGCTCAGGTTATGCCCTGGGAATTTGGCAAAACCCTCCTGACACAACTGACCTCAGTTGTGCCAGTTATCTTCTGGGAGACAGTGCATACATCCTCAGCAACAAACCAACACCCTGGACGCTCCCTGTTGCTCACATCTGCCTGGCAGAGTCCCAGTTCACACCCCATCCTCCTGGGAGAGTGCTGGCATCAGCCTGGTACCCCCTGTGCTCCATATACCTGCCCACACACCCAGGACCTGCTGTAGATGTCCCCCCTCCTCTGCACATCTTCTCTGGCCCATGCCCTCAGCTTCAGTGGGGTGCAGATGGAAGGAGGCACAAAGGAAAAGCCATCATCCACGCGCTGTGGAGACAGCCCCTCTGGGCAAAGCACGTCAGCAAGCCAGCACACGGAAGCTTCCGTGGTCGCTGCCAACTCCCTGCCCGCTCCAGAGCCAAGCCAAAGCCCAAGGTCTCAGGGATATGCACGCCTCAGCCTGGCAACTTTCCTGTGCCCCAAATTAGCAGGCATGGAGGCCGTTTGAAGCCACTCCAGCCTTTAGATGTAGGGACACGCAGCCCCTCAGCGGTAACCGGTCCTGGGGATGCATCCAGCTGGGACGCCCATCCTGCCATCCACGATTCGTGCTCGCGCTCCTCACGGCTGGCATCCGTGCCCATGTGTTCACCTGGCAGCCTTCCCACCCACAGGGGCTCAGCTGCCAGGCAATGATGCATTTAGAGAGGAAGGCCTGAGCAGGACTGTAAATACTGTTCCTTCAGCCTGTCTCCTCCTCCAGTACATGGAAAAGAACGGAGCATCTCTCACCTGACGACTGCCGAGCCTTCTCAGCCTGTCCTCTCCTCAAAGTAGTCACAAGAGGGAATACACTCCTACCAACTTCAACAGACGCTAAGGAAAACTAAAGCAGTTAAACTTTAGAAATCTCTTGCAAATCTAGGCTAGCAGGAGAGATGAACTGGTCACGAGCAAAGGGTGGTAGGGGCAAACCTGGGGATTAACATTTATCACTGAGGCACATGGAATTAGCTCACACTCACACTAGGACATATATGCAACAGATATTTCCCAGTTGGGTTTCACTTGGGATGCTTCCATGGAACAGCACATATATAAATGCAAATATTGTGCAAAGAGGAGGTGAGGGCAGGCTCCTCAAGGGAGGGGGACAGGAACACTCAGTCCTAACACCATCAGGAAACACAAGTGGTTTCCAGAGCTGTAGAGATTTTTTTTTTCCGGCCTTCTTTTTATTTTACTTCTTAAATCTTTCTGACATCACAGGAGCTTTTAGTAACATAAAGCACCCCTGCTGCTAGAGACCCTGCTGTGTGTAATAGCATGCCTACAGAAGGAGATGAGGGGGATGCTGCTGGCAGGGGACAATACAGCAGAGAATGTGAGTGCACGTCTCAAACCACGAGCTTCGTGTAAGCCTACAAATGTGTTATCAAGAGAGATGGACAGAAAATCCAGGCTTATTTCTCACTGAAGAGCAACCGTGACACCGACTTGGAGAGCACACACACACTGCCTTTGACCTCAACCTCGTCTTTTGTGGGATTTTACCCAAGTGTCTTGATCTTTGGTGTTGCTGCTGCAAAGGGACAGGAAGCACCACCATCAAGGAAAAAGCAGAAAGCTTCAGCCTAGGCATACTGCAACCGAGAGTATTCCCAAGCCTCAGCATTTTGCAGCTGTTTCTCAGAATCAGACCATACTCTTCATTTAAAATACATAACTTCTTGTATATTTATTTAGTTATGATCATGTAACAGGTAAAATTGCCAGGGATAGCAAGTAGGAGGCAATCAAAAAAACCCCTCACACTTAAAGCTACAATTCATTCTGTCTTTCCCCATTTATTCAGAATTACTCCATCACCGACAGGCCTGCATAGGAAATTCTTGGATAAAGAAAAGGTGGTACCTATCTCCTACAAAGATCAGATTTGCTGTTATTGAGGGGGTTTTGTGTGATTTTAAAAAAAAAAAAAATTAGATTTTATTAAAATCCCCATGTATAGGCCAGGAAGTTGAGCAAGGGTGGTGTGAATCAGAGGAAACACAGGTGCCCCTGGGACAACACCCAGAAACCAACTTTCTGAGCAGAAAGCGCCTCTGAAATCACAACTTCTGTGCAGTGGGAAGTGCGAAAGTCATCTACGAGGGCAAGAGGAGAAAAAGACACATCCTTACCCATGTGTTCCTTCTTGATCCTACTTCTCCACTTGCAGCCCCTGAAACACCCGTAGTGGATACTTGGCCATACACCAGATCTCTTCTTACTTTGTTCTCATCCAATTTACTTTATTCTCATCCAGGCAGCAGGAAAGGGATGCGTTTTGAGTAAGAGTTGTCCAACAATACACATCCAGGTAATAAAGAGGGGTCTGCTCCCCTAACCACTCAATCACTGCTTGAAATAAAACACTCAAAAAAGGGCTTATGCTACGCTGAGGCACCCTTCCAAAATACATGCACAAAGCAATAAATTCTTATAATTTGTGAGGTTTTTTTGAAAGCAATTTCTTGCCTTAATCAAGTATGTGACAGTAGCTCCCCCAAACAGAAACCAGGCAGTCCCTTCACATTCCCTAGACAGATTTTTTTGTGCACACATTGTCTTTTATAGCAAGTCTTCAGTCTCTGCTACATGCACTGTTAAGCATCCTATGTTTTAAGTACAAAAAGACAATAAGAACTGGATTAGGTACCATCTGATGAAATTCAGTAGCTTACATTAAGCAAATCAGCCTGTGCAGTTGCAACAGTCCCTTTTTAACACTGCTATTGATAGATGTAGTGCTTTTCCCACGCTAAGCTAGTTTTTTGACATAGTATTACCCAGGTCAGAAGACCAAAGCCTCCTCAGATTAAAAAAAGAATAAATACATAAACTGTGGTTTTCTGTTCAGCAAAACACTTGCTTAGAGGCAAACCTGCCACAGACAAGTCTGTAACATCCACTTAGTACCAAAAAATCTCATCACTGAGGATGATTCATTACATATGGTAATGGGAGTAAGACAAGTAAAATCTGAGCAAGCAGCTCCCCAGTATCCCCCTGATGTGTGCCTGGGAAAAAACCCCAAATTTTCCTGACACTAGAATTCCTCCTCTCAGTTCAAGCCTTTGAATCCAAGTTATACAAGAAGTAGTTTTAAGTGTTTACTCCTATGAAAACCAACAGAAGTTGTGTTTGTGTGCTAGAGTAAGAAACTAAATCACAGTAAACAATGCCATCAACACAGTAGGTCTGAACCTTGCCCGTACTTCATTAAACCTTAAATTTAAAATTAAGCTCCGGAAGATAAACCGAAGTAACCCATCACGGAATCTCAAGGGAGACAAGTGTGGCAGGAAAAGCTGGTATTGGAATGGTAGCACAGGCATGAGTTTGGATTAATTGTAATGTGAAACTGAACCTAAACTGTACACTGCTGGGGAAACGGATAGTCCTACCCTCCTGTCTGCTCTACTACTTCAGATCAAGCAAACATGCCAAGTCCAATTATTTGGCTAATTGACCAAAAACAGTGGCACAGGAAGTACGTGTGTGAAACACACTGGTTTTAGTCATATAAAAAAGTGGATTCAAATCATTAAGTGGTCACAAAATCCCATGAAAGTCAGAGGGCAGGAATGCATGTCCTGAGACAGTAACCCCCCATTACAAAATGTATCCCAAAAATTCACCAGCATAAGAGACTATTAGTGAGACTTAAGGAGAAACAGTTACACTTGGCTCTCCTTCCTCATCATGGTGGCATTACCAACTTCAAGTAGGTGGTGCAACCTGTCATAGAGCAGGCATTAATGAATCTGGCCCCTGGATTAGGATCACCTAATAGCTACTGCCAGGTGGGATAAAGGGCTGAAGGAACATAGCCCAGAGATGCATCACTTAAAATGTAGGTACACTAATATTAGTTACTTCGTATTCAGCAAGTTACTTTTCTAAACAAAATCTGAAGTGCTGGGTTTAAGCTCCCTGTTACACAAGCTCTCAAGAACTACCAGTTGAATTTGATAAAGCCACACAAGATTGATCTTGTGTCCGAAGTTATTTCCCACTACTTTAAATTTTCCACTGCCTTACTTTTTGGCTCTGGTAAGCAAGTTGGCTTTTTGTGTTGCTAATATAAGGTAACCAACTTAAAATAAGGTTTTGTATTTACTCTTGGGAAAACAGTAAGTAAATACAGCTGCTAACATATAAATCTAAAACGAAGATCTAAAAACCAGCTTACCATATACACATTGTAAAGGACTTCACAAAAATAATTCAGAAATTGAGTTGTGGACATATATGCCTTAAAGAGATGTTCAACTTTTGAATATGATTGTTACTAATAAGGAGCCACTTCACATCCATCCCTCCACCCAATACAGTTAAACTCCTCCACAGAATTATGTCCATATGACCACAACTTGTTTCTAGTATTCAAAATCTCAGCTCTAACTGAATTGCCCAAGAAATAGCAGAATTGGTATAGGGAAAAAAAAGGAGATAAACTATTTTAGAAACTGAAGTTTCTTGGCATCAATATAGACACAGAGAGCTAATCACCAACAGGATTCATGTGGCATCTCTAGGAGTACAACTCTCAAAAAGGCCAAGTTTATCCCTAAACTGCAGGTGTATCACTGCACACTGAAATGTTGTCATCTGCATAGATTCCTGATCACCTCATCTTTCATTAGGATTTCTTCTGCCTTGAACAATTTAACTGCATTGACAGTTAAACTGGGATATTCCTCTACCCAATTCTCTCTTTTTAAAGAAGTCAGTATTTCATTTGGGTAGCTAAATCTCTATTTTTGACTTCCCAGTGTACCTGAGAGAAAAAAAAATAAGTTCCTTATCAATACTTCAATTCCAGGTTATTAAACAGAAACAACAACAAAAAAAAACCTTTTTATGTAAGTCCTTGCAGCAGTGTTGACTGATAGGTGAAAGAGAATTCTGAAGTACAGGACAAAACAAGTAGTGAATTATACTGAAATGCATTTATAGCAAGTTTAACAAGGTTGTTATCAAATAGCTGATTTAAGATGTCACTTCTGTCTAAGTCTCCATTGCTCACCTTTTGTATTTCTGTTGTTCAGGGTGCTCCAAGACAAGTCTTCCTTAATTTTTAGTTGATAGTTATGAAGTGTTTGGCATCAAAAGGATGTGATCACATTCTGTCTAGCATAAGTCTTCTCTGTGACAAGCTACTCCATTTAAATAGACTTTACTTTGCACAACCCTGGCAGACAGCATTCATTACTAAAGCTGAGCAGGTTATGAATAATGTGATTTATTCTGTAATTTTTGGCTCTGTGTTCAAGACACCAAAACAGATAATAATATCTCTATTAATCCTCTTTGGAAATCTTCAGACAAATTCACTCGTGTTTAGAGCTCACTCAAAACCTCTTGTAAGAAGTTAGCAGCAAATAAGCTCTGCAGGAGTGTTAGCGTAGAGGTAAAATCTGTTCACCACCCACATATCTTCTATGTAACTCATTTCATTATCTGCAAGGGTTATCAAGAAGTGCAGCACATAACTCATTTCCAGACTGGTCAATCAGAATCCCTAAACAAGTTTCAGGGGAAAAATTAAAACCAAATTTTCACAGGACATGATTTCAGCAGTAAATTTCTCCACGTGAACTTTCATCAGCAATTGGAAGGGGAATATGGAAAACCCAGTAAGTTTTAAATGTGTGATCCTCTCTAAGTACTGCTTCTGTGAAGAACTTTAACTATTAAAAATGGTACAGAAGTGTGGTTTTGTTTGGAGCGTACAAACTGAAGCGAATCACATGTGGACTAAGCTCTCAAAAATGCCAGAGGGTGTGACTGAAACAGAAAGGCAGTCAACCAAAAAATGAACACCTACAAACCAAGAAACAAAGTAGCAGAGTGCAAAAGGGTTAAAAAAAAAAACAAACAAAAAATACCCAAGAAAAAGAAAAACTCAACCCCCAAAACACACCAGAAAAACCCAAACCAATACACTCCACCACTTATACCATACTAAAACCCCATGAAAACCAGAAATGCTTCCAAATTCAGCACTAAGCAAGAAAGGAATCTAAATGGTAACAAATTGCTTTCTCTTCGCACTGTAGCTTAGCTAGAGAGCTCAGTTCAACTCCAGACTCTACCTGGTAGTATACTCACCAAATTTGCTTTCATGTGGAGCAGACAGAAATTTTTCACCCTTACAAAAAACCCTCAGTACTTCAGCCAAGGCAGCATCCCCAGTGTTTCGCAGATCTGCTCTAAGCATTTAGGCCACTTTTTAAACAGTATAACCCACGTGTAATATTTAAAAATCAAGACTAAGAGCAGGCATCATTTAATGTATTTTAATAGCAAACTTACAGGAACAGCACAGAAGACAGACAACATTAAAAACATGTACTTGCATGTAGGACAACTCAGTTAGAAAAGTATAGTGAATGGATGGAATCTACTGTATGATAAAAATGCTACAAACACCATTTAGTTGCCATTGATAAGAAATTTACTTGTTTAAAAAAATCCAAATGCTGGCATTGTCCAGAAAAATTTGACAGGTTTATTTATAATTCTTTTTTTTTTTTATAAAGTTGTTTTGGTGAACAAGTTTCAACAATTCATTTTTCTTTTTTTGACCGCATTTTGATAGTTTTATGTCCCCTCGTTTATATTAAAAATCCACACACAAATGAAAATGGAAAGAAAACTTGCCAATACCCAATTCTGTCCCCTATTTTTCCACTTGCAACCATATACTTAAGGTACCTTTTAACCCCATGGAAAAAATATCTAACGTTCATTACTACCAATAACAGGAAGAAGATTTTGCTTCGAGAATGACAAACCCATCTTAGTGAAGTTTAGGCACGCTCTCCACGTATGCGGCGTGCTAGCTGGATATCTTTTGGCATGATTGTGACACGTTTGGCATGGATAGCACACAGGTTGGTATCTTCAAACAGGCCAACCAAGTAGGCTTCACTTGCCTCCTAGTGTGGAAGAAAAGAGTTAAGAACACTTTGACTCTCTGAGCATCGGAAATAAAAAAAAAAACAAAACAACAAACCAAAACATAATTAAGAATTAAAAGTACAATGTATCATGGTATGAAGTTTAGGTTTCTGTCTTTATTACTCACAAACACCAAAAGTTTTAGATTTTCAAAAATTAAAAGCCTCCATTTTCTTATAAACCATCAAATACACTACGTCAAAGTAGTGTATTGCTGCCATTTGGTAAAGACATCCTCCAGAACACAACTGAGCCAATATTCTTATGGGACTCTCACAAGATAAGGAAGGGGCTATCTTATCAAAAGGTTAGTTTGTTTAGGAAATTCTCTTTTCAAAGGCTGGGTTACACTACTTGAGTGACCTGTTTGCTGCCTCTACTGGAGTAAGAGTGCTGGGGAAAAGAAGAGTAAGTATGCCTTCAAACCACACAGTTTGGGCACAGAGCTCTGGCCACAGGATACTGAAGAGGTGGCTTAATTCAAAAGTCAAAAATTAGCAGAAAAAATGAACTGACACAATTACTGGAAATAAGAGAACAACTCCTCTAGCTCAGGAACTCCTTGAACCACCAAAACCAGGACTGCAGTCAGAGAACTACCATTAGACACTTATCCTATTTCCATACTTTCTTCCTGCCTTCCTGTCTATTTGGGGACACAGCACAGGCCCCCACTATCTCAGGAGGTTTTCACCTCACAACTGTGAGACTCAGAGGGGCAGCACCTGGGAGCGCAAGAAGCTCTATCCTGGGAAAACCACAACCCTGGCCATCTTGTTTTCCCTGTTACTGAACAACTGCAGACAGGATTCCAAGTCAGACAGATGCTCAGTTGGACCTAATTATTCTGACTCACGTTAAGTTAGTTGCTGTTAAGCCCAGCACAGCAATGTTTACACATTTTTGGGCTGACACAGAATCAATCTCCTAGGAAGCATCTTAGCATGCCAGTAACAGACCAGGACACAGCAAACAGCTGTGAGAAGACAGGAATGTTGGGAGTCACTTATGGAAAGGAGGCTGAGGTCACCCTTTCTAGAATACCTGCAAGAGAACAGCTTGTGTGAACCACTTCATTACCAAGAACTGCAAAAATCAACTTACTAGGTTCAAAGACCCTGTTTAAAAACATAGGATTATCTAATATGAAGAGAGAAAAATATTTACTATAGCAGATGCTGACTGTAGCATTACTAAGTCATTTCACATGCAGTAGCCCTAACAAAGTTTTGCTAAATCACTACATGAAAAGTTAAGACACTTCACCAAAAAGCTATGCTGGTACAAGTGACATGGTACTCAAGGGGTTAAAAGTTTTTGGGTTGGGTTTTTGGAGGGGTTTTTTGCAAATATGCAAGCAGGAAGCACTAGGAATAATATGTGACAAAGTCCTATACCAACAACTCCTTAGTGCAAAAGCAGGAATGTTCAAACCTGCCTTCTGAAAATGTATTAACTACAAATTTTAATAAGCAGTTCTAGATAAAAAGGCACATAGGTAAACCTCAGGATTTAAGAACTGCCACACAGAATAACTAAAAGCAAAAGCAGCAACTCTGCAAATGCACACAGCCACCTTTTGAAGCTAAGCATGTGCTCAAGTTTATAGGATCTCGTGGCATATGTCTTGGCCCTTTATCAAGTGGAAGTCATTAACTAGAAAGAGACCATTTTGCCTGTATGTCAGACAGTCTACAACTACAGATGGGTTCTGGAACAATCTTTCAACAGCTAAAAGAACAGTAAAGACCTATCTTTAACCAGGAGTGTCTTTTTATCATGAGAGGGAAACATTCCCATGATAAGAACCGAGTCTTGCGGGGAGCCCTAACTCAGATGCAGGAATTTGGGGCCAGAAAGAGCAATTAATATTTCACTCTCTGTACACTCTGAATAAGTTATATAACTAATATATTAAAAAAATGTGTTTAGTATCAACTACATCATAGAAAAGCACCTATTTCCCTAACTGTGTTTAGATGTGGCTCACCGAGCTGCTTTTCTTTAAAGAGCATTTGAGGACACCAAGGGCTCCATTAGGACACACCAGAATGAGCTTTACACGCCGCTTTCCTCTCAGATTGCAGAGCTTTCAAAAGCAAAGCCTCTAGCAAAGCTCAAGGATGGAGGAAGCACGTTTTTCTTAAGTGTCTTAATAAGATGCACTGTTCTAACTGCTTGAGGGGTGGGGGCTATTTAAAAATAAACCAAGACAGCCCCCCCAAAAAACACATTTACAGCCTTTGTAAGGAGCTGCTGACCTGTCACTGCATTATTTCAGCCTATGGTATCCATAGACATCACCAGGTCCACTCTGAGCAAGCAAGGCAAGGCTGAGGTGTGCAAACCCCCCCACCCCGGATGAGCCCCGCCCCAGGAGGGGCCCCGCCCACCACGGCAGCCCAGCAATCAGGCAGAGCCGAGACTAACCCTGGAAACAGCCCGGCCAATGGGGGTGGGAGGCGGAGCCCTCCTGCACCGCCAGCCCCAGAGTCTGGGGGGCTTCGGGGGGGGATGCCTGGATGTGATGGCACTTCCAGCACTGACTCCTGCCCTCTGAGCCACCCCCAGGCTGCCCACTCCGAGCCCCCACGGCAAGGCTCACCTGCAAAGCACCGATGGCAGCGCTCTGGAAGCGCAGATCTGTCTTGAAGTCCTGAGCAATTTCACGCACCAGACGCTGGAAGGGAAGTTTGCGGATCAAAAGTTCGGTGGACTTTTGATAGCGCCTGATTTCACGCAGAGCCACAGTACCCGGCCTTTTAAAATTAAATAATTTAAAAAAAAATAAAATTATTAGTATTCAAACATATTCTGCATCACTTTAAAAACACAGGTTCGCTATCCAGACTAACCTAAGCCCCATACACTTTGTTTTCCCTAGGAGAGCCCAAGCATTACAATACGAAACCAGTTCGTTGGCAAGGGGCCACTGTCTTCTCACCATCAATCTCTGCCAGCCTCCACTGTCCTCAACAGGGATCCCCCATGTCAGGCAGACTCATGAGGCCCTTGAGCCCTGATTTCCCCGAGAGGTGGACGGCACATGCTGGCTGACACCAACACAGCTCAGTGCAGACGTGGCAAACGGCAAAGCTGTCATGAGTTCAGCTGTACCACAGGTATCCTCACAGCAATCAGCCTGACACCAAGCACAGTTTTAAGGGAAATCTGATTCTTCTTCCCTACTGTCAACGTCCACAGAACTAATAAAAATCTACATTCTGTGTTATATTATCAGTACAAAGTACCCAGCATATTTCCTTGTGTTAAGTTTTGGTGTTAGAATGACAAATTTAGATTAACAGCATACTCTCACAGACACAAAGTCCATCTGTGAAATTAATACCACACTTATTTCTGTGAGAACTTTGCATTCTCCTGCTTCAGCTTAATTATCTTTTCTCAGTGGATTAATTCTGCCTCACACCTACAGCAACAGACAGAATCACAGAATGGTTCAAGTAGAAAGGGACCACAGTGGGTCATCTGGCCCAACCTCCCTGCTTCAGCAGGGTTCCCCCAGAGCAGGTTTCTCAGGATTGTGTTCAGATGGCTTTTGAGTATCTCCAAGGAAGGAGACTCCACAACCTCTCTGGGTAAGCTGTTTCAGTGCTCAGTCACCCCCACAGCAAAGTTCTTCCCTATGTTCAGGTGGAAATTCCAGTGCATCAGTTTCTGCCCGTTGCCTCGTGTCCTATTACCTGGCACCACCAAGCAGAGCCTGGCTCCATCCTCTTGACACCCTCCCTTCAGACAGTTTTACACATTGCTAAGACACCCCCCCCCCCTCAGACTTTCAGATGAAATCCGCTATTTCAAACCGCCTTCTTCCCGGTGCACGTTTTCCCCACGAAACGCGTAAAGCCAACCCAAAGCCACCCTCCAAGCTGAAGCACCGGCTGTCGCCAGCCCACACCGAGCAAGGACCGCAGAACTCCACGTCCGGAGGGGGCTGCACTGACAGCTCCGCCGGCGGCTCCCGCCCGGCTGCTCAGACGCCGCTTTTTTTTTGGGTCCCGGCGCGTCCGCGGGCCCGCGGCGCCCTCTCGCGGCCGCTCGCCCGCCCTGCAGGGCCCCCGCGCCCGGAGCCGGCCCCGCCGGGGGATCGCGGTACGCGCCCCTAACAATAAACTTGGCGGCCCCGCTGCGGCCTCCAAATAACCACAGGTACGAAATTATAAAAATTCAAAGGAAAAAAAACCAACCAAACAAACAACAACGCCGAGTCGGGGTCGCCGCAGCGGCGGGGGGAGTCGTCGATTTTGTAGGGCACTTGAACGGCCGGAAAGGGGCCGATGGTAAACGCCGGGCGTAGGTGCCGCCCTGGGAATTTCTACTTATTTTTGCGGTAGGCGGGGACCCGCGCTTGTCATTTATTTTTTTTTTTTTTTCTGGTTATTTTGCCGGCATGCGGGCGGCCCCGCGGGAGCGGGCGCGGAGGCGGGGAGAAGCGACCCCCGCCCCGCCGGCCCCGCGGGGAGGAGGGGGGGGTTTAAAGGAGAGATTTGGTGGGAGGTGTTCCCGGTACCGGCCCGCGGCCGCCTCTGCGCGGCGCTGCGTTACCTGTAGCGGTGCGGCTTCTTCACCCCGCCAGTGGAGGGCGCGCTCTTGCGGGCGGCTTTGGTGGCGAGCTGCTTGCGGGGCGCCTTCCCGCCGGTGGACTTGCGGGCGGTCTGCTTGGTACGGGCCATGCTCCTGCCGACGTCCCTGCCTTACACCTGCCGGGGGGAATGTGGGGAGAGGCGGGGTGGGGGGGGGTGGTCGCCCCGTTCAGCGTGCGCCCCCCGCGGCACCTGCCCCCGGGGCGGCCGGGAGCGCTGCCCCCACCCCCGCCCCGTCCCGCGCAGCGCGATCCTGCCCGGCGAGCCCTGAGCGCCGAGCCCGCTGATAGACAAGCGAAAAAAAAAAAAAAAAAACACAAAACCAACCCAACACCAAAAAAAAAAAAAACTGCGCCAGAAAAGGAAAAAAAAAAAAAAAAATTAGAAATTAAACGTCTGCCGATCGCGGAATATTAAAATACGGCTTTTTTGCCCACGAATTCAATACCGAGGCGGCGGCGGCTCGAAGACGAGCGAGCCGCGCGGCAGCAGACGCGGAGAGAGGCGGCTGTCGCCTCCCCCCCGCCGGCCGCCCGTCACCTGCCAAGTGTTTGCAAATACCGCCCGGCAAACATCGGGGGGCTGGCACGGACCCGCCGCTCCCACCCGCCGGAAAACCTCCTCCGAACGTGCGGAGCGGAGGAGAGCGGAGCGGCAGCCCCCGCCGGCCCTCCCCGGGCTGCCCGGCGCCGCCCGCCCGCGCTCCCCGACCCGCCGGCAACCGCAGGCAACCCGGCGTTTATCGTGCGAAAAGGAAAGGGGCCGGATAAAGTGGGAGAAAGCAACAAACTTTTTTTTTTTTTTTTTTCGGGGGGTTGTTTTCTGGGTGCCCGTCTTTCTCTTTCTGTGTAACTGCTTCCCCAAGAGCTGCCTCGCTCCCAAGCGCCTCTCACAGGCAAACTCGGCTCCCAGAGCCAGAACAAAATGGAAACAATCACGAAATGCAGCCCTAGTCCTTTTGCAAAGGAGGAAAAAATAAATTGCGAAAAATAACGCCAAAAATATCGCCAGGAACTCCAAACCATGCGGGTGCAGATGCAGGGGGAGGCAGCGGAAAAGTTTGCACTCGAAAACCAAAAAATTGCGTTGCGTTTGGGTCGTTCCTTCGGCGAATTTCTTTCCCTTTTTATTGTTTTTTATGCAATAGGAAAAAAAATATGGTCGGTGACCAGAGAAAAGAGACAAGATGGTGAAGCTGAGCAACAACTGTGGGGAGCAGGGGAAGGAAGGCAGGAGAGTTACCCTGGGCTGGCGAGCGGCTCCTCTTTGCGGCCGCTTCCCAGCCCCGATCCGGGGGATGTCGGGCTGAGGAGGCAGCTAAGGGGCTGGGGAGGCGGCTGGTGGGGGTCTGGAGCGGGGGCGAGGGGAGCAGAGGGGGGCAACGACCGCGCGAAGCGGGGCCGGGGGTGCCGGCGGAGGGAGCCGCTCCGGCTGCGCCGGGAAGGCGGCGCGGCGAGGGCGAACCGGCGCCGCCGCCGCCTCCCGAGCCCCCCAAAAGTTTGTGGGGAGGGTCGGCGGAGGGCGGCGGGTGGGTGTCGGGGCGCAGGGGGGGGCGGCGGGCGCGGCGCCAGACTTACCCCGTCCGCTGGGCGAGCGCGGCTGCCGTGCGGGAGGGAGGGATGGAGGGCGGGCGAGCGGGCGGGCGCAGGAGGAGCCGGAGCTGCTGCGGCTGCTGCTGGCGGCGGCTCGGAGCACAATTGAAAGATGGCCGACCCGGGAGGGCCGGCCCCGCGCCCGGCCCCGCCCCCCGCGCGCGCGGCCCCGCCCCCGGCCCGCCCGCCCGCCAATGGCGCACAATGGAGGGAAGGCGCGGCCCCGCCCCCGGCCCCGCCCCCGCCCCGTGTGTACAAACACAAAAGGCACGCCGCGCGCGCCGGGGGATTCCCTGCGCCCCGCGCGCCCTTCCCGCGGGCCGGGGGCGCCCCGGGACACCCCGCCACGGCAGCACGGACCCCTACCAGCCGCACCCACCGGGAGCCAGCCGGGCCTGGCTTTAACCCCGCCAAAGTAGGAGGGGACCCTGTCTTTCCCCTGCTGGGTTTCGGGTGGGTTTTTTGGGGAGGTTGGGGTTCACTGGGCGGCCAACAGCACTAGGGAAGCGATTCTCCCCCTGTAGTCGGCACTGATGAGGCCACACCTCGAGTGCTGTGTCCAGTTCTGGGCCCTTCAATTCAGGAAAGATGTGGAGGTGCTGGAGCAAGTCCAGACGAAGGTGGTGAAGGGGCTGGAATACAAGTCTTATGAGCAGTGACTGAGGGGGCCGGGGTTGTTCCTGGGGGAGGAGGACGCTCAGGGGTGACATCACTTTCTACAACTGCCTGAAAGGAGATTTTAGCCAGGTGGGAGTCAGTCTCTCTTCCTGGCAACCAGCAACAGGACAAGAGGATGTAGCCTCGAGGTGCCCCAGAGGAGGCTTAGGTTGAACACTAAGAGGAATTTCTTCACAGAAAGGGTGATTAGGCATTGGAACAGGCTGCCCAGGGAGGTGGTGGAGTCACCATCTCTGGAAGTGTTTAATGAAAGACTGGAGATGGCACTTATATCCCATGGTCTGGTTGGCCTAGTGGTGTTCAGTCATAGGTTGGATTCAATGATCTGAGAGGTCTTTTCCAACCTAATTGATTCTATGATTGATTCTGTGATTTTTTTCTTTACATAGAAGCAATGCAAAAAATTTGTCCCTGTAAGCTGGCCCGTCAGAGCCCACCTAGCGAGGATCTGCCATGGAAGTGCCATGTTTCTTCTGCAAAATGAGAGCTGAGCATCACGAGGAGACTGCTGGGCTTACTTCTGACTCAGAAACGCACTGAAGGCACAATGGTTCACATTGAAAATCTGTTGTTGGGAAAGGAAGAGGAGCCACATTCCCTGCATTAGGGCTGTCAAACTGTTTCAAGTTTGAAATGCAGCTATTTGAAAAGCAACTGTAGTTTAGCAGAGTCATTGCCGACAGATCCAAACCAGTTGTATCAGCTGCCATGTTGTTTAATGAGAAAATCTGCTCTTACTTTATTTTCTGTTAGTGTCAGAATCTAAATGGCCTGTGGGAAAGTAACCTGCATTGTAATACAAATGAACAGTCACTTGCAATTTTCTTAACCACGTTTCAACTACAGCGTCAGGTTCTCTACTCACACAAAGTGGTGCCACCATCTTGTCTGTCACTGAGGCATCAGAAGGAGCCATATTTGATTTGCAAACTCTTTATTACGGATGATGATGTAATACAGTTCTGTGTGGAGACATCCAAGTCACCTCCAGCAGCAGAAGTGGTTTAGCCATGTGAGCTGAGAAATTCACTTGGGGCTAACCCCAAGGAAGAGGGGGTTATCGTGGGCAGAACACCCTGCTAAAATAGATATAGTCTGCTTTGGTACTCAGACAAATACAACGGGCTGCACTACACAGATGGGAGTAGATACACCAGACACACCTCTGACCCAACGGTGAGTTTATGGGAGGTGACTGTCAGGAAAAAGAAACCACAAAGCATTTTCTTTATACTTACAGAAGTATTAGCGGAGTGATTTCTCTATTGATAGTATTTTATGAGAGAGCAGCACCTTACTGGACAGCTGGAATGAGAACTCAGAGCTGTACAGTATTACACGATGGAGTATTTGCCAATGCTCTGTAAACACTAAAAGCCAGGCACCGAAATAGGCATCAATTCCCAACATAACACACATGTCATACGATAAGCAGCTGGAAAAGTTAAAAGCCGGCAAGCGCTATAGTTCCCAGCTGCAAGAAGCTGCCCAGAGGTAAATAATCCATGGGGTTTCGCTGTCAGCTTTAGCTCTGCACGGAGGGGAGGAGGGAGAAATGGCGCTTCCACCGCTTGCCTGCTGCTCCCCGCGTCCTTCTCCCGCAGCGAGGAGCTGCTCCCTGGTGTCCCGGCGGCAGCGGGGCCGGGCAGGACCCAGCCCCGAGGTCACCAGCGGGGACCCAGGGCCCCCCCCGTGCCGGGGCTGCCGCGAGTGGCACTGGACGTGGCCCCGCCGCCATTGGCGGGAGCGCCCTGGAATTCCATGACGCCAGGCAGGGCGGGGCGCGAGGCTGTCCCGGCCCCGAGCTGCCCCCTCCCACAGCGAGACACTGTTTTCCTCCGGGAAGGTGGGAGCCCATCGAGCCTTCCTGTCTCCTCTTGGACCCCAGCGCCGCTCCCGCCCTGCTGCTGGCAGCTCTGCGTGGTTTAAAACGCGTACGAAATACCGCAGGCAGGACTACGGTGTGCAGCCTGGCCACTGCCCGCACCGGAAAACCACGGAAAGCCCAGAGAAGGAAAAACTATTCCAATATTGCCAGGTTTTGCACCCTCGTTTCATCCTCGCTGATTAATGCCATTAAACCCGTGCTTTTCCGGGGCTGTAGGAACAGTAGCGACTCTGGGGCAGCCCTTTGAGCTTTGCCACGAATGTGCTATTTGTGTGGCCATAGGACAGCGCAGAAAGAGCTGGCCCAACTCTAAAAAGACTCCAGACGTTCGTCTTTTACTGGCAGCACTGATAAGCGTTTGCTCCTCCTTCCCGAGGGCCTTTATCTCTCCAGACCACAGGCATCTTCCACCCTTAGGCGTCCATAAGCGGCCATGAAGGAATCTAACCTAATGAGATTCCACTGGTTTAACCGACAATAACATGCCAAGGACAACTGCAGCACTTCATCCTCACCCAGTGTAACCACTGCTGCTGCGAACGTGTCCAGATTGCTTTGGTAAATAAGATTAGGGTGGAAAGCAGCTGGTGCAGGCTGGAGCCAAAGAAGACTCCAGTGATAATGGACAGAAAAAGAGGGACATTCAAATCAGAAGTTGTCAGAGATGTTGTTTAGCACCTTGCACAGAAGGCACTCAGCCCTCATTCAGCAAAAAAACAGGCAGATTTCCACAGCTCATACTTATTTTGCCTGTCCAGATAGCAGACATTTTTCAAAATACTCTCTTTCACCTTTCCCTTGTTGGGAAACACTCTCTCCCACCTTGCCCAGGAGACTTTGGGCAGAGGAAGACAGGCTTTTTTCCCATTAGTTGGGATTAGTTGCAACTGAGTCAATACAGCTGAAAATACTGTTTCAAAATGGTTACTGGGAAAAAAATAAGCCACAATGTTTCTTTAGAGCTAAGGCTTCAAGCTCAAGTCCTTTCCAAAACGGCTTCTAGCCAGCTTCGAAGGCTGGTGTAAGGCGCTGGCCCTGTTGGCCAAAGAGCTACCGGATCAACCCCAGTAACATCACAGACTGCAGGAAGATCTACAAACAACTGTAGCAGCTGCTTCCCTTTGCAACAGCACAGATTACAAACCCCAGAACAAAACACAGCAAAGCAGATAAGTTTGCCTTTTTTTGAGGTTACCCGGACCAAAAAAAACCAAAACCAAACAACAACAACAACAACAACAAAAAAAAAAGTGAGTCCAGAGTGTGATTGTTTTTAAGCAAAATTTGCAGGTATCTTCAAGAATCATTTGAAAAAGGCTTCCCACTACAAGAGACATTCATGATTTATCACCAAACTCCAAACGGTCTCTGGTCAAAGAAGAAATATTTCTTTCCTATCCCTCCCAAATGCACAAACTAAATATCCAAATTACTTAGGATTACTTGGTCTACTTCTATCTCAACAGATAAAGGGGAAGTGGGTGTTATTAATTTTATGTAAAAAGCTACTCAGACATTTCACTAAGGGAAGGAGTACAAGACTATTTATCTACAACCTTCACTTGACTCCTACTTTCATGCATCTCCTCCCAGACACAATTCTCCCTTCCTGTTGTCAATTAGATCCATCTCTCTTCTCTAACTAATCAAACCTCCAACCACTCTTTGCACTCCAGATCTGCATGTTCACACCGCCTTAGCTCCCAGCCTGATGGCCATTTTATGATTTCATATTCCCTACACACCTCCTTGATTCAATGTAGTTGCTCAGACAGTTGCGTTTTTCTCTTCTTTCTTTTTGGTTGTATCCCTGTGTTTCATCATCTTGATTCTGATGCCAAATGGTCCACACCTTCCCCTAGTTTTTCAGCCAGTCCCAGTCCCATACCTGCTGTGTTTCCTTCTGCAGCTCCCAGGCTGGACAGCCTTTCCTAGCCAATTTCAATTCCATCCTTAAAAAACACTGGACTATGTTTCCTCATGCTCACTCCAGTCCTGGCAGGCCTGTCACCCAGTTTCTGGTTGTGGCTGCTATACACTTACAACTTCTTCTGGAAATTAAAGTAAAATGTCAGTACAAAATGCTCACAAGCTTTAAAACTATCTTCCTCTTAACGTGTATTTTGACAGAATTAAAATATTTTTACCCTTAACTTAACCGTAAATTTTGGTGTAGGTTTAAATGTATTCTTTAATAATCATCCACATAAAACATGAAAATACACCATTTCCAGTATTTTTACTAGGAAGTTACCAAGGGTGTGAATCATTGGCACTCATTAAGGAAAGTACAAGTCATCTAAAACTTCAAAATTATTTACAATAGTTTTGTCTCTATGTAAATAGCTTTCTATTAGTATTTGTTTGAAGCTTTCTATGTCATGAATTTGTATACCACAGCAGTTACAACATTATAACAGCAGCCATTGAAATGCACAGTTGTTTGATATGCTGGGTTGCCTATTACATCATGCAGGACACTTATCTATCCTCTGGAATATTTATACTCTCTGTCAATATAGAGACCAAAAATACACCAGCCAAAACTAGCAGCTGTATAGTACACCTATCTTCAGAGATTGGCACCTACTGGAAATGCAGATAAGAAGTTATGTAGAAGTAGCAGACACAGCTTTTTCCTCACTTTTACTGTGTCTTTAATGTGTTTTGCCTTTTGCAGTTCTCTGAAATACTTCACATATATCAGACATTAGAGCCCCACTGTTTAAAGAAAACTCTATAACATATGTTTACTTTTAAGCAGCTCTCAGGTCCCAAGGACTTCAGTAGAAGATACACAGTCTTCGATTCACACAAGTGTTGAAGTGTCTCCCTGAAAACTGATCCCTAAGGAAAGCTCCCTGTCTAAATTATAAGGAAAGAGTATATGTGCCACGTGAGAAAAAGATTATTGGAATCCATGGGTTCTTCAGGAAGTTTAAAAGAGACAAATACTTTAAAATGCAAAATTATCAGTCCTTTTCACACTTTGAGCATCACATATGTGCAGGTGATTCAGAACAATCTATTTTGGAGACAAACTGCATTTCTCTAATGTCTCATAATCCAAGAGCAGTGAATCTGGGGTTTTTTCCTCCAAAAAACCCCCAGACTCTTCTTCTTCTTCTTTTTTTTTTTTTTCTGTTTTTTGTTTTTTGTAAATTAACACTGTTTCAATGGAAAGTTTTTCCAAAAGGAATTTCAAGGACAAAGTTCTAAGAGAGTGAAAATAAACCTGTGATAGCTCTGAGAATAAGACCCAGGACTCCTGGATTTTGCTTCTCTTTTTTGGACTACCACTACTTTTTAGGAGGCTTCATGAGTTTGACTCAGCCTCCACCTTTGTGGATCCTCTCCTGCGAAGAGTTACCAAGCTCTTAGTTTCTCTGAGTATACGCCTGCTTTTATATATGGACTCCTGGCTCTAATTCCCTGTGTATCATCCAGGATTCTCTTATTATAATCTCATTTGTATGGCCTATTATTAATATGCACTGCTGGAACTCATCTCTCATCCTTCTAATAAGGTCCTACAGAACATGAAGGAGTAAATAACATTACATAAATTAGCACTAATTCTTTCTTTTCCATGGCCTAGTGAGTTTCTTCTGGTGGAAAGAGTCATAAAAAAACCCTGTATGAGCACCCTATAATGACATCCTGAAGCTTCACTTGTGTTCCAATCTTGTTTGCTTATTTGTGTTCATAATAGCCTTTTAAATATGCATAATATTTTAGTATACTTTCTAATAGAAAGTAAAAAAAAAATCTATTACCTTTTAAAGAATGGAAGTTAAAAATATCTTTAATTGCTTGATATAGAGCTAAGAACAGTTCCAGGTACATATGATGCATTGTAGCTGTAACGAGAGTCTTCATTTTTTTCTTATCAGCTTTGAAGGACTTGCATGCAACAGTTCAATATCTTAAGGTGGAGACAGGACTTGTAATATTACACCAAAAAACCCTGTATTCCTATTATACTGACACTATAAAAATCCTAAACAGAAACAGAGGTAGTTTTTTTAAACAGTCATGCTTTATTTTATATTATGTTTTATTTGACATGACCCCCGTGCTTAATACTGGACAACCAACTTCTCATTTGTTTCAATGTATGGGGATGATAAAGGAAAATGACAGGAAAAATAGCCCTGCATGTTTACACAGTCACAAACCTCCCCTTGTGAGGAGAACTTCAGCTTCTTAATGACTTCTCTAAGCTTATGCCTTTTCTTCTTCCATTTCTCAGCATCATGCTATTTTTCTTAGACAGATACTCCCAGTTTGGAGTGCACTAAAGGGTTAACTGAAACAGAAACCGTGTCCTAGCATGAGATTGGGAATAGGCTACAACAGATAATTGTGAGGTTATTGTACAGCCTTGCCAAAGACTAGGAATTATATGATACGACAAGGAGTATCTGTGATTTTTTAGATAAAGTATGAGCAAATGCCATAATGTATTTCAGAGACAGGATGGGAAATTTAATTATAAGAATGTGTCTAAGGCATTGGCTGAAAGGACTGGCAGACAAGTAAAAAGAAAAGGGAGTTTATTCTCTGTAATGATAATACAAGAATCTGAAATTTACTGTACCTGTCTGAGTTAGTTTGCATTGACAGACACATTTCAAGTGGGCTTTTGCAGCATTTTCTGCAGTACAGGGAAGAGCAATTGTTCTGGGGAATATTTCTTCTTAAAGTTACAGTACAGTAAAATTATTTAACTCATTTTAGCTCTCCTCGATCTTCACACATGGCTAAGTTATTATAACAACATTTTTCTGTCTTTTGAAGCACTGTATTGTACTGTGGAAGGAACTGGGTGGCCTGTGGGTTTCCTCCTAATGGAGACTACTGTAAAATCTTTTATTTCCAGTACTTCTGTGTTGATAGATTCATTAAAGTTGCCAAGGAGAAACAATGAACACAAGCTCTAATTGGTTCCCAAATAAGATCCCTACTACTACTACAGTGACTTACTCTGAGCTCCTGTTGTAGAAGAATTTCAGCATGCTGATTTGCCCCAAGACTCACACATGCTGGAAAATAACTCCCTGCAGGCTTGCACTAGGGAGGGGGAAAAAAAAGGCTCACTCTTTCCCACCACCCATTAGGCTCCCATTGGCTTCATTTTGCAGTGCTTTTCTTGTAAAGGATGTCTTTCTACGCACTGATGTAGTATCTAGCCCATGCTGACACTGCCATGAAAGGCTCTATGAGCCACTATACTTGACAGAACTAAACCAGTAATATTATTTATTTCATTTCTTTGCTCAGTGGGGTAATCTCATGAGATATGAATCTCTTCTTCATGAGGGCCCTGGGGATAGCAGGCAGAATGAAACTTAGCCACGCTTAAGTATAATGCAAACAGCACAGATCAAAGTACTCAGGCTCCAACAGCAAGGAGCAGACCAAAATATCGGGTATGACACCCAATATCTTAATTTATTTGGAACAATACTCTGTAGGCTGGTTGCTTTCAAAATAGATCTGCTTCTTCCTCATAAACGTATAAGATTGTCTTGAAATGCCATTGATGTTTCACAAGCCTCATTTGTGACAGTCAGCTGAGGAAGGGTCTCAGAAATGAAAACACTCTTCTGAGGTCTGACTCCAAGACAGTTGTGAAGTGTTCTGACATGTCCCATCTCTCTTAGCAAGTACTCCCAAATCTCAAAACCCACTTTCTGGAGAAAGTGGTCTCCTGAGAGCAGAAAAGGGAAAGAGAAGATGGAATAGCAGACATTATATCTTAAAGCATCAGCAAAGAACATAAAGTTATTTTCAGTCTTAGGAGACTGTGGAGCTTTGGGGGTTTTTAAAGAAATGAAAGCTTTCTATTTTCCTAACATTCTTTGTAAGTTAAACACTCTGTAGACTATACTTTACTGTACCACATTTTTAGGTTATTTTTCTTCATTTCTCCTCCTCTTCTCAGACTCACACCTCTCAAGGCATCTCGGTGTGAAAACTGCAGTTGCTATTGAGAATAGGCTTCGTATTAGCGCTGCTCATTAGTTTCTTAATGCTTAGAAACTTCTGCAACACAATTCATGTTCAAGCCTAATAAAGAACACTTTGCCCTGACTACTCAATGTTGAATATGTACAATCCCAGCTGAGAATAAAAGGACTCACAGATATTCACCCCTTCTGAAAGTCAGGCCTAGTATGCCTCTGACTACATACCCAGGTGTGGGCACCCCTCTTAGGGGCTATTTTTTAAAAAAATCATTTAAAAATGCCCACATAGCTGCTTTCACATCACAAAGAAGAGAGTGCTATAGCCAGAATCAGAAGTTCCTGGCTCCCAAACACGCTCTGACCACACATCTCATGTGTCAGAGAAGAGGGCCGGAAGCGAGGGTGCAAAGGAACAATGTGGCAATAGGTAGTTCCTTCTGATCAAACGGTGCCTGTCAAGCCTCACTCTCTTTGTGGGTACTGCAAAGCTGCTTTCATGGGGCCCAGCTGCCTTAAAGGACTCCAGTGATGGCTGGTGCATGAGAAGGATTTGTCAGGCAGCACCAGTTCTTCATATATGACTTGTATGTCTTAGCTGCTGACAAAATTCCCTCTGAAGTTTTACAGTGAGCTTGGGGAGTTCTAGTAAAAGCCCCAAATCCCTGCAGACAGGTGATAACATCAAAATCTCATCTTTTGTTTTTGAATTCCAGAGAAAGTGTCAGGCAGTTGTGTTTGCAGGCACAAGCTTGATCCCCTAACAACTCAAAACCCATCAAAACAAACAAGCAACAGAAGGTAAATGAGAGTGCACAAATTTAGCATGTGCTAACATTGCATGATTCTGGCAAATCTTACGTTCTGTGGGGACTCACTACAATTTTTGCATGCTAAGTTTTGGCACTTAGACTTACAGTGTACAACTGATGTTAAAACACAAGCCACAACCTGGGCAACTGAAGTGGAGAACATCAGTTGGATTTAACATGGACAGCAGGGCAGGGATCTCAGGACAGAGGAAGAGAAGCAGCACCGCTTGAAACTTCAGCAACAAAGAATCACAGGAAAAGCTGCCAGCCTGTTTCCCCTGGACTACAAGGCTTTCAAGCACAGCTTCCACGCTGGCACTGTGTCCCACATCCAAGAGAGGGGTTGTGCTTATGCAGGATAAATCCCCCACTGTGAGAGGGACTAATTTATCAGATGCTACTGAAGCTGACATTACACACTTCATTCCATCTTGAAGTCACACCCTTCAGCCCAGCCCTGACCCACAATGGACAGCTAGCATTCTTGGGAGCCACTGTCATTTCCCACCTCCAAAAAGCACACAGTACCCTTCTCCTTCTCCCCTGGTTCCCTGAAGAACAAGCTGGCTGTCTGGCTGTCCTAAGTTGTGGGATGTGGCTCAGAGGGCCAGGAAGATAGCTCATCCCACATCTGCAATATTTAAGAATCTTGGTTATGATAACCACAAGATCATTTGTAGAATCTTTACAGGCAAAGGGCCACCAGAACAAACCAGGAGTGAACACACATCGGTGCCATGCACAATTCTGCAGACTCGAGACATGGTACAAGCGGCACAAAGGCTTCTCCTGACAAAATGTTCCTGTCACTTCCTGATACAAAAGAACATCAGGGAGGAAAAAACCCAAAAAAACAACAAAACAACCATCATCAAACAGATTTTTCCAACTGTGACTTTTATATACTGTCAAGACTTCTTCATAGCCCCGCTTTGAGAAACAACCAATCTGGCATATTCTGACACCGACATCACTTCTAGGCCAGAGCCCAAGTCAGACAGGAACACGAAGGAACAAATGCACAGCTGTATCCTCCTCATGTTGCTAATATTGAAATATAACCATGTGAGGACATGATTTTTCCAGGCCTCACACACATATGACTTAAGAGAGATCCTCAAGGGGCAGAGTGTGCCGTATTACAAATTCCTCATAGATGACACATAATTACCTCTATTTTGGAAAGGATTAGAAGAAACACTGGAGGGGAGTCCAACCAGAGGCATTCCTTAAACATCATACTAACAATTTCATTTCAATTGCATGGGTGCAAAAAGACGTTGCATAAACAAAAAGGCAAATTATTCCAATATTGAGTCAACAAGAAGCTACACACGTCTGTGATGCTATAAGGTCATTATTCTCCAACTCAAACTTACCATATAAAACAAACAAACAAAAAAATCCCCCCAAAAAACCCAGAAAAACCCCCAAAATAAAACAAAACCCCAAGTATTTTCCCTAAAAAATATTTGTGTGATTTCTTCTAAAAGAAACAAACACAGATCTGCATCTGTTATTACTCATTTGTAGGTCCTCTGTAAGCTCCCTGCACAAGGAGGTAAATATTACTATTATGGGAATGTTGTCTAAGTGGGACTTATATGAAGCAGTCAAAAGGAAACCATGTCAAACTCAGCACCCAAAGAATAAGGCCTCTCCACACTACAGACTGGATCCTTAACTTATGCCATTTCTCCCTCAAGCCAATGAAAATTTACACTAGCTGAGGATCTGACTCAAACAGTTTATCAGAGGTCAAACAATCACTGGCACGATCTGCTTTAAACAGGATTTATGAACACCAACAACATGCTAACCACATGTTATCTCCACTGAACATAACTCAAAATGAGGGCTTACCCACCTGAGGTACTCTGCTTTAAGTTTCTGCCTTTTTAGACCTGCCCTGTGTGCTCTCCCTTTTGTTGCTGTCCTCCTTTCCTCTTTCAGTTCCTTTGTAGAATACCCTCAGGTAAACTGAAAGCAAGCAGATGGGGGTGGGGTAATATAATGTGGGAGCTCCTCCCAACTACTGGAAATGCAACTTCAGTTATAGTAAGGAACATTTCCAAATCAGCTTCCATCTCAGTTGACAAATAAATGAGGATACCTGATCTTTTTTTTTTCCCCCTTCAGCTGATCATTTCAAGAGTGTAGCTTTGCTGCAGGAACTTCAAATTATTGCAAACAGTGTCACAATGGGATGACAAGTTCATGTTGCAAAGCCATGCAAGGGTCACTCTCTCCTGGTTCTTAAAAACTTTAGGGGTGAGGGATCTGATAGACAATAGAGATCTACTACATGGATAACACACATCTTGTACCACACGCTCACTCTTAACTTTGGATTTTTGTGAAGTTGCCAAACATACAGATGCCAATCAGGAAACTAGAACCAGTCCTTGCACAGAGATTAAGTAATTCAGCACAGTGTCTCTGCAAGCTGTAATTAAAAGCAGTTAGCTTCATTACAGGGAGAGCAAAAGTAAAGAGGCAGGGATCTATTTTTGGTATTGTTTTCCTGTAAAATATACTTTACACTACAACTGACCCGTTCACCACTCTTCAGCTGTATTCAGTTAAAATTAACCAGAACAGACCAAATCTAGGCATTGAGGCAAATCAGAGAAAACACAAGGTTAAAGAAATCTTAGAACCTGAAGTATTAACTTCCGCAATATTACCTACGTGTCTAATTAGTCAATTCATTTCAAATTATTGCTGCCAAATTTCAAATTACTATTAACAACACTAACAAGGCTGATTGTGCTGATGATACTTATGGCCAAACAAGGAGGGACCTGAGTTTCTCAGGTTCATTACATATATAGGTACAGAACAGTGCGTGTGCATTCCCTGAAAGAACTCACAGTTTACATTTCCCTGCATAGGATGGATTCAAAGATACTAAACACAAGAAAGGGACCAATATGAGAGTAAAATTGGTTTTAGAATTATTTTAAAACCTTGATTATCTCTAAGCATCTGCACAACTAACAACTGTGGGCTATAAGAATAATAAAATATAGTTACTCATCAGAGACTTGTTAGCAGATTGACATCTAGGCATTCACTGTGAGACAATAAGTATATTTAATAGTAGCTATTATATTAATACAAATGTAGTGTAAGAAACATTTGTATTTCTCCCCCTCTGCTCCCAACCCGGTATCAGGTATCTTAACACACTCTCTCTACCCATTGCACTGATGACACAGAAACTGGAGCAGATGACTACTGACATTTGGCAGGAAACTGCACTTGCAAATATCAACTTAGATTCATTACAGCTAATCACAGTTTTGTCAAACAATATGATGTCATAGTATCTGAAGTAAAAAATGCCCCTTCTTGTCATACGACCTCTTAGTTATCGTCCTAAGAACATGCACACATGAGTTTCTTTTATTTCTGTCCTGATCCTTCATGTAAAAATATTACAAAAGCATGTAACACATTTAAGTCTTGGAAATACATTATCTGGAATTTACCCTCTGGATTATCATTAAAATGTAGAAGAAAATATATCCAGAGGAGCCAGTTCCATATATATATATGATAATACCTGACCTAAACTGCCTAGCAGACAAAAGCACCACTCTTAAAAGACATGTTTTCAAATTTTGGAAGTGACTTCAGTGGACAAAATTTACCTCTCTTGCTATCTCTGCACACTTAGAATATTCTAAAAGGAACATATACACATCTGTTCCATACTTCTAGCGGTCTTTCATCCTTTCTCTTGCCTATGTCTGGGATCATTTTTAGAAGAGAGAAACATTGACTTCTTAACAGAGCAACTTTTGGCCCATCTTTGCTGATCTTGGCACCTTGTCAACAACTGGTTTTGTGTTCTTCACTCCCCCAGGTATCTTTCATGTGCAGATTAGAAGTCAAGGGCCAATGAGTACCTTACTCTTTCTTCATGTTGGTTGTGTATAATGTGATCTTGGTCTTGACAAGACTTAAAAAGCACAGTAAAGCACTGGTACTACTATTAAAATGGAATATACCTGAGGAAACAAAAAGCTTGAATGAATGAATGAATGAATAGCAGTGTTATGACAGTTACACATCCAATGGTTCCAGATAGAAAGACTCAAAAAACTGTGTTCCATGTTAAATCAAGTAATAGATTTTAAGCAGATAAGTACATAGCCTGGTCTCCCACACTGCATACTGCAGGACACAGAACCACACCCAAAATCTCAGACACCACACACATGGATATCAGGATGAAATAGAAAAAGGATGAGTGGTCTCATCTCTTAAATTATGTCAAGATAGCAGGAAGTTTTAAATTCTAGTCTTGATCCTTCCACTGACTTGAGAAGGTAGTATAACCAGTTTGCCTGAGTGTCACCATTTAAATAGTCAGAGTACTTACTTATCCCACAAGGATACTGTCAGGTTTAATTAATTATGTCTGTGAAATCCTGTCTAAATGAAAAGTGGCAAGCATGATTTATTAACTAAGTCTAAAACACCACTGCAGAATCAGGGAGTGATCATTGTTTTATCAAGAGAATAACATTTCTCATAAAACATATTTCAAATGGGAAATTATAATAAGAGCCCTTTTGACTTATTTAGACGTTTCTGTGAGGAGCAACACAATAGACTTTTGATGAGTTCTAGGAATAGAAGTGTAATCAAGAACAAGAGATACAGGAACACTCACCCACTGACATTAACGTGGCACCAGCTAAACGGCATTGCATAAATCATGAGAGTGGGGACTATATATCCAGCACTGCTGTAGGGCAGAGCTGAAAGAAAACTACTCCTCTGCCTATTAAATATCTCTTGCTTGTAGTTTGACTATGTGCACAAGTCTCCTACGTGTAACCAACCAAATAGAGACCCCAGCACCAGCGAGAGCATGGCATTAGTAGCATAAAACTACCTGTAAGGTGGTGATGTATGATCTACAGAGGGCCTGATTTATGTCAGTATGACTCTACTGCTGCCAGCTCTCCTGCTCACAGGTGCATCACAGCTCTAATCTGCAGGCAGAATCCAAGTGTCAGAGTTCGGAATGGCAAGTAGCTGTCGTTGATGTACATCTCTCGGGGTGCAGTGGGCCCTCTTTTTTGGTCCTCTTTTCACCATGATGATACAAAAACCCCACAGATAAAAGAGTAGACCGAAACATTCAGAGACCTGTGAATTACCCTGATTCAGCACATCCACTGGACAGTCTTGTGGCCCAACTCTTTCCTGGACAACTCCGCCTATCTGGCCTGTACTGGCAAGCTCCACACTCTCGGTGCCAGGAGCAGGAGTTTCAGAGGAGGAAATGATTCATGACCTCAGAATGTAAGTGAAATCCCACAGATCTAAGAAAATACCTATTCATCTGCATATATATATGTGCATACCTCACATTTGCCAACTACATTTCAACCAGATACTGCAAATAAATAAAACCACCCCAAATCAAGTAGAATTTGGCATCAGGTGGGATGCCACAGACATGACACATGATTATAAACGAAACAAGCAGTACCACGTGACTTAAATTACAATGTCAACTGAATTTGGGCCCAATCCAACAAAAAATAACCACAGCTTTTCCAGGCTACAGATACATCAGGTTTGAATGGCTGCACTGTGTCAACATGACATGTAATTTGGAAATATCAACTTGCTATAGAAAATAAAGACAGTAAGGGATTGTCCATACTGGGTCAGAATCCTTTACTAAAATATTTTAGCTAAAATTATTATAATGTAAGAAATTGTGGGTGACCTGATTTGTGAGTCGGCCAAGGTAAAGGCATGGGAAGATCCCCTTAATTAAATTATTACTCATTTGTTTACACTTGCAAGTGAATTCCCCATTTCAAGTCATGCCTCTGCCTCTTTGTTTCCCAGCATCCTCCTTATTATCACATCAACTTAAGACAGCCATGCACAAGAGCCACTTATCCATGCTGGCACAGGCCTGGCCAAGCAGCACAGCTCTCCAGCAAGCTCAAAGGGTGGGACAGTCACACCACTGAACTTCCTGGAACAGCCAAGCAGCTCAGACACAAACCCCATCTTTCTAAAACAGCGTCCGTGCTAAGAACTGGGTTTAGCTGCAGGCTCTGACACAGGAGCCTGTCTCACTTGTTAACAGGGGGTTTTCAGGGCTTCCCCTGGCAGGGGAGCCCCCACCTTGTGGGGGGAGCAAACCTGAAGAGGGCAGATGATACCATGAGCAATAGTCCTTGCCCATGTTCCTACTAAACAAAAAGGCACTGCAGGTAACACTGTTATTTGGAAATACAGTGACATGTATTTCAGAGTAGTCCAACCACATCTTTGCTAGTGTTTGAAACAGTTCTCACCAGAGACACCTGGCAGCAACCCGTCTTCAAATATCCTCTAGATGGATATGCTGAAAACATGGAGAGATTTGAAGCTACCAAAGAATGCAATGGTTGCACTGACTGGATCACCATCTGTAAACATACGCTGTAAACACACTTTCCTGGAGAGGTAGAGGTGTGACTTTTTTTCCCAACCAATTCTTCAGTCTCCTGCATACAGGTAAGTTACAACACATCATGAAGAGCTGATTGTGGCCTCCTGCTCCAGATCATCCTTCACCCCAATTTAAATTTTATGTGACTATGTAATCAAATCATAGAATCATGGAAAGGCGGGAGTTGGAAGGGACCTTAAAGATTATCTAGTTCCAACCCCCCCTGCCATGAGCAGGGATGATACCTACTAGATCAGGTTGCACAGAGCCCCATCCAACCAGGTCTTGAACTCTTCCTGTGATGAAGCATCCACAACTTTTCTGGGCAACCTGTTCCAGTGCCTCACCACCCTTTGTGTAAAGAACTCCTTTCTAACATCTAACCTAAATCTCTCTTCTGTCAGTTTAAACCCGTTCCCCCTCATCCTATCACTACATGCCCATGTAAAAAGTCCCTTCCATCTTTTTCGTAAGCCCTCTGTAGGTAGTGGAAGGTCACAATGAGCCTTCTCTTCTCCAGGCTGAACAACCCCAATTCTCTCAGCCTGTCTTCATCGGAGGGGTGCTCTGGTCCCCTTGAGCATCTTCCTGGCCTTCTGCTGGAACTGCTCCAATAGACCCACGTCTTTTTCTGTGCCGGAGGACCCCGAGCTGGATGCAACACTCCAGGTGGGGTCTCACCAAAGCGGAATAGAAGGGCAGAATCCCCTCCCTCGACCTGCCAGCTGTCCTTCTTTTGGCGCAGCCGGGATGCGTTTGGCTTTCTGGGCTGCGAGTGCACATGGCCGGCTCGCCTCCAGCTCCTCATCCACGAGAACCCCCAAGTCCTTCACCACAAGGCTGCCCCCAAATACCAGAGTTTGGGGCCTCTCCCCGTCCACATGCACAAACTCATGCAAGAGTAAGCAAGGCGAAGACGCCACGGAGACGGAGCCCCTCGTCCTTCAAGTCCCCGTGTGAAATTTGCGCAGTGTTGGAGTGGACAATTCAGGGCTGCCCCTTCCCATCGCATTTTTCCACGCGGCGCTTCCAGCCCCTTTCCCCGCGGCGGCACGGGCCTCCCCCTTCCCGTTCTCCCGCTGCCGCTCCCGCCGCCGCCAGCAGCGGGAGCCACGGCCCGTGCTTCCCGCTGCTCCGCCCGCGCAGCGCCCACGTGACGGGCCGTGGAAAGCCCCCGCAACCCGGCGGGCGGCAAGGATTCCACGAATTGGAATGACGGGGCTCTCCGGATCTTCCTTCGACCGTGCGCGTCTAAACACCGATAAACGGGAACAAGCGAGTGCCCAGAGGCGCCCAGCGCGGCTGAGGGGCCCGGGGGCGCGGCCTGCCTGCTCCGCCCCGCGTGACGTGACGCGCCGACCAGGAGCCATGGCGGCGGAGCCGGAGGTCGGGCGGGACCCGCTGTGGGTGCGGGACCCGCTGTGGCCGCGGGCGCGGCCGCTCCCGCTGCCCCCCGGGAGCGGCTCCGTGCGCTGCCTCCGCCGCGACCGCGCCCGGGAGCTGGTGAGTGGGAGGTGGGAGGCGGGTGCGAGGCCCTCCGGCCTCGGGGGGCGCTGGGCTTCTTCCGCTGTCGGTGGCGCTGCGCAGGCCGCCCGCCCCGGCCCTCTGGTGCTAACGGGCTGTCGCGATCCCCACCTGTGGGCACGGTTGTTTGCGTTGTTGTCGCTTAGCTGAGCAGCAGGGTTTGCTGTGAGATAGCCCTATAACCTGTTACCTATATTAGGTATTATATGTATATATGTATGTGTGTGTGTATGTATGTGTATATGTGTGTGTGTAAGAGTTTGGCGAAATAAACACCTAAAGAAAAGTACAAAGATCAGTGTTTACAGAGCCATAGTGCTGTCTACTCTCTTATACGGATCTGAATCATGGGTCGTCTACCGCCACCACCTGCATCTCCTAGAACGCTTCCATCAACGCTGTCTCCGCACAATCCTAAACATCCACTGGTCAGATTTTGTGACCAATACATCTGTTCTAGAACAAGCAGCAGTCACAAGTATTGAGGCCATGTTAATGAGAGCAAAGATGCACTGGGCAGGGCACATCTCCAGGATGAAGGACCAACCACAGCCTCCCTAAGATCTTGCTTTATCGTGAACTTGCCACCGGCTGCCGCAAGAGAGGAGCCCTGAAGAGGAGATACAAGGACTCCCTGAAACGACATCTCAGCCTTGGTTATATTGATCACCATAACTGGTCTACTCTGGCCTCCAATCAGGAGGTCTGGAGACACAACATCTATAATGCTGCTGATGCCTTTGAGAACGCACACAGGATCACTCTCGAGGAGAAAAGACAACGCAGAAAGAATCGTGCCTTGCAGCATATACCACCTAAGGAGTCTTTCTGCTGTGCCTTTTGCAACCAGACATGCCTGTCTCGTATTGGCCTTTTTAGCCACCAATGCTCTTGCAACAAATGTGGGTAGAGCCCTCCCCAAATCTTCGTTCACAAAGCCCGGCCATGATGATGATGATGATACATACATACACACACACATATTTATATATATATATATATATATATATATATATATAAATATGTGCACATGGTGGTGGGTTGACCCTGTCTGGAGGCCAGGCACCCACCAAAGCCGCTCTATCACTCCCCTCCTCAGCTGGACAGGGGAGAGAAAATACAACTAAAAGTTCATGTGTCGAGATAAAGGCAGGGATAGATCACTCATCGACTCCTGTCGTGGGCAAAACAGACTTGATGTGGGGGAATAAACTGAATTTTTTACTAGTCAAAATCAGAGCAGGGTAATGAGAGGTAAAACAAATCCTAAAAACATTTTCCCCCCCACCCCTCCCACTTTCCGAAGGCTCTACTTCCTTCCCCCCAGTGGCATAGGAGGACAGAGAATGGGGGTTATGGTCAGTTCATCACAGGTTGTTTCTGAATTTTTCCCATAGCACAGCTTTTCCACTTACATGTTTACGAGCTGATTTAGACTGTATTCAATTGTTTGGTAAACAGAAATTAAAACAAGCACCATAGAGAATGTTCATGCTTTTAAAATTGTCTGATTTTGGCCTCCCTGCTGCTCCTGGATGAAGGAAGAAAACATCACTGCCTAATGATTTTCTTTGTCAGAATGTTTCATTTTGAGTTGATGATATAACTCAATTATCTGTTTTTTTTAGAACATTCCTGAAGAAAGCTTGTATGTGAAGTGTAACGGGCGACTGGCCAATGATGAAGATGTGTTGCAAAGTGGAGCTGTTTATAGTCTGGAGCCAAGACTTTGTGGTGGAAAAGGAGGTTTGTTCTTTAACTGCTTGCTACTGATTAGATTCTTAGGTTGAAAAAATTCTGCTATGCCATAGTCTGGGCTGGTAGCAGGAGTTCTCATATACTACCAGATCTCTTGTCGTGTGTATGACTGTGATATAATGTCTCTGAGCTGAAACCAAAGTGCACATGGAAAGCTGAGAATTGACCAGGGAAGCTGCAGTTCAGCTCTTCTTCACATCCCTGTTCAGCTTAGCTCTATTAGAAATCTGTATCATCCACCAAAGTGACTTCAGAGTTGAAACTGTGTTGAAAAGGACCTGTTATCTTAGGATCCTGTTTCGTCGATGGTTTCTTAGGACAAATGTTTCAGGTACAAATAGTCTGTGATTTGGCTATGTTTTATGACCTAATTGACTTTCTTCTCTTATTTTAATAAACACATAAGTGCCACGATCTCAGTAGCTGAAGAACTAAAGAATTCAATCTAAGCTAGACACCTTGTATTGACAAAATATTTTAAGTGTTGTTACCGAAGGTGTGTATTAACATGGCCACTGACATTGTGGACATTCCCTAAAATGGAACATGATGGGTGAAGGAAGCTTTGCAGAATATTTGAGTGTAGCTGGAGTCAATATGTTTGCTTTTTGAATGTAGTTCTCAAAATCTTAGTGAACGCATTGCTGCTGATTTTTGGGAACATACTTGGCTGGGCGTCGCAGCTTGGTCCACGTTCTTCAGTAGCATGTTTCATGAGCTACAAAATTTTCCTCACTAGTGGCAGCAATTGGGTTTATTAGCTGAAGACAATACTTTTTTTGCCTCATGATGCAGTAGACTGTCTGGCTTGATTACTCTCTATAACACTCCTTAAACGTCATTTTAGGGCACTGACATTGAAGATTTGTTCATCTTCCAGTTAAAAAAATGGTGCTTGGCACTTTGCAATTGCATGAAGGATTGTATTGCTATTAATCCATGATGTGTTTTTTTGAGCCTGTTAAACAAGGGTCTTTATCCAGCTGGAGACAGTATAAGGTGAGACTGAGTGAGAGAAAGTAGTGGTCTTGCCTTTGAGTAATTAGTGGCTGAGGAGTGTATAGAAATCAGTTTTGAGGGGCTCTCCAGAATAACTTTGTGCATAACAATCATCTTGATGAAGCAGGTGAGGTTATCTGCTAAAAAAGCTATTTTATTTTTTGTTAGGTTTTTAAAAGGTGATTTA
Source organism: Corapipo altera (assembly GCF_003945725.1). Lineage (NCBI taxonomy): Eukaryota > Metazoa > Chordata > Aves > Passeriformes > Pipridae > Corapipo > Corapipo altera. Next base: position 4,601,966 of record NW_020884931.1, read on the forward strand.
AGCTTGGTGGGGCTAAAGGGTCTTGTGGGGGGAAGGTATATCCTGGCTAAATTAGAAAGGACCCAAAAGTGTTAATTTGGGGTGAAAAAGGTTTCAAACCATTTTGCTGACGGACCCCAGAAATAGACCTTCCTGTTAGAAATGCTGCACAGGTTCTAGTAAATCTGGAGTCTCTCTGGTGTGAACCAGGAGCACAAAACCAAGGTGATTAGTAAACACTGGGTACCTTTGTTTTCCCTTAGTGCTTCAGCATTTCAGCCAATGACAGTTCTCCAACATGTGGCAGCTTTTAACTCTCCCTGCAGTTACATCGAGGGAGAGGAGAGCATTGAATTCACTATATTCTTTTTCCATAATTAATTCTTTTGTTGTGTGCTAGCTCATATCCTTCTGTTTTCGTTTAGCTAATTCTTGATTACTTTTCCCTCTGTAAGGGTTTGGGTCGATGCTGCGAGCGCTTGGTGCTCAAATTGAGAAGACAACAAACAGAGAGGCTTGCCGAGATCTCAGTGGAAGAAGACTTCGAGATGTCAATCATGAAAAAGCGTAAGGCATTTTCTTGGAAGCTGGAATTATAAAATAACCTGACCCTGTAGTTCACTGTTAACAAAAGAGGTCAAACGCCAGGCTGTTGTAGCAGTGAAATGGTACTTTGAATACTAGAAAGAGCAAAAGTGAAGTCTTTAGTGCAGATGGACTGGAAGCCAACAGGAGTCTCCTGACTGTAATTCTATTATTGCAAAATAGATGTGATTGTACTGCAGCCTGCTTCTGAGAGACTGCTCTCCACCCCTTGGATTCCTCATCTGGAATTCTCACAGTTCTCCCTGAAGCTGCAAGAGCACATATTGGGGATATGTGACCTTACTGCTGTTTCTGGCTTTCAAAATAAACTCTGCTCTCTTCTCTGTAGCAGAATCTCTGTCTGTTCCTTCAGTAGTTCCCCTGAACATTGTTACTTGACTTTTCCCGTTGTCTCCGCCGTAGCGGGTGGTGAAAGCATCCAGTAAATGCAAAGCAACCAACTGGCATTACATTAAATGCTGGAAACACTCATTTTCCTGGTTCTGTTACCTGCAGGATGGCTGAATGGGTGAAGAAGCAGGCAGAGAGGGAAGCAGAAAAGGAGCAAAGGCGCTTGGAAAGGCTGCAGCGGAAGCTGTCGGAGCCGCGGCACACGTTCACAGACCCGGAGTACGAGCGGCAGTACCGGGAGATGGCAGAGCGGCAGGAGGAGTCCATCCGTATAGGTACTGCAGCTCGGCCTCGCCTTCTGTCCTCAAAACAGAGAGCTCTGGATCCCTTTCCCCACCCACGGCGTGGGGCGGCCCAGTTCTAGTTCCATTTCCATCTGAAGAACCATTGCGACGCCTTGAAGGATGGGGAAAGGGAACTCCAGGGGTTTCTTCAGGGTTTTCTTCTGTCCCTGAAGCTGGAGGGGAGAGATGCTCCCCCTCCCCCTCCCCCCCCCCACGTGGCTCCATGGCTGGCAGGGAGACAGGACACTGGGCATGGAGAGGAGGCAAGAGAGCGTTTATTGTTGGGGATGCTACATTTATAGGGTTTAGGAGGATTCACAGAGTAACCAATTAGAAGTCTCAAGGGGCTTACAGGAACACCCAGTCACAGGAAGGGGTTAACAAAGGCCAGTGGGAAACACCTCAGGGCACCTTCCCAGGACATTCCTGCATGGATAACACTTGTCATGGGGGGTGCTGGGAAGAAGAAGCATATGTTTGCAAAGAGACCACCAAAAGCCATTTTAAGACATGTTTAAACAACAGTTTCCCTATATAATGCAGGTTTAGTGCTACATAGAGCAAACTGACAGTCTCTCTAGCCTCACTCCAGCATGAAAACTTAAAAAAAAAAAAAAAAAAATTACTGATGGAAACTCTTCCAGTTGAAGAAAATTTTTAAGATTCAGTAAAATTTGCTTGACTTAATTTTTCCTCTTTGTCTGCAGTCTCAAATTGCATTGAACAGTGTAACGTAAAACAAGTGATGCTTCATCTTGTTGTGCGAGTGTCACCTCATGATAAGAGCCAAATTCTGTGAAGATGGTGTTGAACTTTAAGAATTACATTATCAGTTTCGGTAAAATGATGAAACTATAAGTGGGTCTTACATAAAAACTAGATATTAAATCCAGCTACAAAATACCTTGTTTCACTTCCTGGTCTTTGTAGTTACTTTATTTATCCACAGATTGTTCCCTTGTTGGCAGCTAGATGGTGAAACTGAGGCTGAATGGGATGTAGAACCTGAGAGTTCAGTTCAGGAATCCAATTTTAATTGACTCTGTGCCTTAGTAAATCCATGTAGGAAAGCTTTTGCTGCTGCTGAGGTTATTATGAAGCTTAGAGTCTTCATGAATGTGCACCAGTAGTGATTCTTTTCTATTTGTGTTTTAAACTTCATCTGAAATGAAAACTGAAATTTACAACATGTAGGAATTGTGTGCAATGATGAAGGAGACTTTCAATTTTGTTTTGAAGGGTTGCAGGTTATTGCCAGCAAAGCAGTGTCATCAGAAAGTGGCAAGAGTCGGAAACGTCCTGGTGAACCTGGAAAGAGTGGAACAAAATCTGAAAAAAGAAAATGTCTTTGGTAAGTGTTATGCCTTGGTTCTATACTCAAGTCTCAAGCCTTCAACAAGATGAAAGGTTAGATAGGTACAAGTAAGTAGATTCAAATCTGAGATGTAGACTGAAATAGGAATAAGAAATCAAACTGATTAAATCAAAGAACTGAAAATAAACATTTCTGTATTCCTGTAATTCTGTCCCAGCTGGAGCAGACAAACTTTATTTGCAAAAATAGGCACTTTTGTCCACCTCCCCTTCTAATATGGTTATATTCTACTGCTTCCCATTGTCCTCTTTTTTTCATTAATGAATTAAATTTACAATGAACTTTAAAGATTTTTTTTCCTGGCATCTTTAACCTAATGTAACATGAAAGAGAAGCCAGTGATTCCAGTCATTTCTGTATTAGGAATTCTGTAAAGAGATATCTGTTTTGGGGGTATGTATATCTTGTGCAACATCAGCAGCTCTTCCTCTAACTAAACTATCCTAAATAACTGTTAGGGTAGTTCACTATACCTCTTTGAAAAGAGAAACATGACAATTAAATAAATTACTCAAAAAAAAAAAAAAAGTTAAAATAGATATATGTTAACTTGTAACATACTCCCTGTGCCAGGCTGGGATTGGATAACGCCAACAATTCAGGCTGTGAGGATGACAACAAAGATGAATCCTCTTGTACATCTGACAGAAGTTGTCTGTCAGGCACAAACTCAGATGAATGTTCAAGCAGCGCTGTGGCTTCAGCAGAGGATAGTCCTTCTACCAGTGCAGCTTCTGCTTCAGCAGAGGATAGTCCAGTTACCAGTGCAGCTTCTGCTTCAGAAGAGGGTAGTCCATCTACCAGTGCAACTGAGAAACCACTGGAGCAGCCAGAAGGTACTGGAAAAGATGTAAAAAGAGAGATGTGCACAGGTGGGCAGACGGAAATTCTGGCTGAAGAAAGTAGTAAAATGACGAAGCCCCTGAAGGAAGAGGCCCAAGAAGAGAAAGAAGTGACCCAGGCTCAGAAACAAGAGGAGCTAGAAAATGTTTCTTCTAAGGCACCGGAAACAAACCAGTTACAGAGCACAGTAAGTATGAAGCTGTACAGCTGAGGAAGCAAATAAGCTTCACCTACAGCAATGGAGCTTTTCCCGCTAGACTGATGAAAGCCCAAGTGATCCTTGGTAGTAAAGGGTGCCAATACTTGTGGTTCATTGCTCCTTGCATGACATTACTAATAAAGATTTTTGGGGGTAATGAATCTAGATTTATTCTAGCAATAAACAAAGTATGGCTTTTTTTTTTTTTTTTGCAGGCTAGGGAGATGCTTGGATTTTCTGCCTTTTTTCAGCTTGAGCAGAAAGTCTGCCATCAGCTGCCAATGACTGATTTCTCATATGTGAAAGTTTAATACAGTTCAATGGAAAAAAGACCAAGGATCTAACCTGATCAATTAGAACTCTGTCATCTACTGTACTGTTAGAGCTGGCAGATTTTAAACAGGATGTTTACCATTCTTCACTGTTTACCTTTTGCTCAGTATTTGCGAGACTTTCTATTCTTAAAACAGGAAACTCCACCAATGCTGTGGCAGATTGTTATTGCAGGTGGAAATATTTTTATAGGAGTCCTTGATGATTTTTTTTTTTTTTTTTTGAAGTAGGGTGAGAATAATGAGACAACCAGTCATTTTTTTGTATGCTTAGCAGGACAAAGGTTCTAGTTCTGCTAGCGAGAATTGCTTTTGCTGAGCGCGTAATAGAGTGGTCTCATTCCCACTGCTGGTGTTACTTGCTCTGGGGTCTTTGATACATACCATAAGATTCATCTGTGCTTTCAAGTATTGAATGAAATGAGCATAGATTTTGGTGTCCTTTTTAATGTGTTAATGTTTGCTGTTAGTGTTTAGCATGTTAGTAAAATCTGGCATTTGAATTATCCAGGGCCCCGGGTTTGGACTACAGAGTCTGTAGAGGTCCCTTTTGCCCTCAATTAATTAGCAAATATGCTAATTTCCTTTTAAGATGAAATTTTAATCCTCTTTTTTTTTTTTTGTGGCAGGATGAGGTGTGAACTTCAGAACTTGTTTTTTGGGTTAGTCTTACTAAAAAGAGGTGCTTTTATATCTATTTCTTTAATTACAATGTAACTATGTTAGATATAACTGTTCATCCTCCTTCCTGCTCCTGCTGGAGGTATATTGGTTGTATTCTATTAGGTTTACCAGGCCTCTGAAAGTCAATTTACTGAACTGCTGTGCAAGATAGTAGGCTGTTTTTAATTCAGCTTTCTTGGGAGTAGTGAACTTTCCTGGGGATAATTGTAGAATCATGGAATCTCCTGAGTTGGAAGGGACCCACAAGGATCATCGAAGTCCAACTCCTGGCCCTGCACGAGAGTCATACTGTGTGCCTGAGCACGTTGTCCAAATGCTTTTTGAACTCTCATTTCTCTTGCATGTTTTTCTCTTTGCAGGAGGTGGAGCCGATAGACCTATTGGCGTTCAACTCTGCTGCTGAATTGGAAGCCCTGGGTTTAGATAAGCTGAAGATGGGATTGATGGCTTTAGGACTGAAATGTGGAGGCACTTTGAAGGAAAGAGCAGCAAGGCTTTTCTCAGTGAGAGGTCTGTCTAGAGATCAGATCAAGCCATCCTTATTTGCAAAGCCCTCTAAAGGGAAAACTGCTGGTTAGATTTGAGACTGTTTACCTTTTCGCATGTGTATTTGATGTCATTAAATAAAAGTTCTTGGTATCCTTTCAATTGAGTATCCCCAGCTTGTAAATTCACATCCACAAGATAAGCTTCATTAGCATCCCAAGGAGTTACAAAAAGCATGGGCAGGTGCTAAGTATATCATCATACACAGACCCAGCTCTTGTGGATCTGTTTGACAGAGTGTTCTGAAAATACAAACTGTAGGACTTAAGGGCTAAATTGTTAAAGCACATTTAGACTGTTCTCTGTTTACCTAGGTATGGGATCCAAAAGGAATGTACTTAGCAGTTTGCAGCTTATCATTAGTAAAATCTGGTTTATATGATGAGCAGTGACTTAAGTGAGGCAAGTGGTGGTAAGAAAATGTTTGGTGGAGGTAAAGCATGTGACATGGCTGACAGTTTAATCTATAAGGGAGCCTTGGAAAATTTAGGGGGGAAAAAAGGGAGGGAGGGATGAGAGAGACTTGGAGGTTCTGCTAATCACATCTCATGGGGGTTGTGACAGGACAAGTGGCCCCTGGATAGAAAGGAAATAGGTTTGTTTACTGAATGTGTTTCATTAGGAAACTGGAATGGAGGGTGCCTGGGAGGTCACCGTGGCATGATGAGGTTTTAGTGGTGTAAATTCATCAGCTGAGAATATCCTATGCCGGCAGCAGTCCCCACTTGGGTGGCAAACCTTTGTGTGCTTACTGCCAGTTCTCTTAAAGCTCTCCTACAGTGCCTGGGTTGGGAGGGCCTTCAGCTCTATGAACACACACTCGAGCTCCTCTGTAGCATGGCAAGGGTAGCGTGGGCCAAAAATGAACGGGCCATTTTAATGACATGTTCTGACAACAGCTCTCGGCCAAGTTATTTCCCCTCACTGCAATCGTGCTCTTGCCTCAGCTGCAGTGACACAGCCATTTCTCAGCCTACCCTTTGCATCACCTAGTTGTCTTTTTTTGTTGTTGTGGGTTCCTGGTTAAGCCAGATCAGTTCCCTGATGGGGCATATGATGTGGCTCTAGCAAATTTGTGCAAGCGCAACTGAAGCAGCATTACATAAAGTAGGGAATAAATGATGGTTCGTGAAGGAGGACTGGAATATTTTAAGCCAGCAGTAGTAACAAACACTTTATTGATCAACTGTGTGTTCAGTAGTGCCAGAATTGAAAGAAATACTCTACATCTGTCTTAGAGTAGGTGCACCTTGAACTAGCTCCACCCTTTGGCACATTTATTTGGGAATTGTTTAGCTCCTGCTGAGCTAAACACGAGCAAGCACTTGCTCTGGGCTATGCCCACCTGAAGGATTAGTCTGGAGCAATACTGTGTCTACAGTGTCTAGAGAGCCATAAGGCAATTCTGGACTTCCATGTGCCCCTTAGGGCAACCAGAAAACAGCTGGATAACAAACAGGACTCAGATTGATCTGTCAGCAGAAGAGAAATAAATAGGTGAAGTGCTTTAAGGTTTCTTAAGAATTTGGACAAGAACAGAAAAGTCAACAGTTAAAAGAAATATATAAACAAACGGTTCCAGTGTTATATGGGCTATTTCCACAGGAGAGAATGGCCTGAGAATAGAAGTGATCTTTCTAGTCCAGGGCCAGAGGATAATGCAGAGTTTGCAGCACCCTACCTGTGTCTTTCTTTTCCCGAGGATTAATGCAGCTTTAGATTTCAAAGATGTTTCTGGTTGTAAATGCACCGAAACTGTGAACATCTTCCTAGAGAAAAGGTTCGTGCTCCCACACAAACACTTCCCCAACAAGCAAGTGGTGTGATTTACAGAATTCTTCTGAAGTGTCACTTTAAATGCATTTATTTCAACCATCTAGAAGATCTGGAGCACTGCCTGTGTTTCACTGGCATTTCAGAGTTGCTGACTGAAAAGAAGTAATTAGCGAAAACACTAGCACAAACCTAAGGGGGGGCTTTTCCTCACTTCATATGGATCCATTTCTTCCCTTGAAAGAAAGATAAGTACATCTAATACACAAAACATAGCAGGGAACAGAGCGGGTCACAGAGAGAAATAACTTGTGGAGATTTAGAAAGATCGTCACCAGCAGACACAATAGCTGCCGGCCTTCAACTAAAAGGTTTCTTTCCCATTGTCCTCACCTGTACGGTCCTAATAAACGACTTACTAAAAAACACTTAAGCGCTTTGACCCACACGCCACCCGCTGGAGTGTGCGGGAATTGCTCCCTTTGGCTTGCCGAGTGCGGGAGCTTCTGCACTTGCTGCTGTAGGTGGCACTGAGCTAACGCGGAGGATGTGTCCAGCTCCAGCATCGCTGCAAGCCCTCAGCCCTCTGCGCAGAGCTTCTGACCCGAAGCCATGGCTCTGTTCCACGGGCCGTAGGCACACGGTGCCGCTGCGGAGCAGGGATATTGGATCGCGTTTATGTCATTCTGCTTATGCCAGAAACGGTCACAATTAATCCTTGTAATCCCCCCCCAAACTAATTCTTATCCAAGATTTTGCTTTCTGGACAACGTTGACATTTGAAAGGTTTGTTTGCAACAATGCCTGTTCTCAGGAAGGTGCTATTTTTAAATTTTAAAGCTTCTTCCGAGGCATTTAACAGGAGATGGTAATGACTGCACACCTGTTAGTTGACACAGCCACCTCAGCTGGCTTTCCTTTGGTTACAGCTGAGCAGTAAGAGGGGCTTTGCAGATTAACATGCTAAATGGAACCTGAAGGTAGAGAGGTGACAACTGCTCTGGCCTCCTTCATCTGCTGAGGAGGGGATGGGCAGGCACTGCTGCTTTCCTACACTGCTGGAGGCTGGGCAGGGGCTGGCTAATCCAGGATGGTTAGTCTGGGTTTAGAGCCAGCAGCTGTGCCTGCTTGGGAAATGTCCCAGTGGCCTGAATGCACATGCTGCCTTGTCCTGCTTCTCCCTTCTGCATTTGCTGTGTGCCTCTAACCAGGCACAGGGAATCAGGAATTTGGACAAAACCTGGAGCACAAAAAGGAGCAAGAAGCTCTTAAAAGACATGCCTGGGCTGTAAGGAAAGAAGAGCAGTCTTTAAGGAGCCATCTGGCTTGTGAAACATCTGCTGGAAACACTACACATCTCCTTGAAAACATAGATGAGCTGCCCAGGGAAGTGGTTGAGTCGCCATCCCTGGAAGGTACTCAAAAACTCTGTATATGTGGCACTTGGGGCCATGGTTTAGTGGTGGGCTTGGCAGTGCTGGGTTAGTGGTTGGACTCCAAGCTCTCAGAGTTCTTTTCCAACCCAGATGATTGTATGGTGTCTGGTGGTTACAGATGGTAACTTTTGGCCTGCGTGATATTATACCCAGCACACAGCAACTAGCTGAGACCTCCTAAGGGTGACAGAGTTATTGACCATTGGGCTGGAAGTTGGCAGTCCCCTGAGAAGTAGTGATTACAAATTGATTGCATTCATTTTCAACAAACAGAAAACAGACTTTCAAAGGGGATACAGGTACAGGGGCTTGCAAAGGGGCAGATTTGTCATCACTGAGAAAATTAGAAGGAAAATTGTAAGCAAAAAAACCCCCACAAATAAACATTAGGAGTACCTTTAAAATGAGATTACTTAATAGCTTTAAAAAACCTCCAACCCTCTGATTTAATAGTTATCAAAAAAGTGTGCCAAGAGCCGTGGACTGTTGACATGACCTTTCAGTGCCCAGTATCTCCAGATAACTTATCTCCTACCATGGCGTTTCTGAGCTATTCTGCACCTGCTGGTTTAACTGTAGGAAACCCTGGCACCCCAATAGCTCTGGAGTGCCCATGTACCCTCAGAACACAGGCCAGAGGCAGCAGCAATGACTGGCTTTTTATTCAGTTTTATTCTGAAATGCACAGACATTGTGCACGCTGCTGTCCTGCACCTGCTCCAGGAATGGATAGAGGAGCTCAAGTCTTCTAAAAATATCAAAGTCCTGCAGGATCTCTGCCACCCAGTGCCTCTCTCCCCCTTTTCTGTTTGTCCTGGGTTCCCCTTTCCCAGCCTCCAGCTGTTTCCAGCCAAAGCCAGAGAAGTTCCCTGATTATCACCTTTGTCGGGATGTGGATTGGGCATCTGACTTTCCACTTCTACAGGCAATTAGAAGGCTGGCCTGAAAGGCAAAGTGTCAGACACCCTTGATAGGAGTCTGTGAAATGCAAAGGGGAAAAAAACACAAGAGAGAGAGAGAGGAAATAGAGTCTCGCCAGCAGGGAAAAGCTGCAACATCTCACGGAAAAGAAAATTGAAAAGCAGTCTTGGTTCAAGTGAAACAGTGGAAACATCAGACAGGGCAATATAGCCCTGCTAGCAGTGGCATTTAATGTGGCTTGAAACTTTTGTTCTCTCCCCTAAAATGGAGATAATGGATAGAGATAAAAGATAACTAAAAGATAACAGAGAGAGAAAGTGCTGCTAGCATGCCCAAGCCTCGCTCTTAAAGAAAGCTTTCCTGAGACCAATAGGTCCAGCTTCTGACCCCATGTCCAGCTCCACTGACTATTGCAGGCTTTCACAGATCATCCTGTGAGCAGTTCCACAAAGGCTGGCCAGAGCTCACACTTGTGATAAGCTTTAGCTCGGGTGTGCTGCCACTGTGAATACTCACACAGGGGTTCAACTTTAAGTGCGGGACTAACAGGGGTGTTGGAGACCCTCATGTGAAGAGCACACACTGCCTTCTCCTTGAGCAGCACCAGAGGGCTGTAACACTTTCAGTAGTGCAGGAGGATGCCCAGTGGTTTAATGCTGGTTTTGCCTTAAAACACCTTTACATTTTTTGAAATCGTTTCTGGTTATATGTTTTTGTTATGCCCCTGTTGTGCTGCTCTTCCGTTTATTTTTTTATAATACAGCATTGAAGTTAATGCTGAACCACACTGCTGCCAGGTATGTAAGGCATGTTCTGCCTTTCCTTGGAGACTGTGGTGCTGCTCAGCCAGAAAGGAGAACATGACAGCTTGGCAGCCTCTGTATGTGTTATATGTTGTACCAATACAAGTAACACACAGAAGGTATCTCAGCAAATGCAACCTGGATTGTAAACGACGGGCTGGGAGATCATTTCCTGCAGCACGGGCTGGTGTCTGAAGAAGCCTCAGGTGTGGCAGTATTTCATCCACAGCCTTCTGCCTAGGAGTTTCCACTGTAGAAATCTCTGGAGCCTTCCTCACATCAGCCTAAACTCTGAGCCAGCAACGTATTCACTGCAAAGCCAGCTAGAGTTTAGAGGGGTGGTGTGATGTCTCCCCAAAAGTGGGGAGCTTCAATCCAAATGTGGGCTAGAAACTAGCCCCAGCAGAGGTGCTGTGACATCTGTGTGGCTGCCTTAGCAATGAATACAAGTACCCGTGTTGGCAGCAGGGCTGGCAGCAGTTGGTTGCTCACAGATTTGCATCCTGTCTCTGCCCTGCAACACCCACAGTCCTCCTCACAGTAGAACCAGTCCACCCTGGCCATCCCCTCCCCTTCTCCTTTCCCCCCACTGTTTGGTTTTATGTACCTTGTGTCCTCATGACACCAGAGCAAAGGGAGCCAGATGGAAAGCAAGGGGAGACAGACACAGTACCGGATTCTGGTGGAGAGGAGCAGCCTTGTCCACCCCGCTGTTCTCACTGTCCATCCCTGCTGTGATACTCTGCTCCCCACTTCCCGTAGCAGCCTGACCTCAGTTGCACTGGCCGGGATTTCTCCAGGGCTGGGGGATGGATGATGTCTGGAATCGAAGTGATGAAGGTTGGAGGGGAGCCAGGGTTAATGCTCTTCATTCTCAGGCAGCAACCAGCTCAAACACTTTCTTTCCCAGGAGCAGTGTGTGGCTAAATCATCGGCTTTGTTCTTCCTGGTGACAGATGATCTCACGGCCTTCAGGCTATGCCCTGCCCCGATCTGGGTGGAGAGGAATGCCAATGCCATTAAGATAGATGTTACATAGTCATGAGAAGGAAATGACCAGAGATCATTAGGGCGCATCCAATTCTGATTCCAGTAATCAATGGTGCTGTAGCCCAGTGCTGGTGAATGGTGAGTCTGTGCTTCTGCCTTTTTTTCTGCCCTTAAAAGCCTTTTGCCACAGGTGTTTACACAAGTGCAAGGTGCCAACCTACCCACAGGCCAAGGCGACAGCAGGGATGCCTGGGTGACCTCAGACCTGGGGTCCTGCAGGGTAGCAGGAGCACTTCACATCTCAGCCTTCCTGATGAATGACACAAAGCCACTGCAGAGTCCAACAGGTCCTTCTTTTCACCTGGTCCATGGCCATCCTGTCTAGCCAGACAAACTCATTTTGGCGTCTTTCTATCAGCAGTGGTTCAGCCAGAGCCTCAGGGGCCACATCCCACAGAGCCACAGAGATGGACAGCAGCCATCACTTCATCCCCAGAACTGCTGGTATCTCAGTAGCTTTGGAATTGAGGAGTCTGACATGAAAGTGGAAATCATTATCATTGGTCCCACCCCTGGTCAGCAGTTCAGAACAGTTCAAGAAGGGATTAAACCACATTATCATTGTGTTTCTCCGGGGGATGTGTTGGTCAGATGTCCATCAGGAAGGGTCGGAGTTAAAATATTCTCCTGAGGAGGGAGGGCCTGGGAGGCAGCTCATCTCTTTCTGCACTACAGCTGCAGCTGAGCCTGCAGGTTCTGGCACTGCTGCAGCTCAAGGGGAGGGTATCACCTCTTGCTGTCAGATAAGATTCTAGGTTTTCTCTTAAAGCAAGTGTTGACTTAAACTCCGCAGCAGCTCAGGGAGAAGTGCTGGCTGTGTGGGCTTTGCTCCACCTGCTGATTCAGCCCAGTTCCAGTGCCCATGTGAGTAGATAAGCTTTACCAGAAGCAGGCAGGATCACATAGGTAGCTGAAAAGAGCTGTTACTGTGTGTATATTTATAAGAGCTGGGCACTGAGATATTTTTTTCCCTCCATTTTTAGACCTAAAAATAAATATAAGCAAACACATGACTACTTTAGTAATTATATTTTATTATTTCCTTGAGTTTGAAAGCACATAAGACTTGGAAAATATCCCTAAATTGAAGTAACTCTAATACAGAATCAGAAAAATAAGCTGTTACTCTTGAGAGCAAACCTAAGTCCTAATATTCCTGTCGATTCCAGGACTCTAAATTCTGCCTAAAACTGTGCAGGCACCAAAAATATAAACTGTTGAGTTCCAGATAATATTTTATGTACGTGTAGATATGTATATATGCATACAATACATACACACATATATATATGCCCTTTGAGCTGTAGACAATATTTTATGTACATATATGTACATATATGCATGTAGTCAATGTGTATATATCCACAATGTAGACAATACATACACATATTCATATACTATGAGCATGTGTGTATGTGTGTGTGTATAGATTATATACATGTAAGTGCTTCTGCTCTGCAATTCACCATAAACATGACTTGGACAGACAAGGGCTAAACCCAGGAGTCTAAGAATGAAAAGCTGAGCCCATGCATTACTTTTTCACCTGCTGATGGTCACTGTTCCTTTGTCTGTAGTTGTTTGCAATACTCCAGGGTGGAGACTGAAATAACTTGGACACAGTCCCACTAACTTCAGTGAAATTTATCTAGCATCAAGGGGGCCCTGAGAAGCATTAGGCTCCATAGGTACCCTTACACAGATGTATGTGAAGATGCATGGTCCTCTGAGTCCATCTGTATGGACAGCGCCTTCAAGTGCACCCTCTCTGCAGGGCACAGGGGGAGCCCCAGCCCCAGCTGCTGCTGACCCTTGCAGGCAGGTGTCCCCCCCAAGACCTTTATCACTGGCCCCAGGGTTGGGGGGCCAGGGTGGCTCTTGGCAGGCCAGCAGGGAATGGGGGACTGGGTGAGACCCCAGGCCACCCACTTCTCACACCAGTGCCATGCCATCCGTGACGCAGCTGCACCTCTCGACGATCATGTTGGGAAACTCGGCCGCTTCGATCTCGGTGCGGTTGCCCCTCTTGACCAGGTACATCATGGGCAGTGAGGAGCTCTCCACCACGGCGCACGTGCGCTCCCCGTAGCCAAAGTGCCACAGGGGGCTGGGGGGCTGCAGGCAGCCCCCCGAGCACCGGTAAGCCTGGTACCCTGCCGGCTCGATGATCCAGTACCGCGCCCAGGAGAGCTCGCGGAAGCTGATGTAGTGTTCCTGCCGGCAGCAGGTGGACTTCCCCAACATCGCCTCCTCCCTGCAGTCCCCGGGGCCCCTGCACACCAAGGGAGAAACAAGAACTGATGCTGTAACTGGAAACGGTGAAGTGGGGGAAATAATCCAAATAATCCCCCCTGTTAATAGCACAGATGGGCTCTGAGAGATGAAACTTGCCCCAAGCTCAGGGTTCGTTTGAGTATTCAGACAACAAATATGGGAGGAGGAGAGGGGGGATTCAGCAGCAATTTTCTAACTCCTACTTTCTAACTAACACATGTGAGAGCAAGAGTTGCCCGCCCTGGGTTGGCACACAAAATAATTCAGGGGCAAAATTACTTCAGAGACAGTACAGACTCAGGGTTCATACGTACTCATAGTCTTCCAAGTTGAGGGTGTAAAGCACCAGTTCAGGTTTGCCTAGGGCTTTATCCTTGGGGTCCTGAGAGGTGAAACGCACGGCTTTGGCCATTTCCGAGGCATAGCTGCCCACTCTCTCTCCTTCGATCCAGACCTCCAGGAACATTGGCTCCTGCCTCTTGTTTCGCAGCCAGTAATGCACAGCCTGTGTCACGTCGAAGTTCTTCCAGCCCGACTCGCGTATAGGAACCAGCCTGCAAGACAAGGGCTTGGCATTAGAGAAAAGCCCATCAGACAAAGCCTGGGCTTGCAGAGCTGTTACTGCAGCAGAATAATTTGCTTCCTGTAGATCGTCACATGCCTTGATTGCACAATCATTTTTGCTGAGCGCTCTGGGCAAGCACCCACAGCAATTAACTGACACCTTGAAAAGAAGTATACATATCTAACAGACACTGAAGGGCTAAATAAAACCCTCTGTGCATGCTCATGTCAAGGTATTCATTCATGCTCAAACAGAAATAGGGTGGTGCAGGCTTACATGCAACCTCAGTACTAGTGATGACAGCCTGTTAAACACCACTATCTCCCACTGCTCCTGTCCTAGCTGCAGTAGGAACTTAAGTCTCTACCCACCCAGAAAATGCCTTCAGGGAGCGTAAAACTTCCACAGAGCTTGAGGCTACAGAATCAGATGCTTTTTGCATAATTTACTTATTTAGACTAGACAATGAAGCGGCCAATGGAAAGAATACCAGCAGCCTAACACACATGAGTTAGAGTGAGAGAGAAATGAACAAGGTGGAGGGTTTTAGAGGGGAACACCAAGCAGTACATGGCATCATTTGACACAGAACTAGATTATTGCAATGAATCTTCATATACTGCAGCCTTAGCACAATATCTGCTCTTATAAACTCATTCTGGGTTTAGAGGCTACAGAGCCTGATTCTACAGATGTAACTCTGTCAGACTGACCTGAGCCACAACTACATGATACCCAAATCCAGCCCAGAGGACCTGTAGCCTATAACTAGATTCCTGCCTTTTCTTACCTGGAGTCTATCAGGGAGGTCCTGTTGGTACCATCGTGCTGCCGTTGCACCCAGTACACGCTGACTCTGGCATTGGAGACAGGCCTGTGAGACTGCCTGGCAGGAAGGTTTGCTCTGTCCAGAGGCTTTTTGAAGAGTTTCAGTTCAGCCATTGTGACTTCGCTGTTTTTAGGTATTCTGCCCTCCATGTCAAAGATCAGGTTCTGGCGCGTGGTGGTGTCTGAGTAGAGGACTTCTCCTGGAATACCTGTGCGGTTGGGAACAAAAAAGGTGGCCTGTCATTGCCATCCTGGTGAGCAAAGGCCCCACATTTCATACACAATTATCATCACAACACACCTCTTCCATGCTCCCACACTGAGCCTTGTGGCAGAACCAGCCACTAAGCACACTTTTTCTAATGCATATTTGAATCCAATGTCTTGCAAATGCCCTAATTCTTCTCCTGTCTCTCTGCAAACTGGAGGAACAAAATGTCCTACATAATTTGACCCCAGATTGAGCAGACCCCAAAAGGTGTGCATCTCTGTGCCAGTGCTGGACATAAAAGCACAAAAACTGCACCACCTGAAATAAAGAAGTATTTTCATTTGCTGCCTAGAGTGCTATGTATGTCTTTTGAAAGCAAAATAAGCTCTAAGTGTCCTAGTACAACCACCATTGTACACCATGATGTCTGTACAGCCGATTGCCTCCTTCATATTTCTCCCAGCCAAAAAAAAAAAAAAAAATCTAAAAAACTGATGAGGGAGAGCAAAACATCCTCGAAGAGATGTGATTCCTATTATAGGACTTGCTGTAGATTTGACCCCAAACCTGCAAGTTCTGCAGTTTCTACTGCCTTTATTTCTCTTAATCGTTTTTACACCTGCCCAGACTATTGCTGGGTACCAAGGCTTTTCTCTTCTATTAAGCTCCAGCAGCAGCCTGCCTTTTGCAAGGACTGTGGGTCTCCCTTTCCAGGTGCAAGGAGTTACTAGCGCTTTTTTATCTTTAAGGTGCTGTTACATGCACCTCTTCTACCCAGCTGAGCTTTGGAGCCAAACCCAAACCTCATTCTCCCCGTGGGTTTGCCTCTGCCGATCCTGAGGCCGGCCGCGAGAGAGTGGGCAGCTCCCCCTGCCAGCGGCACAGTGCTTTAGACGCTCCCAACGCCAGAAACGTTACCTGCGTTGCCAGGGATCCCCCTTAGGATGCCGGCCAGGCTCGGCAAAGCTCGGCGCTTCACCCTCTGGCGCTTCAGCATGGAGATGTACTTGTTCTTGACGTGGTCTGGGATAACCAGATCCACCAAGTCTCTCTTATGAAGTTTAGGGATCTCAGAGAGCCCCAGCTGCTTCAGGAACGCCTCCTTGAACCCTTCCTGGGTAAATGCTTGCACTGTGATGACCAGGCAGAGCATGCAGAGCATCCAGGTGCACCTCAGGTCCATCCTCCTCCGTCAGCGAAGCAGCTGCCCGCCTGGCAGAGATGAAGGGGGGATCTCCCTGGGGCTGCTCTCAGCAGAGATGTGCTGGCAGGCTGCCTGAGCTGGACAGAGATCCCCTGCACTGGGGTTTTATAGCAAGCCTCGTCCCACTGGCACAACAAATTTCACAAGTGGGGAAGAAGCAGAGGACTTGAAAGGATCACTCCCCTGTTGGTAGACACATGCCAGTTTAACACCTTCATCTACTGCAAAGTTAATACAAGAAGGTATAGGGGGGCTCCCAGATTCCTTCACAGGGGAGAAGTTTCCATCTTTTTTAATTCCCTGTAAATGTTTGCCCAGAACTCCCCTGAGCTATCAGTGTCCTCTGTTCAGCCTAGGTGAGGGAGGAAACACATGTGCAGAGTACATTGCTTTAGGTATGATTCTTAAAGGAAGAATCTATATGATTCTTAAAGGAAGTGTCAATTTTTACTGCAGGAGACTTGATACCTAAAATAGCCAGTATCAATTAGGAGAAGCTTTAGCTTTAGCTGGAAGTCCATTTTTATGGCAAGCATTAAAAAAAATATTTAAATCTTGGAGGGTGGGGAGGGAGGAAGGAGGTACCACTTTGATCTCTGGCTATTTGTATCAAGTGTATGAATCAGGGCAGTGAATCACAGCAGTTGAATGATTTATGTCCTTTTATGCTGCTTCTGAATCACAGAAGTTGGAAGATGTACAGGCATGACATTTTAGAAAAATGTCCCATCATTCTTTATGGATTCCTGTGGGTTTTAATAAATACTTGTGCCTAGAAGAAGGTAGCCTTTATGTAAAGGCAGATCACCTTTCAGTGAATATGAGAAACCATTCCACTCTTTCAGAAGATGGATGAGGAATATTGGTATTTTGGATGCTGTTAACAACCACAATAGAATGCTGGCTCTGGAGAATGAAGCTGACCTGGAGGTTGGCATGGGGAGGCTGCATGTTTTTCTTGAAGTCAACCTTTAAACGTTAAGCTCACATCATTTTCTTCCCTGGCCTTTGCTGGCATAAGATGTGGAAATCTATTTTTGACAACAATCCCAGGAGAAGTGAATAGAAAAAATAGAATGTGATCAATAAAAGTACGAAGGAGCATGGCACTTGAAATTCTCATCCTCTCCAGCAGTCACATGCCTGAGCACACATACAGATGTCCTCAGCATCGGATGTTCTTTGGATTTTATACCTCTGTAAATGATTTAAAATTGGTTCAGTTTCATCCAGTGGTGTGCCCTGAGGACAGTCTGGCTGGAGGATTCAATGTAATGAACTTGTACAAAAGCACCCCTGTTGTGGTTCATCCCTCATTAAAACAAGTGTCAGCCGAGGCAGCCTGTTTTGTAGCAGAGGAAGGCAATAAAACCGTCTGAAAGAGCCTCACTAAACACTTCTCTTACAGCTCACTTTGTCTTTACAACCTTTTAAGAAACTTGTCTCCTTAAACATGATAAAGCCTCTGCTAGATGTTAAAAGGGTACTTTATTTAGCTGAATCGAGTTTTAAGGCTAAAATGGAAACAGATTACAAACTAGCAGCTTGTGCATGGCCCAAGGAAGTGCATTCTTTAATCTTGCCCTTTGTGTAGCATCTTTCTCTGTGGATGAATCTTATACGTCTGTTTGTATATTCATTCAAAGTATATTCATTCCCAAGACACAGATAGCAGTCAAAAATACCCACTTTATTTGACCGCTTCAGCTTCAACTCATGTAAAAAACTCCTGCTTTTGCAAATAAGAGGAGGGAAGGTTTTTTTCCTGCAATCCTTGTGACCCTCTCAGCCCCTTTGGAAGGCTCCACACTCCACGTTCCCTCCCTCAGGACTCCTTCCCCAGCTAAATGGCACATGACTGATCCTCAAGGGCTGGGACAAATGCAGCCACGCTGATGAACCCCGTCAGAAGACTGGGTTGGAAACCCCACTGAGCAATGTTCAGGTAGCTGATAAAGTTTCTTATATTAGATTCTATAAGTGTTGGCCAGCTCAGTTCCAGCAATGAATTTATGTTCATAGGATTGGAGTCATCTGGATAAAACTGGAGGTCATGGATTCATAATGGTCTCTCTCTTATGTCACAAAGATATGATCCCATATTTATTTATCCATCCAATTAGTCTTTGCTCCAGAGAGTGGTCCTGCTGTGCAGTGAGTGCTCTTGAAAGAGCCACAATAACATGAAATGAAAATGCCTGATTGGTCCAGCAGCACTCAGCTTTCTGGTATCCGGATGTGATTTCTCCCGTGGCTGATGCCAAATCTACCAGGACTCTCCACTGTCCAATGTGTATTGGAAGGTGATTTATGGACTTCACACCTAAAATAAAATTATTGACCAAACACTGTTGAAGCTAAGAAGATCAACTAAGAAGAAAACAGAGGATGTGGATTGCAGGCTTTTCACAGGAGAGTGATTATCTGGTCCAATTGGAGGATTTGCCATTCCGCCTTTGTCATGCAAACAAGAAAAAGTCAGGAATTTTATAATAGCTCTTTTTGTGTAATGTGTATTAGAACCTGCATGGCATATTCAAAATGTCAAACAGAGAATTTGAAGAGGCTGCAAGGGATGAAGTATGAGAAACTCCTGGTTTTAATAAAAGCCAGTTAGTTCCTAGTGGAGAGAGAATCTCTAAGCTTTTAATTTTGTTACAAGCAGTTCTCTAAGACGTTTGCTGGGCATATCCAATGCAATGGTTTTTGGTAAATAAATCCAGTGGGTTCAAAGACAAAGTGTCAAAGGCTTACCCTAATTATGTAGCTATTATCCTGGGAAACGAGAATGTTTCAAATGTATTGGCAATATTGAGGATCTGAATATTTAACTTTTCGACATTTGAATTTTCATGGACACAACTCTTTTGTATTGCAGCTGGGCTCATATGAGAACAGCCCTTGCTTGAGTGATGTGAAAGATAAAAATTTTTGTGTGGGCCAAGACGTGCCCACATTTGTGCAACAAGTTTATTGTACGGAGATGGGAGCACAAATCTATGGGGATTTTAGTCTGCTTTTCCCCAAAGCTAGAGCCTTCTAAATCTAGGAGTGTGGAAGTAAAAATAGTAGTGGTTAAGATGCCGATATAAACATACCAAGTTTAGAAATAATTCAAGTATAAGTTCTGTTTGATATTCTTTTTCAGCCTTAAACACATCACATTTTACTTAGCTAACGAAACACTGCAGAAGAGGCTGGTCATGTGAAGAGCTGGATTAGGAATTTCAAAATTGGAAGTGAACTGAAGCTATGCGTGAAGGTATGCCCTTCTCACACTGCCTCACCAATGTGTCCCACCAGCCACCTGACGGTGCTTCAAACTGAATATTCCCACCAGCAAACCCAGGCTACACAGCTTTAAGTGGAATTTCACTGGCATCTTTGGCTTCTTTCTGGACTGGTATGGTCTGTGCTGGTGGTAGAACCCCTGTTCCTCTGCAGGAACTGGCCCCGTGTCAAACAGGTCCAGACAGCAAGCATGGAGCTCACAAGCCCACCAGTGGAAAGCTGCCCCACTGCCAGCAGCCCGATTTCACACAAAACAGGTTTATGACCAATTTCTAAATAGTGGTCCAAGTCAAAAAGCGTTTCCATTTCCCATCTCTGAAGCTGTGTAGTCCTTTCAGCACAGGATGAGAGTGAGGTGTCACCAAGAGCAGGAGGTGACATTCTCTGGGTTGGTGGCTTAGCCTGCCCTTGGTGCAAGCACGGCTGGGGGGCAACACAGCACAACACTCGGCCCCCTGCCAGAGAGGCAGCCCTGTGGGCCCATAGTGCCTTTACAAGGAGAGAAAAGTAATGTATCCCTCACTCCATCAACCCTGTGTGACTCCAGGGACAATGGAAAATGACCAGTGGTAGTTACTCAGTGAGACTCTGTTACTCCACAGAGGCAAGACCTTTCAGAAATTTGAGAAATTCCTCTGACACAAAAAGCAAGTGAGCAGGCCACAGGGTTACTATCACATTGGCTTGTCACTTTAGCTCCAAACGCCATCAGCCATTGGCCTGGGCTAGAAATGCACTAATTTGTCCTGTACTTGTTCCTTGAAAATGGCATATGCCTGTTGAAAGATACTGGAAACTGTCTTGCCGGGGCAATGACTTTCCATCTTCCTCTACATCAAGAGACAGATACTCTTTTGTTAGTATATAGAATCATAGAACGATTTGGGTTTGAAGCAGCCTTGAAGACCATCTAGTTTGAACCTCCCTGACATGGGCAGGGATACCTTCCACTGGATCAATTTGCTCAAAGACCTGTCCAACCTGGCCTTGAACACTTCTAGGGATAGGGTATCCACAGCTTCACTGGGAGACCTTTTCCAGTGCCTCACCATCATCACAGTAAACGATTTCTTCCTCATATCTAATCCAAACCTCCCATCTGTCAGTTTGAAGTCATTACCCCTTGTCCTATCACTACATGCCCTTGTAAAAAGTCCCTCTCCAGCCTTCTTGTAAGCCCCCTCTAGGTACTGGAAGGTGCTATAGGGTCTCCCCAGTCTCCTCTTCTCCAGGATGAACAACCCCTAGCTCTCTCACCCTGTCTTCCTGGGAGAGCATGAATAGCTTGCTCAGTGTACAGAGACAGAATAAAAGCACCCAGGACTTCTGTGGGGCCAGTATAGCTCACTGGAGTTTGTGTGTGTGCTCCTCATGGTCTCAGCCTGCTCTACAAGACTGTGGCATGGAAAAGTTTCAGAAGATATATCCTGCTAACGCAAGACATCCAGTTTTATCCATCTCCAAGGGCCAGACTGAAAACAGCAGAGCCACTCAATGCAGTGTGTTGATCTGCACTAAATCCTTTATGCTGGTTGTGATTTGTCTCAAAAATTTGGCTGTGTTAATTTTTGTTCCAAATGGCTTTATGCTCAATAAGGTATCATGTGACTTCCCTGCCTTCCAATCATCCCTGTCCACCCTCCAGTGAGCGTAAAATCATAAAAGGGACTTTATATCTGTGTTGTGAGCGCTGACTAACATGACTCTGGGAAAGAGAACTTCGCGTCCCACGTCTGAGATGAACTATGGTGACTCTGAACTGATAGTGCACAGATCTCTATCAAAGGCACTGCAACCACAGCCTCTGTCCTTAGTGTTTACTCAGCCTGCCAACCAAGGAGCCAGTTTCACTAGCAAGTATTGTGGTTCAAACAATAATCTGCTTGAGCTATACAGAAAGTACTCAGTTCATTTAATCTAGGTAAAAACACAAGCATGTTTTTCCTCATCACTCCTATAGGCCATACTGAACTGGGGATCTCCAAAGGAAATATCTTACAGATATCATGTCCTGTTGGGTTCTGCTCACAAATGCTGAAGCCCCAGGCAGCAATGGGGATAATGTTCCTTTATGCATCTATCCCACAATGTATCCAGTATTGTAAGCCCCCATTTTATTTGAGAGAGATATTGAAAACCTGGTTTGATCTTGAGCTGAATTCATTAATTTCTGGTGCCGTGTATCTCAGATTTTATTGACTTAAGCACATCTTCCATAGGCAGCTTCTGCTCTCACTCACGGGCTTGTTTTGTTCAAATGGCCCAGACAAAAGGCTGTGTGTCTGAAGAGAGATGGATAAAATGTCCAAAGTACCACCATGTTCTTGGTCAGCTGATGTCAGCTGGCTCACTTGCAGGGTTTGTTTTGGCAGTGTTTGCAAAGTGCCAGTGTTCTGGCAGAAAAGAGATCTTCAAGATTCTTTATTTTTTTTTTACAGAAAAGCAAACACAACTGTTTAAATACAGCCTTTTCTGTCCCCTCAGCAGTCTCCTCCCCACTGCCCTAGTCTGTGCCTTGTTTGTAGCTAGGGAAGCAGGATTTGTTATCACCCAGATGGCTGCAGAATAGGCTGCTAAGCAAAACTGCTGACATTTAGCAAATGCAGTTGAATCAGATAAACAAGCATAGGACCCTAAATTGCTTGCTTTACAACAGAGTCCACTTCATTAAGGAATGTCCCCATTTCTGAGAAATAGCTGTATTTTGTTGGAGCACCACTTAATTTTCTAATAAGAGCTCACCTATCTCCCTAATTAAAATGATGCTTTTTCTTTGCAGCTGTGTGTTTAACACTGCAGAAGTATATCAGCTTTTTTTAAGAGTGTGTTTCTCCTGTCCTAATGAGAAAGTGAGTTTCCACCTCTAGGCTGAGCAGGCTGGTGAGGAGAGGTTGCACAAGTTCTCCCTGCCCTTAGCAGTGACTGCTGCCAAGTTGGGCTTTAACCAACGTGTTCCAGTGAATGTCACCGTGAGGGCTCAACATGTGACCCTCATAGTTGTCTGTCCCGGAGCACGTGCGTCCAGCAGAAGGGAACCTGTGTGCAAGGGAGGTGTCGGGCACGCTGGAGCAAAGTGTGGCAGCCAAAGGTTTTAATGCACATGGTGCTAAGAACAGAGCTGGGCTCCACATCTACACAGCTCTCAGCTCTATGGGCTTCTGAAAGTCTGGTGCATGTCCACCAATATGAGCCAGCAGTGCACCCAGGAGGCCAAGATGTGGCACCTGGGGACTTGGTTTAGTGGTGGACTTGGTAGCGCTGGGTTAGTGGTTGGACTCAATGATCTTAGAGGTCTTTTCCCACCTAAATGATTCTGTGCCAAGTTTGTGTAGCAAGTGGCTACACAAAAAAACATGAGAAATGTCCTCATTTTCCTGTCATGCTAATACAGTTGGAATGCTATTCATATTGCATCTGTGGCAGTGAGTAGCCTGGCTTAATTATGGATTGTATTTCCTCCAATTAATTTTAATTCTAATAACTTTTGCTTCACTGAACAGACTTTCCTCTTTTGCTAAGAAAGAGAGAAAATTAATCACTTTTTCCCAACTCAGATAGATAGAAAAAGAAAAATTCTATATTCTAGCTGCTGAAATTTATTTCTATTACCAGGAGAAGCTGCAAAGGTGGAAAGATTATGAACTACGTGTTAATGCAAGTTGAATAATTTGCATTACTAACTTTGCTGGAAGATATTTTTTTCTG
The DNA here is from genome assembly GCF_003945725.1 of Corapipo altera. Lineage (NCBI taxonomy): Eukaryota > Metazoa > Chordata > Aves > Passeriformes > Pipridae > Corapipo > Corapipo altera. Next base: position 4,625,265 of record NW_020884931.1, read on the forward strand.
CAGGCCAAAAATAAAGATGAAAGGTCAAGATGAGTGAGACCTAAAAGGAACCTCTTCTGCTAAACATGATGAGCTGTTGTGCAAAATAGTAATTTGTTAGTGGAGGACAAAAAAGAAAAAAGGCTGTTCCTTGCACAGAAAATTACAAACCCCAGTGCAAGTTTGTAGAAGACAAAATTACGTCATAAAATGCACAGAGATGACAAGATAGAGTGGATAAATACTTTAGATGTCTCTAATTTGGTACATCAGGTAGAGTGCAGAGTAGCTGTGCAAAGGCTTCCGCTAGTCCTCACTGAGATATTTAAAATTAACTTGGGCAGTGCCTTAGAAAATACACTGGTTGGCAAAAAGATATCTGCAACCACAGGAAAATGAGCTGAACTACTCATATAGTTGTTTTCCATCTGTAACATCTGCTGGTAAAGTGGCTTTGGGGTTATTGCATGTCAGGGGGTTTTACACCATGGAACTTAGATGTATTCACTTTCAAAATAATTATTTGCTTTTCTCCTTGATGTTAACAGCACACTAGTGCTGTGTTCAAGAGGACGATGAAGTGGAATTCTGAATGGGTCCAGCAACAACACTAGACCTACCTTATCTGCGTTCTGAGAGAGCTGGGCTGATACTGGGGGAAGATGTCTGAGAGGTTTCTGGGGGAGGCAGGAGATTCAAGACTGAACAAAACAATCTTCTTGGAAGTTATGATCTGGATCAGACTATAATCCCTCATCCCGATGTTTAACGTTCATTCTTTTCAAACAGAAAGAGGCAGGCTTGACTGGCTGTAAGCACTGCATTGAACTTTTGCAGGCATCTTTTCCTTGTCTTCAAAGTTCTGACATCTCTTCCGAAAATGGTCTTAAAGGGACCTAAATTATTTAAAAAGCATTTTAAAAGATTTTAGATCCGTTAATAAAATTTCAAATTGTTAACATTAACTCACTAAATAGTTTTTAAAATCTAGTGATCTGGTTACTATTTATGGTGATTCATTATTTATCCTGTTTATTCCATTCCTCTTCTGTCTAGACTGGATACCTTGTTACGGCTCTGAGAACTACACAATAATAAATATCAAAATATCCCTCTAACCTTCTTCTGTTTTCAAAGAGTACCATTCAGAAAGGAGGATGTGTGGATAGACTGCTTCTACTCAAGCAGTTACTACAAAGGTGTTTTCATTTAAATATTTATATTATCATGATATTGCCTTTGTAACTTTTTTTGAATGCTATTACTTTTTCGTGAAAAAGACTTCAGTAGAAAAGAACTGGAGAAAATACAGTTATTTGTGTATTTGACTTCAAAACAGAACACAAAAGGGTATTTTACTTCATGGCACAGGTTAAATTATGTAATTTCCTGTCATGCACCCATATCTATGTAAACAAGGAGTATAAAGTCTCGGATATAACATGGCCCTTATAAAAAGCAAAATAAAGCTGTGTGACCTGACTAGTTTTAATCCTTTTAGCATTCATACTACAGGACCCTGGGAGATGCATCATGGTCATTTGATTTTAAAAGGGAATCTAGCCACACTTGGCCAGGTCACTTGAAGCGTGAAACACAAACTTCAGTTGTTTGGGGTTTTTTTCACTTTTCTTACCTAACCATTTGCTTATGCAAAAGCATTAATCCAGGAGTGGTCAGAATTTCCATATAGCAACTGAATGCATTTCCAAACCTTAATTTTACATTCAACACATGATTCCGCAGGAAATGCCATGCATTTGAAGCTGGTATCTGTCAGTGTTCCAGACTGAATCACTAGAGTAAAGATATGATGTCCAAAATTTATTTTACTTCTGCAGCATGGCTGTTAGCTTCACCAGTTGCCAGTGCAGATTCCAGGGTCTTTTGACAAATCATACACGTGGAGAAGACTTTCAAAGGTACGAGAAGAAATTCAGAGTCTATTTTTTATTGAGCAAAACTTGGGTACCTAGTCCCTCTTCTCTTCTTTGATTCTAAAATAGAGCAAGGAATATTTTACCTCTGTGACAACAAAACTGGAAATAATTACTACAATTTGAGCAGAGACAAAAATGACCTGGGAATTAATTTGAGATACTTAATCAATCAGATCTGTTGGAAGATCTCAAAGGCAGATTACAGAAAAACAGTGTTTTCAATGAAGTTCAGTTGCTGCGAATCCAATGGAAGGAATCTGACAATCACAATGTGAAGCAGACTCAGAAGGCTGGCTCTTAAAACTCTTTGGAGGCTGCACCACTTGATTTGTTTTAAGTCTCTTGTGGTAGGAAAGCTTACCTCTGACCTTCACCATGTTCCAGGCTGGTAAACTCTTAAACACATGCTGTACTAAATGAGAAAATACTTCAATGCCCAATGGGATATGTAAATATACTACTGCTTGGGCTTGCCTTGAAATGGATCTAGAAACCACAGCAATAACAGAACACAGTTGTCTTGTTTGCTAAGTGGATGGAAACTGGTTCCTTAACACAATTGGATGTCCTCTGAGAAATGCCCATACAAGTCCCAGCAACTGAGCCAGACGGGGCCAGAAAAGGTGCACCATGTTTTGAAGGCAGAAATAGTTTGCCAAGATGTTCCCATGTAACATTGAACCTTTCTTCTGTCCTGGAGTCATTCTAGAAACTTCCACAAAGTGGCTGTGCCACTTTACAAGACCTACTTTTAACTCCTCCCAGATTAATTCTGACCACTCACTTAATTACAATCTGGTATATAATCTGAATATCTGCTTTAGTGAATCTAAATACATAAACATTTGCTTTACTAAAACTGTACCTAATACCAATAGGAAAGGAGAGCTGAAAAAATTCTGGCTGCCTTCCATGTTCTGTTCCCTCAAGATTATTATCTTGAGCAAATTGCCTTGGCGAAAATTTGAGGTCCATATTTAGACATCAAAATAAATAAGATGATTTTCAAGGGCACCAGCCAACCACAGCTTCTATCAACAAAACTCTAATCACCAATAGACTCTAATAATTACTGTACATAAAATATCTAACTAAAACAAGCAATATTCCTCTTGCCATCTGTTACTACTTAATTACAGGGAAGAACGTTGCCCATTGATCCATAGATCACCTGTGTGTTCAAACTCAGCTCACGGTGACTACATACTTTTCCTTTCTACACAGATAAGGCCACACCTTCACTCATGAGGCAATGTCAAACATGCCGAGTCCAGCTGGAAGAGATATGAAGGAATACCTTTATACCCTTTGCAAAGACCTGAAAGGAGAAAAATAGAGCAGAAAAAAAGTGATCCAGAGAAAACAAAATCATCACAGAAAAGGAAATATGAGAAAGGATGAATAGGGGGGAGAAAATAAACTACTACAGGAAGAGGAATGAGAGAGTGGATAGGGAGGCACAAGAATGGGAAAGTCGGAAGTTATGGCGATAATATGTCCGACATACTAAGATTTAGGCAACTCTTCTGCTTCCCTAAAGTGAAGGTGCCAAAAAGCACACAGCGATGACCCACATGCCTGTGGTGTGCTTTGAGCAGAAGCCATGCACTTGGAACTGGTTGTATGCTGCTGCTTCCCACCATTTCCAGTCATGCTCTATTAAAGCCAGGCCCTGGGTGCAGGAACTTCTGTGCTGGAAAAGGCCACGCTGCCCTTGGTCGTGGCTGTTTGCCATTGCGATAGCTCTTCACAGTTTCCTGCCTTAAGCTGCTTTGCACCCTGACACCAATCCGCCCCGGACACTTGCCCCTCACGTTCCCGGCACCTGACCCCCTGCTTGGGCTCACCAGGATCATCCTGCTGTCATTAGTGGCCCCCCGCGCTCGCCCGCTGGGGTGTGTAACTGCAAAGGAGTCAAGTCGCTGCTGCAGTGGAAATTGTAACAGAGACCTTCTCAGCTCCTTGCAAAGCCAAAATCTGAATTTAACAGATCAGATCTGTTTCTAGAGGCTGGGACACAGAAATCAACAAGAGATAAGTATTGGTGCAAACTCCTAGGCAGAACACAGAGGCTAAAAAAGTAACTTAGTTCTGCTATTTCGAGATTTAACCTGAGATTAAAATGAAATCAAAGCTCTTTGAAATCCTCATAGTTGACACTCTGAATTTTTTTCACCTGTAAATCCAGAAGTAGGAAGGGGGAATTCTTGCCCAAAGGAAAAAACTATTACTTATTATTAAAGTCCTTTAAAAAACTATTTAATCTAGAGTGCTATTCAAATATTTTTTTTCAAAAATATACTTATTGTAAATATAACCATCTATAATGGTTAAGCTTTTGACACCTCAAAATATTGTAAAATATATTTATAAATGCTCAAAGAGTGTGTTTGATGCTGACATTTAAAGGGAAATCAAGCCAATTAACCAGGAAGGGTCATCACCAATGCATTGGAACTCCATTCTTACATCTAAAAGCTCAGGATCTCACTGGACTCTTTGCAGATAGAGTGCATATAGCACACCAACCAGTTTAATAACTGGCTTCCTCAAAGTTGTCAAACTGAGTAGTATTTGGAAAGAAAAAAATAAAAAAAGAAGGGAAGGAAAACTACCTTTCCTCTTCTGATCTATTCTGAACAAAATCAAGATTTAAGAGCTTTGTTAACAAAAATTTACTCTCAATCCAAGGTTCCAGCAAACCCTCCAATGGTTTGGACTGTAAGAACTCATGGAGTGTTTTGTGGTTCCTGCACAATCAATCATCCAGCTTTCTGCTCCAGGGAAAGCAGAACCTAAGGCAAGGATGCTACCGTCGGTCCAGGTGTCACCTCAGCACTGGGGCACCAAGAACTGGTCAGGACAGCTATGGAGCACAGAAGCTCTTGAGGACACTGGAGTTCCTCACTAAAACTAACATATGTTGTACCCAAAAATGGGAAGACTGTACAAGCTCTCAGTGGTTTGATATTTTACACTGGTGACAAACACATCTGCTCCCTGAGGCACGTAAATCCAATGGGTCAGGTGGCCAGGTGCTGGGAGAGACCAGATTGTGACAGATAGTTCCTCCATCTCCCTCTCTCTCGAGGAGCTCCCTTAATTATAGTTAGTGCTATGCCACCTATGCATTAACTGCCTTCAGCTTCCATACACATAGGCATTAAGATAATAAGTATAATCAGAAAACAATGAAGTCATCCACATTGCAGGTCACCTTGCCCTAGTTTTGTACCAAAGTGTGTCACATCAATAGCAGTTGCATTGCAACAAGCTAATAATAAACCTAAAAATCCTATATATCAGTAAGAGATTCTCTACAGCTGCGACTACCCTAAAGAACGAGGTTTAAATCTTTCTCTTCACAGAAGTGAGTGATGAGGAAGCCCTTGGTAAGCATTGCCCCCTGGTAAGCATCAGCCACCCTATGGTAAGGTTTGGTAGTTATTGCACTTGGGTTTGGCAATGTTTCTAGCTGGGAGATCCGCATAGAATCCCAGGAGCACTCATAGGGACCTCTGTGACACAGTCTCTTTAGATACAACCAGGATGATCAAAAGCAATGACCTCAGTGCACAAAGTAGGGACAATAATTCACCATTTCATACATCAAGTTTAAATGCAAAATATGTTGCAATAATCTTACTATTCCCCCCTGTACTTTTCAGTATTGCTATTTTAGATTGCAGTTTCTTGTGCATTTTGATAAAATTCCAGTTTTCATCCAAGTACAACTTGCTGATGATGACAGGAAAAATGAATCATGCTCAAGCATCAATACCAATGTTCCATTCACCATTTCCCACCCGACAGAAAATGTAAAAAAACCCCAAACCCACAAATTACTACCATATATTGCTAGATATATTTTGTTAAATATTTTGTATAATGGTCAATTACATTGATCAATAGAAATACATTCCAACTTCAATGCAAAGCTATTTCTACCTTGAAAATAAACATATTATAATGAGAAGCAGCACTACAAAGTATAGATCATTAATTTAAATCAATACTGGCTGCTTGCTGATTTGTATTATGATTACAGTTCATTTAAATCTATCTGTCTAGATTTTTCAATTTGTTTATTTTTATTATAAACTTACTAATGCTCAGACCTTTCAAAGAAAGACTCCATAATGCCCACACTGCATCCTTTGCTATACTGAGGCTTGTAAACACATTGCTAGATGAAGGCAAAGATTAAAAGATAGCAAAAGGCTGCCAGGCCAGAAGCCTGAATTAAATCCATTAAGTTATATTTGAATAGGCAGATAAGTAAGGAAGGGCAATCTGGGCTGATGAGTTTCTTCAGAGAGAAGGAATCACGGTGAGAGTTGCCACGCATGGCAAAGCATCAGGCCACCTGCTACTCATCTCCAGAGACTATTGAAGTCCTGTTGGGAGTTCACCCATCAAGGGATGTCCCGCTGTGATAAATCAAACTAAAGTGACAGCGGAGTTCCTCAGCCATAAGGTCATTTAATAAAGTAAGGGAAGAGTCACACGTGTAAGTGTAAACGCCCCGCACGCTTGTTCAACTTGGTGCTAAAGAGCTGTTGAAGTGGATATGGAGGATGCAAAATAAAAGAAAGACGGAAGAATTTTAAATTCTATTGACCTGCTCCCTAGGTTTGAGGGTGGTTTTCCATCTGCTCTAGCAACATAATTAAACATTTGGGAACTAATGACAGTATGTGGCTTTTGTCACCAAAAGAACAGACAGTGGTAAACAAAACTCTATTTACAAGAGGTAGGGAGGGAAATGTGGCTCTGCTGTTGAAATTACAGATAAACAAAATCACACCACTTAGCTAAAGAGCCTGTCTAGACAGAGGAAGAAGAAAAACAAATTACAAAAGCCTGATGTTATTCTTGTGAGAAAGAGGGGGAAAAATTATTTTGTAGCTAGGCAAAAGTCTTCAGAATGAAAAATGTCAAGATTACCATGTCAAGATTACTGAATATCACCTATTTTACACTACAGAGTAAGACAGTCCAGCTGGAGCAAGCCCTTCCTAATTTTGAAAAACATGGCAAGAATCAAAAGTATGAACAGCTTTGGAAATCAGTGAGAAAATCAACCAAAAAGATTTTGGTCCTAGAGGTGCAAGAGCTGCAAGCATACACTGAGGCTTCACCTACGTGGCAGGGCAACTCTGTAGCAGCTACATCAGTAAAATTTAATTTAAAGGAACGTGATTATAACTATATCACTTTGAAATCCTGCTTCAAAATAAATTGTCCACAGGAGTTCTTCCAGAAAAGGCAGGATGGAATAATAACTCTACTACACTCATGCCTAACAACTTTTCCACCAATATAGCCCTAAGCAGAAGAGAGTGAGATTTAAAGCTCAAATAATTAACACCCTTCAACAACAGTGGGATTTCTTTATTCCAGCAGTGAATCTGAACTACTCTGCTTTGAGCTGAGAACTTTTGTGCCATTTTCTAATTAACATAACTGTTACAGACAATTTAAAATCACAGATTATCTACAATGCATCTGCTAGATAAATTATGAAGTTCTGTCTTGAAATGTCTCTCAGTGGCTGCAGATAACCAGAACTTCTGCCTTTTTGTTGGATGAAATGGGGGAAGGCACATAGCACACGGACAGCCAAATGCTGCTCTCCACTGAGCAGGTGCTCCTGAAAAGTGAAACAAGGATTTGACAGAGTAAAACAATTGTGGATTAATAAAATGGCAGGGAGCAGGAAAGTAGCTTTTCATGCAGGGCCCTAAGTAATCCACATTGTCTGAATACACAGGAACATGAGGAGTTGAAGATGGAGAGGCAGGATCAGGATGGTCAATTGGAGGAGATATTGGCTTCTTAGCAGCTGGAACACTAATTTCTTTCAAACGTAAAAGTCAACAGATAACTAAGAGGGTTTTTTTCAGACCTAACCTTGCAATGTCCTATTTATTTTCAGTTGTTTTTAGAATGGGTTGCTGTTCTGAGACATCACCACTGCAGGTAGGGTGCAAACCCTTGGAGGCAAGTGATCCCTGGTTCCCTGTGACCAGTTACATTTTTATCATTATCATAATCTTCTTCTTCTTCATATGACCACTGCTCATTGAGGTCATGCCAGTCAGGGACAAAGGATGAAGACAGAGGGCAATGAGGATGGTTTGCAGTGCTAGGTATCAAATGGCTGTTGAGGGAACACCAAAATAAAGAGTAGAGGAGAGGTGGACAGCAGAGACCTGCTGTACAGTGTTTCTGACCCGTTGTCTGGAAGCAACTAACCCCTGTAAAGGATAAGATGTGCTTATGGATGTCTGGGAATTGGTCTCATCCCAGGTCTGTCATAGACTTATTAACTTAAACTCCCTAGGTTATGGGTTTTTTTGCAATTTACAACATTTGAATGGAATTTCTATCTTCAAAGCTGTGTGGACACAAGGGGCTTTACATATTTCATGGAACATTCATATTACTACAATTAATGTATTTCAGAGTTACCCATCAAAAGAGGTGTGGCCAACAGGTCAAGGGAAGTGATTCTCCCCCTGTATTCTGCCATTATGAGACCCCACCTGGAGTGCTGCATCCAGCTCTGGGGTCCCCAGCACCAGAAAGATGTGAACCTATCTCAGCAGGGCCACAGGAGGGCCAGGAAAGAAGGCTAAAGCACCTCTCCTATGAACACAGGCTGAGAAAGCTGGGATTGTTCAGCCTGGAGAAGGCTCTGGGTAGACCTTATTGCACCTTCCAGTGCCTAAAAGGGGCCAAGAAGAAAGCTGGAGAGGGACTTTCTACATTAACAGGTAGTGATAGGACAGGGGGGAATGGCTTTAAAGTGAAAGAGGATAGGTTTAGACTAGATATTAGGAAAAAATTCTTTATTGTGAGGGTGGTGAGGTGCTGGAACGGGTCTCCCAGAGAAGCTGTGGATGCCCCATCCCTGGAAGTGTTCAAGGATGGGCTGGATGGGGCTCTGAGCAATCTAGTTTCGTGGAAGGTGTCCCTGCTCATGGCAAGTGGGATGGAAATAGATAATCTTTAAGGTTCCTTCCAACCTAAACTATTCCATGATTGTATGACCATAGTATGTGGCCTGCTCCACTTGTAACTGCACACTTGCCCACTTTATCAGATTTGGAATTGTGAAATCTCTCTGGAAACCTCTTTTTATATTTTTTTTTTTTGGGGGGGGGGGGGGGGTGCAGTAGGGTGGGGTGCAGGGGGCGGGGGCTTATAAAATGCTCTGTTTGGTTCTGGTTTTAGTTACTCGAAGGTGCTGCAAGGTCTCCCCGGAGCCTCCCCTTCTCCAGGCTGAACAGCAGCTTTCCCTGTTACTTGGGGTTATTTGGGGGTCCCTTCCCTGAGGGAGACACTTGAGGGTCTAGGAGTAGAAGGCTGGAGAGGCGCAGGGGCAGCAATACTCCGACGGGAGCAGCCAGCGACGCTTGGGGCCGGGAAGGAGGGAGTTGGAGCAGCAGGGAGTGAGGGCAGCAGGCGGCGAGGGCAGCAAGGGCAGCAGGGAGTGAGGGCAGCAGGCGGCGAGGGCAGCAGAGAGCGGGGACAGCAGGAGCCGAGGGCAGCGAGGAGTGAGGGCGGCGGGGACTGAGGGCGGCGGGGACTGAGGGCGGCGGGGACTGAGGGCGGCGGGCCGGTGACCGCTGACAGCCGGCCCGCTGGGGCCCGGCCCGGCCACGCATGCGCGGATCCAGAGTCCTGTTGCCGGGGATCGTAAGTTTGGGCCGGGACCGCCCGTGCGGTGACGGGACGGGACGGGTAGAAGGGAAGGGGAGGGGAAAGCAGAGGAGAGGCTGCCCCGGCGCAGGTAAGGGAGGGCGGGAGCGGCGCTGTGCGGGGCCGCGGGGACGGGACAGGACGGGACGGGACGGTATGGGATAGGAGGGGAGTAAGCGAAGCGAGCCCGGGTCCTCCTCAGAGGGACCCCGGCCCTCGGCGGGCTCGGGGCGGGCAGCGCCGGCGAGGCAGTTCCGGGCCGCCCCCTCCCCGCGGGGGGCTGAGCCAGCCCACCCTCCTTCTGGAGCTGAGGGACCGGTCCCTGCGCCAGTGGCGAGCCCGGGGCTTTCCAGTGTGCGCCTGGGAAAACCGGCCCTGCCCGCCCCGGTTCCACGCCCTGCGGGAGCCGGGAACACTGCCGTGGTCCCGGCCCAAAGCGGGAGCCGGTTTCCCGTGTCTGGACCCCCCTTGCTGCTGCACTGCCCCGCCCGTGGGAGGTCTTCCCCTGCCCTTTATCTTCCCGGCAGCTGGCTTGCTTAAAAATAATGGCTTTCGAGAATTGGAAGCCGGGTCTGATAAGCTCTGATAAGAGCCCATGTGTTACTTACGAGCTCTGCCGCTGTGCTCATTTCCAAAGTCTCTTCGAAAATGTCTTCTCTTCCGTCAGCACTAAATTTCAGCGCTTAGAAAGCAACGGCACAACTTTCGTGTGGGATTTTTTTTTTCCCCTCTCTCTTTTTTTTTTTTTTTTTTTCTGTGATAAAACACATCAGTTGGGACAAGATTTTTTCCCTAGCGTGTCGCACAGTCTAGCATTTAGTAAATGCTGTTTTGAGAGGAGTATTCCATGCTGTTTTTCTGCTGTTTGAAAGGAGAATTTGTAGTTATTGGTGTTCTTGTTTTGTTTTGTTTTCAGTGTCCAGAATAGCGCTGTCGTCAGAGACGTGCATTCCTCTTACAGAGGCATGGTATCCCAAAAGTAGTGTCCCGGGACCTGTGTGATGAGGACCTACGATATTTGCTTTTGAAGGATTCAGTTTTTTTGGGGAATGGTTTCCTTACGAATTTATCAGTCAGAAGTCTGTTCTACGTGAGGCGCTACATGGGAATCATCAAGTTAATGAGATCCATGAAAAGAAATATTTGAAGTGAGAAACCCCAAAATTAACAAGAAATTGCCCTCACTGTGCCAAAAAGCCTTTTCTATCAATAGGCAAATCTTGTGTGTTCTTGTTACTACGTTATCTGAGCAGGTCAGTTAAATAAAGTGAGGTAGATGACTGTTCCCTTAGAAATACTGTTTGTTCTTTCTTGTTTGTGATATGCTGTAATTACTGTGCTGTTCTTTCAGTCAAATTATTTTGAGAAAGGAAAATCACACAGGATTTCAAGAACAGATAGGACCATATGTATTTGTGTAGTAGTTCTTTTCTATTTGTCAATAATCGCAAGGTTTTGACATTTGAATACACAGTTCACAATCAGGTGCGTTCACATGCCCATCAACTAGGCACAAAATCTTCAAACTGCTGTTGGTGTAATAACTAATGCCCTTTGTGTTTCCCAGAATCAGAATCCAGGCTGGAATAAGTAGTTTGATGTTATAGATTAAATAATAGAGAAGGTTTTTTGAGGGGGAAGTCTTCTGTAGTCTTCCTCAGATGTCTGTAGAGGATGTGGTTTGTTAGATGTCTGGAATTCTTCACTGGGCACTGCTGGTAACTGAACCTGTCAGTTATTGCGAAATACTTTACATGTGAAGGGGAAAGATTGTCAAAGACACCTTCTCTTCTGAAGCAGTTTCGTGCTTGGATCTTCCTGCACTTGTTATACTTGTAATATTAGTACATCTCACAGGTACCAATCAGGCTTTTCACAAGGTTGTTTCACCTTTTCATTTCTTTTCTTTTTTTTTTTTTTTTTTTTTAAGGGAAAGACAAAATGAACCCTTTCTTTTTTCTGGGTTTTGGACATTCTCACCTGGTCCACTTCCGGAATAGAAGTGAACTTTTCAACTCAACAAATGAGACCTACTGCTACAGCACTGCCCAGGGCAGCACGGTGCTCCAAGGAGTAACTTTTGGCGGAATCCCGACGGTCCTGCTGCTTGACGTAACCTTCTTTTTTGTAAGCCCAGTTTATGCTTCTTGTGTTGAAAATAGTTCTGGCCTTTTCAAAAGTTAAAATTTTCAGAATTCTCTTATTTATCAGGTTGGGGTTTGTTTCTGAGAGTCTTCAGAATAAGAAATGAGCTACGGCCATCCTGGGAACATCAGAGCACTTTTCAGGTGTTGATAAATGTTTGCATACAGGTGGGACTACAGTGTTACTGTTTGTTGGACGTGTAGATGTAGGGAGAGTGCAACATCTGTGTATGGAGTAGTGGAGAGCTTTGTTGTGGTAGCTTAAATTTCTATGTTTTATCTTAACTGCAAGAACATTCAGGTTTAAGTACTGGATACCTTTCCAGGAAGGTGACACCATTGCTAACTTGATTGTTGTTCAAAAGGTAATAAAGTGTGGAAAATCTGTCATTTCACCAACTTTTTAAAAATTAGATTTCATGAAGCTGTTGAGGAACTAGTGTACTGATCAACTCAATTCTGACAAAAGGCAGAATAGGATGAGTTGCTACCTGGAGCTCCAGGACAGACCTGAGACTGCAATAAAACTTATGGTTATTTCTGTAAGTTTGGCCTAGGTGGTCTTCAGCCCCCACAAACAGGGCTGCAGACACGCTGCAAAGTGGCCTGATAAATGTATTTGTGGTAGTAAAATCAGACTAAAAGGATACCATAGTTCCTGAGTTCTAGAAAGCTATTGTAAAGAAACTTAAAGTACCTGTGTAAGGTTGGAGCTGGTAGTTCTGTAGGAATGTAGAGAGTGTTCCTAAAAGTTACATAATGGGATTCTTTGCTATTGATTTAGTGTATGCAGCATGCTACCATAAATCCATTTTCTGAGGATGTACATTATTTACAGCTCTCTGTGCCTCATGGCACAGCATTTAATAACATTTAGTTGAAGTGTTTGGAGGGACTTTCTTTTTTTAAAGTTGTGACTGAATTTTAAGACGCTGAGTCTCAGCTTTGGAGTTCCTTGCTGTTGAACTCTGCTCTCCAACAGCATAAGGTAGAGAGTTATAGGCACTGTAGAAGGCTCCTCTCTTCTTCAAATACCGAGTACTGCAATTTATTTAGCAACTCTTGTGTTTCTATTTTCATGACACATTTAATGCAGATCCCTTTAGTAACTGTCAGCTGATGGATTTCTGAAGTAGGCTGGTTTCCAGAGGAAGTGAGTTTTATGTATTGCATTCTCTTCACATTTTTGTCTGTGAGTCCCTCCTCATAACTGTAGAATACTGTAGCCAAGTATTCTGCAGTTGTCACAGAGTCTAGAGAACTTTCCTGCTTGCATCAAGGTTAGTGGTCAGATGAAGGAGGAAGATAATTAATCTTCCCTGTTGGTGGAAGGCTCTCATAAGAAGGTTGTATTCATTGTGAAATGTGGAAATTAGCTCTGTAATCTTAATATGTAGATAATCCTGACATGTGTCCTGGCTGACCGGTTGGTATTTGATCCCAGTAAGTTACATCACTAACACCACTTTCTAGCCAAACAGGTATGGGATGTAAGAAGAACTGGAAGGTGAGGGCATAGGCTACATATGCATAGAAAACAGGCCTTGTTACTTCAGCTTCGTTGCTTTGTGTAGAGCAACTTCTTTCTTTAAAAAAAAAAAAAAAGAAATGTATCTATGAAATACATAATGATGGGGTTTTCTCCTTGTTTTCTGAGTCACTTTCAAAAAGCAAAAATAGGGGAGGAGATTAAAAAATACATTGCAGAGATCAAGTATAAGTTACTGGGGTTTGAGAGTTATAATAATATATTACTTTGGATAAAAATAATTCTTACACTTGCAAAAATATTTGAGCTCCTGTCAGCCTGTTTACATCACTGTTTGAAAATCAAGTAAAATTGCAAATCTCCCATCATAGTTCTGGTCATTAAGTGATGAATAATAGTAAAAGTGTGTGCATGAAAATTTTTACTTCTTCTCAAGTGCTACTTGCTCTTTTCCTGTCATAAACCTTCATGCACTTGCAGTTCAGAACTAGTTTTGCATGCAGTTCTCCTCCTTTTTAAGTTAGAACAGGAAGGCAGATGTCCTGATCCTTTGATCCCAGATGGGTTGGTCTATAGCATGACTGGCATGTGATGTGTTGGCTGGCATGTGATAATTGATTTAGGAGCTAGGACAGCATTTTTTGACAGTTCTTATAATAATTATTATGAAATAGGAAAAATAAATATTCAAAAGTATTTCTTTTTATTTTCTAGATTTTAATATTACTGTTTTCCATTATAAGAAAGAGATTCTGGGACTACGGTCGTGTTGCTCTGGTGTCAGAAGTTGAAAGGTAAAAATGCTATGCAATCAGACTGATTTGTTGAAACCTTTTGGGGAATGTGGAAGTACAGTAAATGGCTTAAAATAAGTGCATTTGTGTCAGTTAGATATGTTTGTAATCACATGCACATGTTTGTTAAAAATGTCCTCACGCTGCTTTGTGTGAAACACATCCCACTCACAGAGTTAGTTTGTGGTTTCAGTCAGAAGTTGTGTGTCTGCCATTGTCATGAATTTCATTCTGCATTTGTGAGTTAAGGAAGTGGAGGTAAGAAAATAGGCTACTTGTCTGCTAACGTGCTGCACACTGATGTTTGCAGTGTGTTTCTGTGATAGAAGGATGCTGGTTTGTTTATCTTGGCTCAAGACTTATATCTTTCCCAGAGCTTCCTGTGTAGCCTGCGCCATAAAATTTCTAAAGGATTCAAAAATAAAAATATATCACTGCAGGTTTCTGAAATTCTTCACTGATTTTTAGTAATACTACAAATGAGCTTTTGACTGTTATTTTTTTAAGTATTTTTTTTCTGCGGGGTGATTTGTTGTGATGTTTAAAAGCTAAGTTATCTATGAAGTGGGTAAACTTTAACAGTGAGCCTCTTCCTGGTATTACTGCTGTAACCAAGTTGTGGTAAATTCACAACTGAGCAACAGCAGAGAACTCAAAGCCTGTTTTTAGGTGTAATAATCCATGTACAGTTGTGAAATGTAGATGACGTAAAATAAGATGGGCAATAACTGAGAAGTCTTTAATCCAGATAGCTCAGGCAGCAAGCATGAAGGTGCTCTGGCATAGACTTCCACGTGGGCTGTGGAGGCCCTTGAGCAGTCAGACACCCAGGAGACCATGTTATTGTCCCTGCTGGACTGTGGCCTGAGCCAGACAGTCAAAATTATAGATATACCTGTGAATGCACTCCATTTTAACATGTGTTGTCCTGTAATTATGGGCACGTCACCATTGCAACATCTGATTGTTTCTTTTTAGCAACAAACTGAAAACAGGTACTCTGCTATTTTTGAGGCCTACAGAGTCTCTAAATGTTTCTGGCCTTGCTATGGAACTCTTTGTGTGAGGAGGTGGCCTTGCAGGTGAGGGATTTAATTGGGAGGAGCAATTCTGACTAGTGGCTCTACCATGGAGCAAGAAAGGTGGAGGAAAAAGAGGTGATGTCTTGTAATGAGGAAAGTCTGAACAGGAAGCCAGCTTACAAATTTGATCCGTGCTAGGCTCCCAAACCTGTGTTGCACTCTCTTACTTTACTGCAGTTTTAATATCCTCATAAAATGTTTTCTTTCCTGTTCAGTTATGTGCTCTCATGTCAGGAGCTCACGTGTCCACCTTTTTTAACATAAGACATACACAAGTTTCTATAAGTATTAGGCATATGCTACAAGCTGAAAACCACAGCTTTCATAAGTGAAAAAGTGGGTTTGTACTCCTTCCCTAGTTACTTCAGAATTCTTAAAATGGAAATAGTTCTGCAGAATCAACTGTTATTAAAGATACTTAAAAGCGTCATTTAATGTGTTTTAGTGAATCCAGATACAGCCGATTGTCAACATCTTCATCAATACCTGAAGATCTTGAACATGATAGGGTAAGTGTTCTAGAGTTTTGATAATACTTTTTAATGGAATGTGCTCTAATTTGCCATTCCATGTAGCCCAGTGAACAAGTCATTAAACTGGAAGACCATCTATATGTAAAAATCAATAAAACATTGTTCCCTGTGGTTTTTTCCATGTCATTAGCAGTATCTTGTGTTATTGTTCTTCAGTTTTATTGTTTTGTTTTGTTTTAATTTAGAGAGGGACTATATGTTAGAGTTTCAAAGAGGGAGAAAGAAAAAAGACTAGTATATAATTTGTCCTTAGATAAGAATTTAAAAGGTTACATCATGTTCACATTGCAAATAATACCTAGTTGCTCTTGATAGTACATTGTTTTCCTCACAAAGTTGAGAAAACTGCATGTGAGTGTGAGGCTGATTATAGTGCTCTGTACTCTTAATAATCAAACTGGTTTGGAGTGGAAGATAATTTTTTGACTAAACTTTTAATTGCTTCCTCCACAACCTTTCTGGAGTCTTTGAGCTGGTACATCTCTGTGATTTTGTGTTGCAGCTTCAGAATGTACCACGTAAGAGTTGTCCAGTGGTGGTAGCCTACATTTTAGCATTTTATACATTCATCAGCTTAATATCTAGCCTTGCAACTAATTATTTGTGTGAGCATCAAAAGCATACTAGTGTCTGATCAGGATTGCTCTGCTATTTGTGTAGTTTTCTTCATCTTTTTAAAACCCTAAAGCAACCTTAGCGGTTGAATAAAATGTCTCTATTTAGTTGAATAATGTTCACTTGAAAGAAGAGGCCTTTTGAGAGGGAAGGTTTTTTTGAACCATACTGGAACATTCAGTGAGATGTGCTCTCTGCTGCCCAGTTTCATAGGAGGATTTGTAAACCTAGATAAGAAGCCTTTCTGTTAATGTAATCACAGACTTGTTTCTAATTACTGTTTAACTGATTAACTTGTATTAGACTCATGGAGCTTATCCTTGAAATTGAAGAGTCTCTGGAAATGGTTTTGGAAAAATAATCACCTCTCCTGCTCCTAAACAAACCACTAAAAAAATTCTTTAGAAGCCTCAATCTTAACTTGTGTTCACTGGGATTTGGGCAGACTTGTATAAATTTAAGAAGCCCAAGCGATAAGTGTGAAAGTAATTAAAAAAACCCAACTCTTAAATACTGTCTGAAGACAGACACATTAAATACCTTGTGAAAAGTATGTAGAGTATTAGGTATTTTTCTGTATGTTTCTAAATGATGGTTTCAGAGCAACAAACTACCAGCTTTTTAGGGAAGAGGTTGGTTTAATAGAAACTCTTCTCTTTATTATACAGATTAGAGACTCTATTTTTTTCTAAGTTAGCTCCTAAAAACTTCTTTCCTTATTTATAGGGGTTTTGTTCTTGGATAACAGCTGCTTTTCGAATGCAGTAAGTATATGAAACAGAAATAGTCAGCTGTGGTTTGCTTCGATCTTTTTTAATTAAAATGGTGGTTTTCATTAAAAAATGTTGGGGTTTTTTTTAGATAGATAAAATTTAATACAAGCACTTATATAGGTGCATCTGGTTGGGAGAGAAAAGCAAATGAAAACAAGGTCAACTTATGGGAATACTTTTTCAGGATATAGTTGTCCTGCTAGCAGCCCAGGGACTTCCTGATTTTAGGACAATGTGTGAACCTAAGTGAATCTGTGGGATTTGTATGGATTCAGAGCTAATAATTATGCTCTAGACTTTTCCTCTTCAAAGAGTACTTTGTGGGTGTTCCCCTATTTGAAGGCCCAAGGCCCCGGGCAGGACGTGGGATTTCCCTGCAGGGGTTTCTATGGAGAACTGGTGGTTTATTTGGGGCTGGATTGACTAACTAGGAAAAGTCCATCCCACTGTTTCCCAGAAACCGACTGTTAGAGATGTGATGTTCATTCTCTGTATCTCTTGGGTCTTAGTAGATCATGGTGTTTAAAAATCAATTTAGAGCTTGGGTATATTTAGACAAAAAAGAGGTGGGGATTCAGCCTGTCTGTCTCCATTTATACTAGTTCAGTTCCTTCCTTTTCCTTCCTCTCCTATTTTAATGATTGATTCTACTGACAGTGGAGAGATGGTGAGAGTCAATTCCAAAGCCTGTTATATCTTCTGTTAACTGACTGTCATAAGGGTAAGGTGATTCTGTTGTAATTTTCCTCGTGGGGAGTCTTTATGGCAATGAGTGAATACTGTCAGAGCATGATCTTAAATTTTGAGAGCTGGACTTGTGACTATCATAAAACAAGAGGTCGCAGAAAATTACTTTGTCCTCTTTTAGTCTGATAAAAAAAGAATTCCGTGTCCTTCCATCTTAAATTCCCTCGTGTTAATTTCTATATGGTGATACACAAGACGCTTCTGGAACCTGAAATTATGCATGCAAGGACACAGCCATGTTGAAAACCAGCAGAGACTGATGGGGATGTCACTGGGTAGACTGAGAATTTAGTGTATGAGTATATAAACCACCCCCAAAGAGACTAAGGAGACTGACCACGTGCTTTTCTGTCTGTGATGCAGCGATGACGAGATTCACGAGAGATGTGGTGAAGATGCCATTCACTACCTTGCCTTCCAGCGCCACATCATCTGCTTGTTGATTACTGTCAGCATTTTGTCTGTGTGTGTGATATTACCTGTCAACCTGTCGGGTGATCTCCTTGGTAAGAATCTTTTTTTTTTTGGTTGTTGTTATTCTGAGAAGAATTTTATATTTTTATATCATTGTAAAAGCTTTTAGTTTTTCTTTTTTTTTTTTTTTTTTTTGCTAAACTTTATAAGGTGGTGTTGTGTTTGCCTGCCTGTGATGGGTGGACCGTGGCTGGATGCCAGGCACTCACTGAAGCTGCTCTGTCACTCCCCTCCACAAGTGGACAGGGGAGAGAAAACACAGTGAAAGGTTCCTGAGCTGAGATAAGGGCTGGGAGAGATCACCCACTGGATGCTGTCATGGGCAAAACAGACTCAACGTGGGGATATTAGCTGAATTTATTAATAACAGAATCAGAGCAGGATAATGAGAAGTAAAATAAATCTTAAAAATGCCTTCCCCCCACCCCTCCCTCCTTCCAGGGCTCTACCTCCTCCCTCCCAGTGGCACAGGGAGGTGGGGAGTGGGAATTATTGTCAGTTCATCACACGTTCTGCTACTGCTCAGGGTGAAGAGTCCTTCCTCTGCTCCAGTGTGGGGCCCTTCCCATGGGAGACAATTCTCCATGAACTTTTCCAGCATGGGTCACTCTTCCACGGGGTGCAGTTCTTCTGGCACAGCCTGCTCCAACATGGGTGCTCCACAGGGTCACAGGTCCTGCTGGCAAACCTGATCAAGTGTGGGCTCCTCTCTCCACAGGTCTGCAGGTTCTTGCCAGGATCCTGCTCCAGTACGATTTTCCACGGGTTCACAGCCCTCTCTCAGGCATGGGCTCCTCCATGGGCTGCAGGTGGATCTCTGCACCCCCATTAACCTCCATGGGCTGCAAGGGCACAGCTGCCTCACCATGGTGTTCACCATGGGCCGCAGAGGAGTCTGTGCTCTGTCACCTGGAGCACCTCCTCCCCCTCCCTCTCCACTGACCCTGGTGTCTGCAGAGTTGCTCCTCTCACGTATTCCCACTCCGCTCCTTTCTGGCCGCAGTTACATCTGCACAAGAACTTTTTTCTCCTTCTTAAATGTGTTATCACAGAGGTGTTACTGTCATTCCTCCTTGGCTTGGCCTTGGCCAGAGGTGGGTCCGTCCTGGAGCCAGCTGGCATTGGCTCCGATGGACATGGGGGAAGCTTCTAGAAGCTTTGCACAGAAGTGACCCCCCCCTCTACCAAAACCTGGCCAAGCAAACCTAACACATCCCCTCAGTCTGATGTGAAATTTATATGAATACAGTGTTCTTTAAGCAGTTGCCAGAAACAAGATTGCAGAACACGTGCAGACATAGATGGCTGGACTCAAAAGGCTCAAGGCAGGATTAATTTTACCTATGCCCTCTTACCTGGTGTTTATCTAGGCACTCATTGTGTTTTTTATTGGTGATGATTGACAGTAGAAACCGTTGTCACAGCCGAGAAATCTCTTTCTAGTATCTAGTCTGAACCTCTTTTGCTGCATTTTAAAATCACTTTTTTGACCTGTCACTGGTGATAATAGATTATTCTTTTCTTCTTTACAAAATCCTTGTAGCTGCTTGAGGGTTATAAATTCTTCTGGGCTTTTTCCTCTTTTTTGTAAACCAGACCAATTAATTTGGTCATTAATGAGAAATGTTTTCCATTTGGCTGATCATAAAATCATCAGCCATGACTTGAATTTTTGTTTCAATCTAGCTGGACTGTCTCCTGTTGTTCCTTTCTGTTTTGTAAAGCAGGAGAGTACAGCTTCTGTTTTTCTCCATTAGCTTTTGTGATCCTAGGAAATACAGCTGAAAAAAAAAGTTTTAGTGTCTCTCCCTTTTTTCCTCCCCTTCCACTGTAAGTTGATTTTGTGCATTTGCAGTTCTTTCAGTTGTGATGACTTAACTTGAAATGTGGTTTAACAATCTATGCTAGAGGATTGTTTACCTTTCCAGATACACTTACCTCTTTTTCCTTTGTGAACATTTACTCAATTTTCACTCACTTGCCTTATCATTTTTTTAAAATACTTGACAGTTTAGAGAAATAATGTCATATAAACTCTCTCATTTTTGACCTTAGCAAGGTTATCAGCAGTGTTCTGTCAACACTGAATTAATGCAACTTAAAAGCCTGAGATAAGAAATCAGTTAAGATGGAAGAAAAATGTGAAGGAAATATGTTCAACCCCTAAACAATGTTATTAATGGACATGAAAGGAGATTGAAGGGAGAAAGGGAACTGCTGCAAAGATGTACTGTTCAGATTTTTAAAACAATCTACTACTTCTCTTGATGGTTTGAATGTAGTGGCTTTTTTTCCTACTTTAAAATGCAATAGAGAGTAAACCAGCATTGATTATGATTCTGTATCTTTTTATCAATGAACTTGCTCAGCATTAAAAAGAAATATATTATCATCTTTAAAAACTAGAATAAAAGCTGACTTTCTGGTAGTTTACTGTGAATGTTACACCAGCAAATTATGCTAATTTTTTTGTTCTTAGATAAAGATCCCTACAGTTTTGGAAGAACAACTATAGTGAACTTACAAACTGGGTAAGTAAGTCTTTCAGAGTACCTTTATGCTTGTGTTAGTTTTCTGCCACCGTCTCTAAACACAAGAACTGACACTTGCAGGGTGGCTTCTGGGGTCAGAGTAACTTATTCACAACTTATTCACACTTGATTGACTGAAACTGGGATATGTTCTGCTTCAGGCTGTGCACTTACAGTGCTGATAAGAAATCTTGAGACTTGGCTTCTACTCACTCAGCTCTTACTTCTTACACTGCGTTTCTTTTGGCTAATGACTGCACATCTAGTGATATTATTTTCAGAAATTTCCACATTGAAAGAAACCATGTTTCATAAAGAAAGTAAAGCTGACAACTTTACTAGAATGTGTAACTTGGATGATATAAATTCCCTTACCTTAGATTTCTGTGTGTGCATATCTCTCTAATCTGAGATTGCAGTTAAAATTGCTTCTGTGTGTTTTAAAAACAGTCTGTAAAATAGTTGAAATACAAAGCTGTATAAGTCTTCTGGCTTATTACTTGATCAATCCACATCCATCCATGATACAATGTCCAATAGAGTTTCTGCCAATGCACTTTGCTTTTATAACCATGTTATGAAACTTAGTAACTAGTAGGGATTTTTTTGCTCAGTGCTTGGTTTTTTTATCTGTGAAATAGGTTCCTGTATTTTAGGTTAATTATAATTATTAATGCTCTTCACAAAACTGAAGAACTGTTCACAGAACAGAACATCTCTAAGCTTTGAAGAAGGAACTATTAAGGAAAAGAATTTATGTTGAGGCTGTTTTCAGCTGTGCTCAAGGAGAGTTCAATTATGCACTCAGCACAGTAAATAATAAGGCAAATTAAAACCATTTTGGCAAATAGCATCATGTGTGCTATTGGCCATCTGGCTGGGAAGGTGCCAGCCAAACACTTCCTAAACATGTCCATGTCATAGAATAACTATTTTCTTTGTAGGTTAACTACCCACAGAATAGTATGATAAGCAAGTAACTCTCCCTGTTGGCTGTCCAAGGCATCTGCATAGGCATGACTGACTACCAGTAACTGCTTTTTTTTCCTGTTTTGTGTTCAGTGAAAGGTTCTGATGTGATTAGCATTTTGACAGCTACTTACATCAGTTGGACAGTTGGTTCTTCCTGTTTTTCATATTCATAACATTTTTTCTGACAGCAATAATCTTCTTTGGCTGCACACGGTTTTTGCTGTTGTTTACCTGATTCTGACTGTTGTCTTCATGAGACATCACATGAAGTATGTCACATATAAAGAAGAAAACATAGTAAGTTTCTGTACTGGGCTGAAGGAAAACGTAGAGCATATTTGCCAGTGGATAATGCTAAAAAAGCAGATTGCTAAGAGGCTCCTGTGTGCTAGACTGTGACATAAATGTGAAGGAATTCACTGAAAGCAATGCTATACTGAGTCAATGGTGAAAATGGAAGGAGAGGAGGGGGTTGGGGAAGGATTTGTGAAATTTTACTGTAACCTATTATCAGTGTAGAAGGTGCTGTCTTAAATACACGCAGCTCCCACCAAACCCAAAATTTCCTACATTTTTCCCCCCTCTACCACACAGCTGCTTGTACTGTGTCACTGCCTTCCATATATTCTTGTTTTCTGTGATGTGATTTCTCAAAATTTGACTTGCATTTTCTCTCACAGGTTAAGCGCACACTGTTTATAACTGGTATTCCAAAAAGTGCCAATGAAGACATAATACAAAGCCATTTCATGTAAGTTCCATACTTGGGTAATTAGAATCATAGAATGGTTTGAGTTGGAAGGGACCTTAAAGGTCATCTAGTTCCAACCCCCCTGCCATGTGCAGGGACACCTTCTGCTGGACCAGGTTGCTCAGAACCCCATCCAATGTGGCCTTGAACAATTCCAAGGATGGGGCTGGAAGTCCACAGCTTCTCTGAGTAACCTTTTCCAGTGCCTCACAGTAAAGGATTTCTTCCTCATATCTGATCTAAACCTATTTTCTTTCAGTTTAAAGCCCTTCTCCCTTGTCCTATTAGTACATGCCCTGATAAAAAACCTCTCTCTGTCTTTTATGAAAAACAGGAGATTTAAAATTGTCCTAGTAGTTTTACCTGACCAAGCAGATATGTTTTTTGAATTTTGCACTGTTTAAAATTCCTGTTATAGTATATCTGTGTTCTAAAAGCATATCTTATTCCTTAGCCAGCACTGAGAAAAGACTATATTTCAGTGAAGTTAGTTAGCTGATCTTAAAATCAGAAGATAAGACAGGGGCTGTGTATCCACACTTTCCATTCATGCTCCCACATGACCTTTACTTGGAATAATGCTGTGCATCTCGTGTTAAAGTAACTTTCAGCAATGTCTCTCTGGAAGTCTCTGTTCTGTGATACATCATGCAGAAATCAAATGAGTGATTGACATGTCAGTTAGGTATCAGTGGTGCTCTTTGAAACAGTTTCTTCGTTGTGCTTTTTGTTCTTATTGTTCCCATGTGCTGCTTCCTTTCAGGGATGCCTACCCAAGCTGCACTGTGCTGGAGGTCCAGCTGTGTTATGACGTAGCCAAGCTTATTTATCTATTCAAAAAAAGGTACTTGATTTTGTAATCTACATGACTTTAGCGTAATTTTACAAATGTTTTGCTAGTCCTTAATCAACACATACCAGCAGTACTAACCACGCACATATTAAAGATGAATTCTACTCCTAAAGTTCTGGTCTGGACTTTAGTTAGATTCCATTGTGGTTTACAGTGAGTTGTGGGGTTCAGCCCATCTCTTGTGGGTGTGATATGTTGTGTGTTGCATAAGGTAAGTTTTGACTGACTGATTATTTATTTCTGTATGTATGTATATAGTTAGTTACTTATTGTCAGGCAGTACAAAGTGAAAAACTGAATTATTAAATTAATAACTCTGTTAACCCTGCTTCTTTGGCCAGATTGATGATCTCATGAGAGACAAGTGTTATTTTCTGGGCTATCAAGAATAGCATTGTATTTTCGTTTTTTTTAATCTGGAACCTCACTATAAGTGTAGGTTGTATAAAGCTATTACTGACTTGAAAATAAATTATACTCATATATATTATAAGTAACTAAAATTAAAGTGAATGCAAATAATTTTGACTGATTCATTTGCTGTCAATCCTTATAATAACTTTTTTTCTTGAGGACTATGTTCTTCCTAAGCTTGATGTTTATACTTTTTTTGTTGCAAATTGTTATAGATTTATTTTTTCTGTCCAGAAAACAGGCAGAAAAAAGCCTGACTTACTATGAACACCTGCATCAGAAGTATGGCAAGCGGGTCCAAATCAACCCTAAGCCATGTGGTCAATTCTGCTGTTGTGAAATGAGAGGATGTGAAAGGGTAAGGATTGTGTTCTGTTTTAGTTATGGCCAGGTAGATTGTTAGAAGGGTGGAGAATAGTTTTTGTGTGACATCTCACTGAGCTTCAGAAAATTCCTTATTTGTTCATTCCTAATAGCTCATCTGTCATGTTCTTACACTGGAGGGAAAAGGAATTCCCCAAAACTTTTGAAATGTAATCTAAGTGAAAAAATTGAAGTACAGGAAAATCTTACATTTGTTTGTCTTCGCCTTGCGACGTCATTTGTAATTTGTGGAAGTAGTCTGAGGAAGAGAGACTATGGTTTGTGTAAGCTGTATGAAGATATTAATTAATGAGGATATTAGCCATCTGGTGCTTGGATGTAACAGTCATCAATTTTCTGACAGGAGGATGCTGTAGATTATTATACCAAAGTTAGAAATGAACTGATGGAAGAATATTCGAAAGAGGAACAAGCTGTTCATAATAACCCACTGGGAATGGCTTTTGTAACATTTCAAGAGAAATCCATGGCAACCTAGTAAGTTTTGTCTTCTGTTTTGTTTGTTCTCTTTTAACTGTAATAGTGCAACTGATCTCTTGTTTGTGTCCCTTGTTTGCTTATATTGGCTCTTCTTCCTTTCTTCTCTTTCACCATTCTATGGATTTGGCCTGCTTTGCTTTCTGGTAAGTTTTCCCTTAAGTGTGCATTTTAACCTCTGTGCTTTGAGTGAAGAAATTATCTAAGAGACTAAAAGGCTTGGGACATTTATTGGGAACCTTTCTCTTCTGTGTGGGATCCTGTCCATCAGTGTAGGTTAATAGTAGGCCAGACTAATTGACTCTTGAATACAAGTTACTGATTCCTCTATTTTCTACTGTGCAAATGTTACAATGACCAAACTATCAGTGAGTGCAAATTACACTGCTAGTTAGTCATCTTAACAGTGTAGGGTCAGTGACTGACCTGGCCATAGGTGATAGATACACATTCTGTATCTCTATTACCTGTTTTTACAGGTATATGTGTAGACCTAATGCCAGAAGTTGTTCAACATTTTTTTATTCAGTTATTTGTAGAGGTAAATGCATGTAGCCTCTCATTTTCTGTTCACAGTGGCAGCATCTTTCGCTATCACAAAGTGGGTATAAGGAAGCAGAATAATGTTTGTATTACAGTGTAACACATCATGCCTTTTTTTATTCTTCATAGCCTCTCTGATTTAAATTGTCTGCATTCTTTTGGCCTTCAAGTCATGTTAGAGAGCCAGTCTTTCAGCTTCTTTTCAAGGAAGTCCAGGGTGTAGAATTTCTTGCAAGAGTTTGATAGGTTGGAGAAAGTTTTGCTTGCTACTCTTTAATTGAGTAGTGATGGTGTGATGAAATCTGCCTCCTCTCCTAATTTTGTAATGAAATAACATTTTGAGATGTGAAACTGAAAGAAGAAATAAGCACTGAAGTTCCTTGTCTAGCTGCTCATATGTTGTGTACAGTTTTGATGGGTTAGCCTCTCCTTGGGCATGTGTCCTGAGTTGCACTGCTGGCATCTCTTGAGTTGAATTATCAAGACCTGAAAAGATTTTGTTTTGTTTAGCTTGGAATTGATGTGGTGGACTCCATTTCCTGTCAAATTAGATTAGATTATATGTGAAGCTGAGGCTCCCATCAGATTAGAAAGTTACTTGTTGCCCTTAGTACTCTCTGCTCCACAGAATCCTGAAATAGGATGAGAAAACAGGAAGCCAGAGCTGAGGTTCATGTCAGGTGGTTGTAGAAGCTTGTTTTATGGTGGCTAAAGCTTTCTCTGTATGTATTTTTTAAAATCAACTGTCAAAGAATAATTAACTTTCTTAAATACTTGCTGCTGCAAGATGCTGGCAATTTGACATCACTACTTGAATTCTGGTAAGGTAAAGATCTGGGGCTTGGGGGTTGTGTTTGTTTGTTTGGTGTTCATGTATGTGGTTCTCTGTCTTCTCTATGTTAAGAGCACAACTGAGAAACAAGCATGTTCATAGATTTTACTGTCTACCCATTTAAATATAAAATATACTGTTTCCATGCTAGTGTAATAGAATAGTCTCTGAATGTGTCCCTAGCCCTTCTGCTACTGTCCTTTGACAAATCTTTGAAAGCATTTATTCTGGGCATGTTTAAATTTTCTTTAAATACACTCAGTGTCAGTCAACTCATAATATTAGAAGATAGAATTAAGTACTGTGATTATTTTTGGAGTGGGTGAAAGAGGCTGATATTTTGAATTGTGGGAATAGCAGCGTGCTAAAAATTTTTCTCAGAATTGGCTGAATTTGATACTATTGTAAAGGATTAGTCTGCACTCTCATTTAATTAGTCTACTTTGATTTGAAAACAGTTGTAATTATGTAAAGATGTGTTTAGAGAACTGTCTGTCTTTTTTTCCAGTGCTCTCAGACTTTGATTTATTTTTTTACATTTTTCTTTTAATACAATTGCTCACATTGGTAGAAGCAGTGAACAGCTTAAACCAAGGCTGCTTTTTGTTTCCAGCAAAACAGATCTCATAGACCTGTAGTAGCAACTGTTTATATAGTTGTCATTAATGCAAAATGTATTACATTGCTTTTTAAGTACTATCTTGATCACAGGTTATTAAAATAAAAAAAACCCTTCTTCATTATTCCCAGTCTTTCTCATTACATATTCAGCATTTTCAGGTATAAAAATTTGGAAAAAATCCTCCTCTTCTTCCTTACAGCATTCTCAAAGACTTCAATGCCTGCAAATGTCAGAGTATTAAGTGTAAAGGAGAGCCCCAGCCATCATCCTACAGCAAGGACCTGTGTGTGTCAAACTGGGAGGTTACATATGCTCCTTATCCTGAGAATATTTGTTGGTAAGAATCCTGTCTTACATCTGTTTATTGATGATAATGTAGGTTTAGAATGGGCATAGGAGAAACAGGGGTGAGTGCATTTCTCTTTAATCCTAAACTAGGGCTTTATGTAGTGTTTGAATGTGGCTGATCTGCCTCTTTATTTTCATTACTGGTGTTCTTCCCTGACCTTGGGGAGGCCTCTCTGAGGCTGACTAGAGTTTTGCCACCCCAGATTTTAAAAAAACCCTAAGCTTATTAGTGTCTGTCTCTCAGAGTTTCTGTTTTTGGAGGCTAGTGCATATTTGCTGTTGAGATCTGAGGAAAGCAACTTGATGTTACTGCTAAGTGTCCTCCAAGTTTTTGGAGCTGACATGTGATAAGTATAACTTGATCTACTCTGTGAACTTTGGTCTGTCTTCTAACATCATCTTTATTAATCCAGTACATTTCCCAGATAAGTGCTTTTTGAATAAAACTGTTCCTGTTCTGCCTTCTGTCATGTTTATAGGCTAAAAAAGATCTAAACATTTTCCAGTTGCTTTCCAAATAACTTTGGGTGGGGTCAATATAATCCTTTCTTCATGTAATAGTGAACTTGTTGTGACATTTCCATTGCCCAACCCAAAACTGTAAGTGAGACACAGATAGGCACAGTTGCTGTGTTTCACCTGCATGTAATTTTTTTTTTAAAGCATACTTTTTTCTCAAGTATTTTAACAGAAAATGACTCTTAAGGTAATTATACCATCAATTTCTAATAATTGAGAGGTTTTCTCTAGGATTACAATTCTGCAGTTGGGAATAAAGTACAGAATCTTTAACCAAGAAGTAAACAACTATGATTCTTAGCTGTGTCTTTTGCAGCAGTCTTATTTTGAGATATGAATTAAAAATCTCTTGCAAGCTGCTTTCCAGGTAGGGTCGGTTAAATGTGCCTTTTTCATGAAAGGGTTCTTCCATGTGTATGTGCTTCATTTCCTCTTCCTTTCTTCAAGCACTGGACACAGGAATTGTTCTGTGAGACTCAGTGGACAGAAGCCCCTGCAAAACTTTTTTCTAAACATCTCTAAGAGGGGAAGATGGTGGGGTTTTGATATTTTGGGTTGGTTTTTTTTCCTGTTCTTTTTCTTCTCTCACCTCGCCCTTGAAGAATAAGGAAGCACAGGGATTTTCCAAGTTCACAAAGAGACTTGTCATAATTAGGAAGTTACTAAGCCTCTGTATCCCTGTTCTAAAGTATTGTCTGTTCTAAATACTTGGCTTTGGCTGGATTTCAAATCATTCCAGTCTTTTTGGGAACCATTTCAGATAACATTTAAGAACTTTACATGTTTAAAATCTGCAGTTACTGTTTTAATACAGCAGGAAGAGATGCCATGTTTGTAAGTTATTTTTTTTTTCAAATCACAGTTTCTTGATAGATTCTGCCTCTGATAGCTGTTCTTCTTGCAGAAGTTCTCTGTACCTTCTATCTCTGTCTCTTCTTGTTCTTTGTTTAGTACTTCTGCATTAGTGAACAGGAGAAGTGTTTAATTCCAAACCTTAATTACATTACACGTTTATGTTTTTGTAATGAAAGACTGAGTACGTCCTTCTGCAAGCACAATTTATGTTATCATTCAAGAGAGGTTGCACTTTTCTTTATTTCTAATAGCAACTGGAACTTGTGTAGTGCTTTGTTATATAACTTTGAAAGCTCAATTTACAAAAAGCAGTGCCGCCTGCTACTTGACAGTAGGATATTTTTTTTTTAGCAGCAAATGTTTACTGCTTGTTTTAATGTCCTCTTTATTTTTACTTTTTTCTCCAGGAAAAATCTTTCAGTGCATGGACTGAAATGGTGGTTTAGATGGGTGTGCATTAATTTGCTTCTTTTTATTGTGCTGTTTTTTCTCACTACTCCTTCTATAATCATCTCAACCATGGACAAGTTCAATGTCACTAAACCTATTCACTACCTTAATGTGAGTACCACCATACATTTGGATACAGCTGTGTATCAAACCAAAATATTGGGAAACTGATAGACATAGTTTCATTTTCTTACTATACACCTTTAAGTCAAATTCAGTTGAAATTCCCAGGATTGTTTTATGTAACTGCTTATTGAAAAACATACAGCCAGAACTGGATCTTTAGCCCTCTTTTATTCCTGGATAGCAGTCTGAAGGAATTTCACCCAAAACTCTATGTTATTAAAATATTTATTTGTTTGTGGTAAAAATTTGCATTCCATGTTTACATAATTCTAAATGTTGTAATCAAAAACCTTTGCAAAAAATGGAATTTTGAGTCCAACTTGTATTTTGATCTTTATGATAAGATGGGAGGAATTCAGATTTTAAACTCTGAGGTAAAAATGTTTTTATTTTGCTTATTGGGTTCAAATTAACATAGCATATATATATCTCAGATCCTAGTTTGACTGCAGCTGAAGTCTCCTGCAAACTGTTCTTTTTAAATACTTCCCCAAGATAGCGTAAATGACATAAAGACTGCCTGTGAGACTGCACTGTCATGGAATTTAATTCCCAATCCTAATTTGTTTTTTTGTCTTGCACAGCAGTGCTAATCACTCATGGCTCAGTTTAAGACCACCTGAGTATAATTTCCCTAGTTCATCCTGCTATAATTTACAAAAAGCAAAATATTGCAGCCTCTGTTCCACCACAACTGCATTAAAATGCTTTTAATACTTACTCTTTCTTTTTTCCCCTACTAGAATCCCATCGTCAGCCAGTTTTTCCCAACGCTCTTGCTCTGGTCCTTCTCAGCTTTGCTACCAACAATTGTCTATTACTCAACTTTGCTGGAGTCCCACTGGACAAAGTAAGCAAGCTTTTCTTCTGTTTTTGCCTTACCAGCTGAATAACTAAAAGAAATGAAGACTGTTTATCTTTCATGGAGCTCTTAAATCCACAGACCTCTCATAGCAGGGAATGTCATATTCTTGTCTTTCTTGTGTTACAACCACACTTTGGGGTTTAAGTGATTTTTAACCCATACAGCAAGTGTAATCTAACCACATCACTTGCTTATGCTTCCCCTTGCTCCCCACTCCACTTCTCTTTCTGTTTTATCAGAAAAAAAATGTGTGATCAGGCTCAGGATGTGTAGCTTCAACAGGAGCATGGGAAGTGCCTCTGATCCCATAACTAGCTTGCTCTCTGGGTAGATAGGCCATGTGGGTTTGGATACCCTCCACACTGAGTACATCACAGAACCCTAGAATCCCACTTGACAGAAAGTGCTCCAACTCTTAGCATGCTACTTATGAAAGGGGCATCCATCTTTTTGTTGTCTGGCATGACAAAAATGGTCTGGATGTAACTCTTGGTGCACAACTCAATTGCTATTGGGTATTGTTAGTGGTGATCTGAGACCAGGGCCCAGCAGATATTGTCCACAGAAACTCAAGACAAGATTTTCAAATACAACCAGAGCACTCTGGAGACATTAAGCCCACTGATGTGCTGCTACTGGAATACTCAGCACAGCTTGGTTTGGAATACCAGATTTGATGCCCAGTTTACCTGCAGTCAGATAAAGCGTGGTACTGCACATTGAATCCCTGCTTCACTCAAACTTCACTCAATCTTTATCCTCAAAGCTTCTAGCCATTTCTTTGGTTTGTTTTTATATTCTTAGGTCAATTATTTTTCACTTTTGAACTTTTTGTACCATTCCTTTCTAAGACACAATGTCCAGAATCTACTGTTTATTCATCACAGTTGTATGCTCTTCATCAAATTGGGGTTTTTTTTGGGGGGTAGTTACATTACACACATGAACTTTGAGCCCTTCTCAATCAGTTAAAATAGTTTTCCAAAGTCACTAGTGACTTTATGAAAATTTGTCATCTGTGATCACAGATTTGATTTCCAGCATTGGTATAATTACACTGACACGGCTCTCAGTGCCCAAGGGCTACATGGTCCTATAACAAAACCTCTGTGGTTTAAAGCCCTATCAGATTCCACCTTCAACAGTCTGAATTGTTTATAGTGATGGCTCCACTTTTGTGGCAACAGTGTGTCACCAGATCGATGTTCCTGCTACTGTAGTAGGGGTATAGCATGAGCAGTGTCATGTTGTTCCTGAAGACTTGCCACTTGGCAAGGACAGTTAAGTAGGTTGTGTAAGTGTCTGGTTTCTTGGCAGTGGTGCCCTTCTACGAACTGCCTAATCCCTCTTGGCATGACACTTGAAGAGCTGTTTGTTTACAAGCTGCTGCAGGATTGAGTTTCTGTGGACAAGAGAGCAGCTGTGGCTGTCGCACATCCCCCTGCTCGTGGTATGGACCTGTAGCGCTGCTAATCCAGAGTCCAGTTTAATGTTCAAGAAGATACTGAAAGTCTGCTTGGTCCAAATTGGGGAATGTCTCAAAAGATGTTTCTTTTGTGAGCATGTTGTAGCAATGTGATATGGTAAGGGGAGCTGGAAGTCTTGACAGGTGCTGACATTCTCTGGGCAAGGTCCTTCATATGTGGAAGTGTTTCATGTGAGTTTCTTACTCAGTGACTTTTTATGTTGGTAGATCTGCAGAGAACAGAATAATGATGCATAAAGTCTACATATTTTTGATCTTCATGGTATTGATTCTGCCCTCCCTTGGTCTGACCAGGTAAAGAGTCGTAGCTTAACAAAGTAATGGTTGAGTATTTTTATTATGAGGCATCTTACTTGTGTTTTCTGGTTGAGGTATAGTTGATGTACCCCCACTCCCCTCCAGTTGCATGTGGTTATATTGTCATTATGCATTAGATTTCAATTCATTTTACATCAGAGCACCTAAAGTTCCCAAAGCCTGACTTTTTACAAAGAAATTTAAGACTTGTAAGCTCAATGAATAATTGAAAGTTGCCCATACTCATCATCACAGCTGAGAACCCGGTTTCCTGACTGTGTCTTTGAGTTAGAGTTGTCCTTTTCTTTCCAATTCTACAATATTTGACTGTTTCCCTGCCTATCTGGGTGACATGTGTTTGTCCTATCTGTATAATAATTGCTAAAAAAGAATTATTAAAACTTTAGTATGAAGTAGATATTTTTGTTCTGCTTGATTCTGTATCTTTTTTCTTATCTCTAGCAGTCAGTAACTGTGATAAAGCTAAAGTAGTGTTCAGATGATTTGATTAAATTCTCTCTATGCTCTGTCTTGATTTTAACTACTTAAAAAGAGAAGCAGTTTTACACAGTGTTAATCTGTTGGAGACTGAATTACAATAATCATCTTTCTTTCAGCCTTGATTTTTTTTTCCGCTGGCTGTTTGACAGAGAATCATCTGATTCTGCAGTTAGGCTGGAGTAAGTATTAGCAATTCTTCACTTAGAACTTTTAATTTTTTTGCTGTTAACTAGCCTTGGTTAGTGTTTGTTCAGATTTCCTCAAGGTTGCTACTCTGTGGGATGATGCTGAGCTTCTGAATAAGGGGAAGAGAATGCAAGTGGTTTTGCTATGCAAAAATCCATACTTTTTTCCTGCTACCTAATGTATGCAAATGTTCAATAAAGAGACAGTTATTTTCCCAAAACTTTACAAATTTAGTAGGTGACAGGAAAGGATGGGATGGGATGGTGCAAGTGAGAGGGGACCAGAAATTGTACTGAGGATTGTTGCATATCATGGACAGGGGATCTTCCCAAGGATTACAGTGAGACCGAATAGCTGCAGCAGTTCCTTTTTGAAGCCAAATGGCTCTTGATTTTAACAAACATGTATGTTTTTACACCAGCATTGAGAATTTGCAGATACTGGTTATTTTAAGCTCTTGTGACTGTGGCTGGAGGGAAAGAATAGAATGCAATTAATAGGCCATAGGTTTCCAAATGCTGTTGCAAAATCAGTAACAGGAAGACAATTAGGAGAGACTAAGTTAGGAGAGACAATTATTCTATTGCAGTCTTATCTCATCTTGTGTTAGGTTGCTGTTGCAGACATCAAATAATGCTCTTGTCTGTTATCAGCCACCCATCAGACTGCTAAATCTTTTTGTGAACAGTTTATTCCTCACCTGAACTGCAACTCAACTAGGCTCTTACATACTACACTCACTGTATTTATAGCTGTGCAGTACTCTTTCCCCCTCTTTCTGATAATCCCAAGATTATCAGAAGTCTTCCAGCCACTTTCTATAGTGTCTAGTGCTTAGGGCTCCATTGCACACGTTATATTTGCTTGTTTGCTTTCCATTCACTGTCTGATGTCTTTCCTTGCAGATGTGTCTTTCTGCCTGACCAGGGAGCCTTCTTTGTGAACTATGTCATTGCCTCTGCTTTCGTTGGCAATGGGATGGAGCTGCTGCGCCTGCCCGGCCTCATCCTTTACACCATACGCATGATAATGGCCAAGTCCACAGCAGAAAGGAAAAATATTAAACAGGTATGAGAGCCCCTCCTTAGCCAGAGAAAATTAAAGGCTTGATCCTTATCAGAAACAGTGGGAGCCCCCATCCTTCATAACATTAATTCTCATCTCCTGACAGTTGTTTGGGGGTTTTTTTTTGGCCTTTGTTTTGCTTATCCGCGGCAGGTTCATATTCCCTTCATTTGCAGCACAGGTAATGGGGAGGTATTTATTCAAGTCAGAGATGGCCAAAAATCAAAGCCCAAGCTCTGAACTTCAGATATTATTCTCTTCATAGCCCTAAGTCAGAGTTTATGATTTGGATTTTATAGGATGATTCTGATTTTGTCTTACAGTCTAAACTTCAGGGAGTTTTTTATTTCAAATCTGTCTATAGTTAGTTTCTTCTTCAGCCCACGGGTGTGTACAACCTTTATCTGAACATACACCTAGCAAACTAAATACTTATTGCCTATATTCCATTTTAAGTGGCGGACTTTCACTTCCAGGTGATGTGTCATCTTGCAGCTTGAAATTCCAGGTGTTACAATGGGAACTTCAATATGTATACAGCTGCCCCTGTTCTTCTTCCTTTTCTTATTTCCTTGTTTTTTTCTTTTTTTTTTTTAATGGATTGGTGGGTTCCATTTTTAAAAGATTTTTTTAAACATTCACTTCTGTTCCATGTTAACCCTTACTCTGTTTGAAATGGCTTACACTGATTTCCTCATCCCAAGAGGAGGAAGTGGGAATACTACCACACTAAAGCTTTGATATCTTGAGCTTTCCCTACTGCAAGGAACAATACAGTTTCAGTGGAAGGAGTTGCTTCTTGTAGATGCAAACAGATTACCTGAGGAATTACTTTAAGGCATTTGAAGAAGCAGCATCTTTTCTGTATGTGCAGATACTTAAAATGCATAATACTTCATCTTATTATGTAATTTATGCCTCTTAGGGAAATAACTGATCTCTTGCAGAGAGAGAATAAGAGAAGGTGAATTGCTGTGTTAGTGAATCTATTCTTAACTCCTGACACATTGATGGATGACTTGAGAGTTTTGGGTGCCTTGTTTTTGTTCCTAGCAACAAGCTTTTGAATATGAATTTGGAGCGATGTATGCCTGGATGCTGTGTGTGTTCACTGTCATCATGGCCTATAGCATCACATGTCCCATCATTGTCCCATTTGGTAAGTTCTCTGATGAGCTGTGGGCACTGTGGGAGTGAGATGGGGCATGTGGGAGTTTTGCAAGGCCCAGCTCTGCATTCTTACTCCAGTTCAAATACTGATAATGCTTAGGACTTGGATCCAAGTTTCCTTCCTTTCTTGTGGAAAAAGAGTGCAGAAGATGATGAATTACATAGCTCTTTAGAAGCTGAGAGTGTATTTAATGTCTATTAGATGCTTATTTTATTTCTCAAATTTGAATGTATTGGCTGTGGTGGTGTTCAGGGGTTTAGGTAGGTTTGGGGATGAGGGAATTATTTTTAGCTCTGGGTTCTTGAGGTCTGGGAGACCTCAAGCTGCAGAGGATACCGAGCCTGGAAGTCCACTCTAAACAGCCAAACTTGACTCAAGTCATTCTGATCCCCAAATCCTTTAGGCTTTTGTCCTAAAGTTTGTCTGATGTATGCACATCACAACTGGACCAACGCACAAAAATAAGTGTGTTGGTCCAGCACCAACAGACTAGAAAGCTACCTGTTCTTTACACTACTGCAGCTCTTCTGTGTTGCAAACCATTTGTCTAAAATTCCACATTGTGAACGAGAATGAGGAAAGGGGCTGTGGTCATCACTGTGCTATGGACAGCTGTATGATCCATGGTGCTGACCACGGGGATGTGACCTAACAACTTGCTGGCTGCTTTGCTGGGACATGGTCTAGGTGAACCCCATAGCTGCCCTTTGACCAAAAAGGAAATGCTGGACACGCTGGTACATTTCTTGGCTTAGAAAACCAGTTAACTTGGGGTTCAGGGCACATGGGTGGAACACAGCTGCCCTGTGGTGTAGATGGTGCTACAGTCCTGTAGGACTTTGAGAAGGTCTCCAGATCTGAGTCACAGACCTTTTTCTAGTTATTCAGTTGGTTTATCTCTGTCCCATGAGTTAAACAACATTTCTGCCTCAAGTTGCCTGTATATCTGGCTTTGATTACCTCCTTCTTCCTGTATCAGCCATTAAATGCTGTATGGGTATGCAAGAAAATTAGCCATCTGTCTAGAACTCGTGTACAATTGTCCATCTTCAGTGACTGTGACATGAGCTATGTCTTATTTTCATTTGCCTTTCATTCACAGAGATTACAGACTGTCATAAGAATTATGTATAAAGAATCATTTCAACAGCTACAGATATTTCCACTTGAGATCTGTTTATCAGACATAAGTAGTACTAAATAATTTTATATAGTTGGTATTTTTGTTTTCTAATTCAAATCTTCACAGGGCTAGATACGAGATAATTATCTAAATTAGATATTGTTCAGAACTGGTTTAATCAACAACCTTATTATGGGGAGAATGTGGCCAATTTTTATGTAACAAATGTAATTGATATTTACTTACATTTCATTTTGTGTGCAGTTGTAAATATCTGAATGTGCTACTGCATACCAGAGCTGTTGCAATTCATAGCTGCCACAGCAGTTGCTGACTGTTTTTTGGGATCAAGAATAACTGACTTGAAAGTGCTGAAGGCTGAGTGGCAAGTTAAGCCACTGACAGGCTTTTCTTCCTTACCACTACAGCGGTAGAGGAGTTAGCAAGTCTTCCCTACTGGCTTGGCCTCATGTGCCAGCACTAGAAAGGAGCTCTGGGTTCTCCCTGGGAGCACAAGAGGTGCCACAGAGAAGTGTGTGGGGAGGGGAGGGATGGGGATGCAACAACCTGAGGAGCGTGTGCTGTCATGCAGCTGTACCCCATTCATATTTGGGCTGTATCCACCACTGGTATCTAGATTTTCAGTCACTTCTTTAATGTAGATCTCCTCACAGAATTGCTGCTTTTTGTAAAGTTTCCAACAACCTTTCCTTGGCTCTCCCATTTTCCCTTCCAGGTTTAATATACATACTCCTGAAGCACATGGTTGACCGCCATAACCTTTACTATGCATATCTCCCTGCCAAGCTGGAGAAGAAGATGCACTTTGCAGCTGTGAATCAGGCCCTTGCAGCTCCAATTCTCTGCCTTTTCTGGCTCTATTTTTATTCATTTTTGCGGCTAGGTAAGTATTACCTTTTTCCACCTAGAAGCTGCTCCCAGCTCACTTGGCAGCCTCCCTAAATTAGATGTGCAGTTTCAGAAGCTTTCTGGGCTTTCCTTTTTGCTTCCATAAAGGAGAATTCATGGGGTTACCTGTGGCACTGAACTATACAAGACTTGCAGCTTACACTAGTTTGCATAAAATCCTTTGGTGGAGATGGCTGATATGTTAAACTGTTAGCATGGAGCTCCCTGTTTCTTCAGTCTGCAGGAGATTCCTTAAATCTGTAGAGTTGGAATTGGCCAGTTGGGCTTTGGAGTGACAGACAGTAAAAATCATTACATAAACCAAAAAGTCTGTTCAGAATTAGCTCTTTGTAGTAGGATGGCCTCTGGCTTCACTACCTGCATTTGTACTACTTATGCCCGTGCATAAGTTAAATTTGCCCTGTGCAAATTGGCTACTGCCTCGGTTGTACAGCTCTGTCACTTAGCCAACATTTTAGCATTTTTTCTTCCTATTGCTAGTCATACAGTGTTCTACATCATCCATCATAGTTTACACGGAAGACTGCAGTGAGATGGTGACTCTTTTCCCCATATTGTAGTTTAAACTTTGTGTTTTGTGTGAAGTTTATTTTAAAAATAGGGACATTCTGTATTTTGCAAATACTTGGCATTGATTTTATTGGCTGTGGTGTATTAACAGCTTTAATGTCAGACAAGGTAGGAGACAGCTTATGGCTTTTTATCCATGATACAGGAGGAAGCATTTGGCATGGAACGGGGATGTCAGTGGTGCTGGAAGGAATTGAGTTTCCCTTCTTGGGAAGGAAGCTCCTGATATCTGATCATATTGTGCCCTGATGACAAATGACCATGCATTGTGTTTTTCTAGCATGCCAGTAGTCAGAAAGGTATTGTTGGCAGGCTGTCATCTAACTTCAGGGATAGCTAAAGCTATAGGGAAAGCTCCCTGAGGATGTGAAAGTCATTTGGAACTATTGCTTCGGGCTGTCCTTAGGTTTGAGCAGATGTTCCTGCATTACTTGTATGTTTGAGAGCTTGTTTTTTCCCTTGTTTTGAAAGCTGCCTTTGAAATCAGGAAGACCAACAAATCTGTGTCCTCTGACAGGAGAATTTCTAGAGCATGCTTTAGAAAAATCAGCTCCAAACACACAGCAACTGATGCACCTCTAATTATAATGAAGGAAATCCTCGTGTGGTAAAAACTAAATCTTTATAATAATGTTTTCTAGTTCTGCATCTGTGGTAAAACCATTTGTCACACATCTTAATAATGGAAAATACAGTCTGGATTATCACTTTTGGCTTGGTCAGTGTAGAAGATCCTGTTTACAGGGTGTTGTTTGGTGGTTTGTCAGTGTACAGGGCAGTCTGAGAGGTAGGAACTTGATATTTTTATTTCATTGCCATTGATTTCATTGCTGCTTCTTGTGCCAAAGAGAAGGAAGGAAGGGTAAGAGTGCTCTGCTTCCTTATCTGCAAAATAGATCAGTTTATGGTGTAAAGCTTGATTGCTTAGTCATTGACTTTTATAGTTTGCCTGATATGGGTGTTTCAGTGGCTGCAGAGTCCAGTGACAATACTCTGTTTTCTCACTCCTGATGTCAACATAAAGCTGGAAAGACCCTTCTCCCAGTCCTCAGTCAGGATCAAATACCACTTGACTACATGCAGAAGGTGATAGGCTCTACTGGTGTCATTTATTTCCTTCTCAGTTACTGTTTTCTTCCTTGGCTCTCATTCCATCCATCCATCCATCCAACACCTGCAGCACCACTGGGCCTCTCACAACAGAGGAGGCAACAATACTATCTGCAGTTCAACCCCTGTCTCCTGGGATAGTCACTTGAGTCCCATGTTCTCTAGAGCTGTTGGCAGGGAAGAGCCCTGAGGACCCAGGGCAGGAAAAACTGATCTTGGAGACTTTTTCTTCCCTGATCTCTGCTATTTGCCTTGTGGCTCACACTGTACTTTGGCTTGGGTGTAGACATGCCTCACCAGCTGGTAAATGCTGGTGTTACCTATGCTTATAGAAACAACCTCCTCTGAAGGACATTCCAGAATACCTGTAGGGAGGTTTTTTCACTTCTGTTTTTGACTTGAAGAGTGACATGTTTGTAGGGGTTCTTTTGTTATGTTTCTCACATGTGCATGGTGTTTTTCCTCTGGTGAACGGACCTGTGCAGGGCTTATATAATCTGCTAAAATGTAAAACTTGTCTGTTCTGTGTCACTGCATATGCTGGGATTACCACAAAAATGTTTGAGGCTTGGCGTTGTGTCTTTTGACTGAAGAAGCTTGGAAACAGCTAGGTTTTGTGGTGGTGTTTGTTTTTCCCTAATATCTTATTCAAGTCATCTTTGCTGCAAAATGAGATTAATTTTTTCAGAATATTTCCATAGTGAATCTGGAGAATAAGAAGTCACTGTAATCATTGTAGCTTTTTCCATACTAGAGGCTGCAACCATGCCCTTTCCTATAGTTTTATTGCAGTCTCTCTGAACTGAAACTTACCTTTCAGTTTAGTTCGTATTTACTTAGTTTCTTCTCTTGTTCATTTTCCTTGGATTCTTTCTAGTTCTGTTCATATTTTATTTTAGACAAGGCTGCTCAAGTTGAAGACTCAGTGGCATCAAATTATTTTGTATAGGTACCAGGGACTTGTGGGGGGGAGGTTGGTTTTTTTTGTTGTTGTTTTTTTTTTCATTTTCTTCTCTTCCCATGTTCTGTGATAACATCACACTGTTGACTGCTTTCTAGCTTGTAATCATTAATTGTATTCTGCAGCACTACAGGATTGTTATCCCTCACACCTACATTTCATTTTTCCTTCCTAATTGTAGTTATTTGCAGTTTTCTACATATACTTTTATGTTGCTGTTTGTTATTTGTTTTGATCCTTGAAAGGAGGTGGGGTGGTCTTATCTACCAAGATCATTCTGATTCTTTTCCCCCGCCCTTTGAGCTGTTTGGAAGCCATCCAGTTTGGTGCTGTCATCATTATTAATAAATGTAATTAATATTACATTTCACGGATCATTTATGAAAGTATTTTAGAAGTGGGTCCAGAATGGATCACTGAGAGGGGAGGAGAAAAATCGCTCTGAGTCTTGTTTATCGTTCAAGGATTGCAGCAGCCTTTCTTGGCCTCTAAGAAAGCTGGGAGAACACCTTGCTTGGCACTTTTACCAGTCAAGGAGCTTCATGCCTAGTGAGGTTCTCATGTTTGTGGCTGGAAGTGGGCTGCCCAGTCCTATAAGGACAAAAAAAATCCACAAGTCTTGTGAAAATGGGGAGGATAAATACAGGTTTGTTTTGGTCTTGTTGGGTTTTTTCTGCTATATATTTTTATATTGTATTCTTTGGATATTTTTTCTAGGCTTTAAAGCACCTACGACCATGTTTACCTTCCTCGTTGTCAACATCACAATTGTCATTTGCTTGGCTTACACTTGTTTTGGCTGTTTCAAGTACCTGAGTCCACTGAATTATAAGGTAAGTGATGGATACCTGATGCCTTTCAGCACCTACCTCTGTGCTTGATGTAGCACCAGCTGTTCCTGCTGGGTTGTCCATGCCTTCTCTCTGGCAATGTCTGTGTTCACAAAGGTCCATCTGATAAGATGGCTAAAGAGGGCTTGTAGTAGGGGTGGGCTGCTTAGCACAGTGGAAAGTCTGTCAGTGTCTGCAGGAACTGAATTTGAGAGCAAAGAGAAGCATGGAAGTATCTTGGGCTGCATCCAAAGCAGTGTGGTGTGATGAGCAGGTCAAGGGAGGTGATTCTGCCCCTCTATTCCACTCTGGTGAGACCTTACCTCCAGCTCTGGGGTCCCCAGCACAGGAAGGACATGGACCTGTCAGAGTGAGTCCAGAGGAGGGCCACCAAGTTGATTAGAGGGATGGAGCACCTCTCCTATGAGGGAAGGCTGAGAGAATTGGGTTTGTTCAGCCTGGAAAAAAAGAAGGCTTAGGGGTGACCTAATTGCAGCCTTCCAGTACCTAAAGGGAGGCTACAAGAAAGATGGAGAGAGACTGTTCACAAGAGCATGTAATGGCAGGACAAGGGGGATTGGGTTCAAACTGAAAGAGAGTAGGTTTGGATTAGATATTAGGAAGAAATCCTCTTCTGTGAGGGTGTTAAGACACTGGAACAGGTTGCCCAGAGAAGCTGTGGATGCCCCATCCCTGGAATTGTTCCCGCCCAGGTTGGACTGTGCTTTGAGCAACCTGGTCTAGTGGAAGGTGTCCCTGCCCATGGTTGAGAGGTTGGAAATAGATGGTCTTTAATGTCCCTTCAAACTCAAACCATTCTATGATTCTTAGTAAGAGGATTGGAGGAGAGAGTACCAGCACTGGTCTGTCTGTGCAGGTTTTTAGGTACTTAGAATCCTTCATATTGCTTTCTCTCACTAATTTGATATTGTCTCTCTTCCTTTCTCTGCCTGTTGCTGGTTACAGATAGAAGACACACAAAGTGAAAAAGGAAGTGACCCAGATATACCAACCGTCCCAACATCTTCTGTAAGAAAAGTTACTAGTATTCTCCTATATTTCCTAGAAAAACTTAATTGCTCACCATACTTACCATATGCTTGTGTAGGACATATAAGGCTGAATGGACTTTGTGTTTTCCCATATGTGCATGTGGGACTTGAGAGTTCTGCAGCTGGGCTCCTTGACTGTTCCCAGGTGGTGTTCCAAAAGTACCTTCAGCTGACTTTTCAGGAGTAGTCGAGACACGCTCCTTCCAGCAGCTCTGTATGCTGTGTTCTGTGCCTTGCACCAGACAGAGCCTCACATCTGGACAGCTGCCAAATGCAGTCAGGTTCCACTGCTCTGATTCTGAAAGTTGTGATGTGAAACAGGTCTTACTTGCCATGTCACTGAAAAGGATGTAGGACTGAGGTAGAAGGAAAGGCCTTAGTGCCACAGTCCTCAAGTGCAGGTGAGTGTTGCACCAGGAAGCCTCCATCAGGGTGCAAAAGGCCTCAGGTGTTAAAGTGAAGGATGGGAAAAGGATGAAAGGAAGAGTGTCAAGGGGAAAAATTACCCTGGGTGAATTATCCCAGCATTATACTTTGAGAGATGACTAAAATCCTTAACGCTTGTGATTTCAGATGTACGTCCCCCAAGTTTTGCGTCCTCACCCTACAGAAAGGACGGTGCTTGCCCACAAGGAGCAGCAGTCATATGGCACCATGGACAACACTTGTTCCCAGGCAGAAGGAGACATAAACTCTTCCGCTGAACCTTCAATTATCGAGCAGGCGTCGAGAGGTTCGCTTTGAGTGCCGAGGACTAACACAAGGTGGAGCACTTGGTCCAGCTTTAGGAGAACTGATTCCCTGCCACCACCTACTAAGTATTCTGTTTAATTTACGTATTCCTGCCTGCAGAAGAGGTACAGAAATAATTCATTGTGTGGTCTGCAGCTGTGCTCAGAGATTAAAAAGCAGATGCCTTGGGACTGATTGTTTTCCAGACTGTCTACACGTGTTGTGAAACAAATGTGTTGAACAGGGAGATGCCAATCCTCAGGGACTTCACTTATGCTATCTCATCACTTGCCTTATGAAAATAACTTATGCTGCATATAGATAAGTGGTCACCAAAGCAAATGCAGCTATTACGGCTGTCATTTATTTATTCAAAGTAATTCTTCCTTTTTTTAAAAAAAAAACCCAACATTTATTATTTATAAACCTCTTGGGATGTGTTAAATCCTGAGACAATGTCACTTTTGATGAAAATGCTGTTTGCATGGGCTCTGAGAATGGTGTGTGGGAGTCTCTCATCACCCAAAGTAGTCAGCATAGACTTGAGCATGTTACTTTTTTCCTTGAAAGAAATGAGGGAATTACTGTGCACTTGGGTACTAAAAGTACTAAAGCAAAAAGACTGGTGTAAAGAAGGGAGTGATTTATCTGATACTGTTTTTATATATTTTTTGGAGGGCATTTAGGTTGTTAGTTTCTCTTCACTATTTTTAAGGGCCTTCCACAATGCAAGTTCACCTGCCATCAGCAAAGGATGTAAACATTTTATCTTTCTTTTAATCTTGGGTCAAAATGACAGATCTCTGGGTTTTCTCTATAGTGGCAATTATATGAGTTGTAAGATACTAGGTTTTAAATTATGTCATAGGTGCCAATTTATTCTAAAGTGCAATGTGTCAAAGTGTAACTAATACTCACTGAGCAATAAAACACTGAGTTCAGAAAAAATTCAGGCTGTCTTGATTTATTTATTCTTTTCTCTGTGTGTTGAAACAGTCTTTGCTATCTGCCTCACAGCATGGTCGGGAACTGTTCATAAAAGCTCTGCCATGAGCCTTAGAATGACAGTTCATCCCATGGGAAATATGAATCCTTTTAAATTTTTCTAGGGGATGAATCTTGGTGACCTTTCTGTAAGAGAAGGTTTTGACCCTGCCAAGACCTCTGTTTGCCTGCTCATCGTTAAACTGTTATTTCCTGAACTTGACCTTTTCTAGCATGTTTGTGAAGCAGCAACATCTTTCCTTTGTGAGACTGAAGGAGACTTTGTGCCATAAATAAGAGTGTGCAGATGTTCAGTGTCTTGCAGGACTGGCTCCAGCTTCCTGAGACCAGCACTCTGGACAAATGCTGAGCATGAGATCTGCCCCACTGGAAGGAGGACCCTGCAGAACTCCAATCCCCCTGATGACAAGCCCATCTTTTACTTGAAGGTACACGTAATTCCTGGTTATTAAAAGACAAGTGAGGAGCCTTGTTTAGTGGGGGTCATGGATTTGTGACAGACTACTTCATACTCTCACTTCAGTGATGCATTTTAGTTGGGGGATTGGGCATGAGTGTGCCTTTGATTTTTAGCAATCATGATGCTAATAGAGATGGTGTGTACCTTGGGTACACATTGCAATTCAAGGTTGATATTCAAACTAAGAAAAAAGAAAACCAACAGACTCCACATTCTTTACTTGGCTCAGATTTTCACATACAGATGTGAGGTCAGAAGGAAGAGGCAGCGCATTGTGTTAATTAGATCAGAAGTCTATGATTGTTCCATCTCATTTCTAGCTGCAGTACCCCATCTCATACAGCTGTCTGCAGCAGCAGAGGATGCTTGTGTGTGTACTAATTGAGGAAACAAATAAATGATTCAGCTAGCACACTTGACCTGTTTACTTTGCTGATACTGTGGGATTTTTATGCCCTGTGATATAACTTACTTTTTGGAACAAATGACTTTTGATATTCTCTGTGAGGTTCTATGTGTCATATTGAGGACAGAAGCTCCTTGAATGATTTGATTTCCTTTTTGTGATAATGAAGCTCCTTGTGGCTGGCAGGAGTTCAGTACAGGCAGGGCCATCTCTCCTGTGAACTTGAATAAACCCCACCTCCAGTCATGCTAAGGCACTTCAGATATAGAATATGGAAAACCTACTAGGTAATGGAAAGTTACATCTTGCTAAATAGTCGTTGTTGGCATTTGTGTGATGGGGAAACCACCTGCCTATTTCACTTATCATGTAGCAGCCATTCTTGCTTGCCACTCTACTCTGTTGCAGTTAAGCTCATAGAAATGTCTATGATATTAGGACATGCACCAGTTGGAAAAAAGGCTGGGGTCACCTATTAGTAAATTATCACAACATTACAGTGTATAGCAACACAAATTACAGGCTGGTTTATCATCTTTGCTGTGTTGTGCTTGCTTCCCTAGTACCTTTTGGGTCTCTCTCTGAGAGCTGGAAGTAATTAGGAAACTGCACTGGGCTCTAATTCATTCCTCCATGCTGGTGGATATCTCTGAGAGGATAAAATTAGATCAGCCCAAGAAACTCCCTGCATTCCTTACTGAGCCTTAGAGAAAAGCTGAGGGATGGAAGCCTCAACAAATGTGGATATTGGCTGCACTGTATTTGAAATTCATATTTAAAGCCATGGCACATTCTTTACTGTTCTTTTTATAAACCTTTTGGCAGGAAGCCTAAGCAAATGGCCCAGCTGGAGTTACTGATTGTAGCTC
The DNA here is from genome assembly GCF_003945725.1 of Corapipo altera. Taxonomy (NCBI): domain Eukaryota; kingdom Metazoa; phylum Chordata; class Aves; order Passeriformes; family Pipridae; genus Corapipo; species Corapipo altera. Next base: position 4,669,838 of record NW_020884931.1, read on the forward strand.
CCAGAAGCCATATTTGTTGAGATCCAGCGCCTGCTGCTTGCCTTGCATTGCTCAGTTGGAACAACGCCTCCCCCACCTCACTCCTTGCTAAGTCCTTCCTGCACTTTAGCAGCCGCCACCAGCAGTGCTCCTGGGGAGCAGGAATCCCGGACAAGTCTGACACTCAAGCATGAATCAGCCCTACAGCGTGGTCTGTGATGGGATTCTCTGTGACACAGCTGAGGGGGCAACCTCTTACAGTTTGAAGAATGGAGCTCATTTGATATTGTACAATTCAGTACTCTTCTGCAAAGACTTCAGTAAAGATGAATTTCTTCTATAGTGAAGGAAATGCTACATGGTATTCTGAGACTCAAAAACCTTGGCTTGTTTAGATATACAGAGCTCTGTGCCAGTTAGAGCTTATTCTGTATGCGAGGCCAGCCTGGCTCACCTCCAGCCCTGTTACAACACATCCTCAACACCCAAATTATTGCAATTTCTCATTTGCATTAGGTGCACATGTTCATGCTTTGTTTTCCTTTGGGCTTTTCCCATATCCTGAGCCAAAAACAGATCTTTGTGCTGGCTAAGTTTCCAAATGCTCTACTGTAGCACTAGACCGTGTTCTTTCTGTCTCTTCACAGAAATCCAGTTCCCAGCTCTGCTTACCCACAGATGCTGGCAGCACAACTGAAAGCTTTCTTGTGTCTGTTCTACGAATAATTTGTTTATGAGTGTTTGGAAGTCTTTTACTGTTCTTGTCTTCAAGAAGGTGGGCTTGTCTTAGAAGCTGTGGACCACAAGAGTTTTCTCCTGGGTCTTAGCCAAAGTGAGGTGAGAGGCATGGGAAGATTTGGGGAGGAGGGATCTTTTTCAGTCACTAACATAAACCCAAGTCTATTGAGTACAAAGAAAAGACACTTTATTGTCTCTAAGCTGCTACAATATAAGGAAATACACAATTTCAATTCCAAATGATGGCCAGGGTCATGTGTCTTATTATCTTAAAGTGGTCTTGCAAATTCCTTCTCTGTCTTATCTAGACAAAATTCTTGAATGATTCTGCTTGTCACCTGTCTGCAACAGCTGCAAGTGCTTGTTTCACATATTTCAGAGGTATAGAATTTGGGTTTCTTTCTTTCTGAGGCCAGCTGTCTGATGGATAAAAACAGAAAGGAAACGACCAAAGCGTAGAGACTGAAAATTGGGTCATTATAATGGAACATTCTTCCCTTTACTTTTTGCTCTTGGGTTAACTCCTGGCTCTTGCTTTGTATCACACATCCTGTTGGTTAGAACGTAGCATCTCAACTGCAGCAGGGGCAACTTCACAAGTTTTCTGTGCTCAAACACAGAGCTCCTAAGTTATCCTCACCTTTCTTTGTCAGAAGAGTCTAACCATTTGTAGCTTGGGGAGAAGATATGTCAAGATCAGCTGTCTTTTTAGAATACGTACCACAGTTAGCTTTTAATTCTTTTGATGAAGCAATGAATGTGGCCTCACAAGTTAACTGGTGTAGTATAAGAACCTGCTTCCCTACTCAGTGTGCCTCCATTACTAATCTCTTCCAACCAGGAGCCTGCAGCCTCCATTATAGATTGACTCTGGACTCCTGGTTGAAAAGAAACATTGCTTTCCTGGAGGGGGATTTCTTCCCTTCTGTAGCAGCTTTATTTCCTGCCTTCCTAGGTGTGTTCCAGTGTAACATGAATCTGACCTTCTCACTTTTGAATGGATTGAAAATCCCACCTCATGACTTGCAACTTTTATGGCTAGTGGAAGGTAATGTTCTGTGTGTTAGGTAAGAATTTCACTAACTTCATGAGCTAAATATATTTCCAGCTTCAGTTTGGGATGGGGTTCTCTGTCTATTAAAGTTGTGGTTTGGAAATGTCTACTGATACAAAGTTTCTGCTCTACAGCAGTCCTGAGCTTCATCCTATCTTATCTATCACATCTTAGAGAAATGATATGTGATACATGTAACACAGACATGATAGTGTTGTTTTATGCATTAAAACACTTTTTATCTTCCAGACTGATGATTAAGTTTAGATCTTGAAATAAAATAGCTTTTTCTGAGAAGTCACAGAACAGTGTTTTCAAGATCTGATATCCTTGAATGTTCTGTCCTAGGTTTATGTGTGATATTCAAGTGGAAATGGAACTGTAAATAGCTAAGGAGAGGGGGAAATTTTTGTATCTTCTCCTAGACTCAGTGGTTAACTAAGTGCTGGTTAATAATTAATGAAGGCACTCTTCTCAAAAGTGATGTTGAAGATAGAGTTCTGGAAGTCCAATGTATGGTATGTCATAAGGTACTCCTGAATAAAATAGGAGCCAGAATTTGTTGCTGTCTCATATCATTACTGCTGTGTGGTTGTGAACCTCTCATTTTTATGTAGTGACACAAAAGGGCAAAAGTTTGTGGTTTTGAAAGGTATCTATCTGTTGTGCTTTTCAGATGTTTATTGACATTTTTTAAAAAAAGTTGCAGTACAGGAGGAAGACTTGAGAGCTGAGGGAACGTAAGAGAGATGTATTTTTGTACACAGCTCGCCTTCCTTCTGTATGAAGATGTTTCATGCATTTGGTGGTGGTTTATACTTGGCTTTTCAGACTGATTAGCTTTTTTATAGCCTGCTCTCCTGAAATGTAAAGCACCAAGTTGTTTCTTTCAAGTGAAGATGTTCCACGTCAAAACTTATTTTTAATTCTAAATAGGTTTTTTTTCCTAAGGCAAATTATTGGTATTTTTTCCCTCCATCCATAGACATAGAGAAATAAAACCAGCAGCTATCTCCATTGACAGAAATGGAAAAAGAAGTGATTTAAAGAATTGCTAAGTACCATAATTTGGTTGCAGGCATTGAATTTTTTTATGACAGGATTCATTAGAAAATGAAGTAGGGTTTTCTTATTCTTTTATATTTGACATCTGTAACTTCAAAAATGTTCATAAAATAAGAAAAATTCATTCCCTTTGAGATGAGAAATCAGAACTTGATGGGGAAAAAGGGCAAAAATTGAGAACTAAATCAATTGAGCATCTTTAAGAGGAATCATTTAAGTAATAATTTCTGTTATTTAGCTTCAAAAAAGAAAAGACACAGTGGTGAAGTTGGAAGAATTACATCATCTGTGTTCTGCAGTGGGTTCTTCTGCTTAGTTTGTTGAGATATTCACTTAAACCTTCTTTGTTTCTCTAAAACATTAGGAATATCTTCTGATCACTGCAAAAGGCTTTATCAGCCATGAAAGACTTGGAGTGAACCAAGAAAATTTCCATTGAGACAAAAATGTAGGGGTGGACCTCAGTTCCCTTGGGTCCGTACAAGAATTCCTAGAACTCGAGAGGTACAAATCTGTTTGCATTCAAAACCACCCCAATAATGCAGGCTCGGCTGCAAAAGAATTTAAGAACTGCTGAAAATAGAGCTGTCCTCAGACTTTCCTGCCTTTGGGGAAGTTGAAAGGTTACTGAGCAGAGAAGAGATCCTACAAGGCAGCAATGGCCATAGTCCAAAAGTGAGTGGGACTACTTTGGCACAGCTGGAGCAGAGCTATAACCCAAGCTCAGGAAATCGTCCTGAGCAAGGAATGCCATACAGACACACTGGGAACAATGTTAGTTGGGCTAGGCCTTTCCCCTGTGCAGAGGGAAGTTGTTTACACCCATCACTTATCTGAATGCCTCAGGTGGGACCCATCCATGTTCCCTTCTGCAATGGACAACTAGGAATGAAGGAACAGTAGGTGGATCAGGTTAAGAAGGAAGGATGGGGTATTATCAGGAAGCCATTATCAGCAGGATGGGCAAAAGGCGTTTTTGCCTTGGCTGTGGAGTGGATACCAGAGGGGGGGGGCAAGTCAGGATCTGGCAGGAGTTTCAGAGCTAAAGGTATGTCTTCTCTTTTCACCTGCCCTCAGGGCTGGGCCCTTCCTGGGCCCAGAGCAGGTGGCAGCTGCAGCTGGGCTGGGGGCAGGAGGCCTTGGGGGCCAGGCAGGATGCTGGGCCCCTTGCAACTGCTGGGAGGGGCAGCACAGGCAAGGTGGAGCAGTCAGCCTCCCTCCTGGCACCTCTCTCTGCTGCTCAAACAGTCACGAGTCACTGTTCACACACAGTTAATGTTTGTCATGTTGGTACTAGTACTCAGTACTAAGAGCTTGAAGGACATTTTGTCTTTTCATGTTTCTGTTCACCTCCTCCCTCTACTGTGCTCCCTCCACACTGATCATCTGCAGTGGTTTGAACTACTGCTGCAAAGGAGGATTGTCTTTCATTTAAGAAGATGGAAACTCATCATTTAAATCTCTTTTATTGTTCATCATATCCTCAAAACTGCAGTCATTCAGTTATTAAACATGAGGAGAGCATGAGCATCCTCAGCATCTTTAAATCCAGTCAGGAAGGTATTTCAAAGACTGATGGTTGGACTACATCTAGTAAGGGGAAAGAGCTGTCACTCAGCACAGATCTGTTTATAAATACTGTTCTCCAGAAGACAACTGACAATTGTAATGGGGCTAATTCTTCTACCAGCATTGGCATAACACCATCAGGGCTGTCTGGCGCTGCACAGGATATTTCTTCCATGAAAGAAAACTAATCCTTAGCAAGACGGTTTTAGTGTGAATTATGTTCCTTGAAGTGCTATTACAGCAAGTAAAACAAGTGGCATCATTTCTCAGTGTTTTAAAATAAGCTACCCTGAAATCAATATGGATTTATTCCTTGTCTCTTTCCACAGTATCCAGAAGGATTTTTCCATTCCTCTTTCTGACAAACGTGTGTCTTCATTTAATGCATATGATGTATTGCACCTGCTGTAAACCAGAATTTATATTCGATTGACTCTCTTGAACCCCAGTCCTGCCCCCAAGCAATTGCAGCTGACTCAGTGGTGATGAATAGTGCCTCTCATGGATCTAGAGCTAATGCTGATGCTAGGCTTAACAGATTCTATTTTTCACTAAATGATGGTTTAACTTCCTTTCTCATATGAAAGTGTGATTTCTGTTCATATTTCTTTCATTTATAATTTGAGTAATGCCTGACTTTTTTGTTTAATGTACATGAAGCCTTATCTTGTGTAGTTGTGTAAGATGTCCAAAGGCTGCATACAATTGCTTGGATTTTTCAGAACATTATGATTTGTAGTTTAAAAATCAGAAGTCCAATTTGGGTGTAGTGGAAGTTAGTTTAGCTGGAGCTGTATGAGAACATTATGACCTTACTTGTGTTTTACCATACCAGAAGCAGATACTTTCCAAAGCACTTCAGCTGGGGAGACAGAGTGCAAGTTTGTTTATTTTAAGTGACATCTCCATGGTTCCAAACCCCTTATCTAGACTCTTCATGGACTGTAACTGGGTAATTAAAAATCAGAGTATGAGTCAGCTACTTCTGGTTTCAGTGTGGGATAAATGCATGTTTTGGAGCAACTTAACATGGCATGGCTTTTAGGACAGCAATTTCTTTGGGCAGGGACTTGGGGGCAACTTTGGTCCAGAAATGGAAGCTTCTCTAAGAAATGGCTCTGGAGCAAAACAAAATGTTTTGAGTGTCGAAGTGTCTCTGTGTTCTCTTGAAGGCTGTAGCAACTCTTTCAGAGCCTTATTCCCAAGAAACAGCTCAGAGCCAGCCCAACAGCAGCACATTTGGCCTTGTTAGAGAAAACTCCCTGTCTGAATGGCAGGTACTCAGCTGGCTCACATAAATAAGAACAATTGTAACAGAGCGGGGAGTCCTTTTGTACTGCTTATTGCTATTGCAATAACCTGATATGCAGTTACTTGCTAACAGAAATGTTAAAACTATTTCTGATTATCTGTACCAAATAAGTGCCTGTTAGCCAATACCAGAGCATATCAGAAGTGAATCTGGATTCACTCAAGGTGGTTGACAAATCCAAATCTCAGGCTCTTGGGAGAGTTGCTCGCTACAGGACAAGATGCAGATGCTCTCACTAGCCCACAGACACTTCATTAGTATTAAACCTTGCACTACAGGTGGTGGGATTGGCTGTTGTGCTAAAACCAGAGGATTATTTTGAAAAGGGGAAAGGAATTGATGGCAGGTTTTACAGCTGCCACACAGCTGAATTTTACACTTTTTCACACTGTCATAGTATTTCACTGTATCTTTGTATCTAAGTTAGGTAAGCAGGTGAAGAGCTACAGCTGCTGATAGCTGTGGGCTTAAGGTTTCAGAAGTGCGATGTAAGAATTCAGAACAAACTTTGCTGTATATCAGGTGTTCAATTATAATTTTTAAGCTTCTAAAGTCTACACCTTTTAGGTCCAGATTTTTTTCTCTCTCAGCAGTAGCTAATCAAACCCATTTTTGTGCTGGATTTAAGTGCCTTGGTGCCTGTCTCCTGTACCCAGTTATACCGACAGTGTGGACAGCTCATGTTTGTAGTTGGCTGAAGTGCCCTTACCTGCTGTGCAGAGCAGGGCAAGGACATGCTCATGTACTGCCTCTGTTCATTATCATTGTCTCAGAGTGCTGAGCACTGAGAGGCATATTTAAAAATAGAAAGGTTCTACAGGCAGTTGTTTTTTTGTCCAGCTCTCATTGATGACTGACTGAGCCTGGATGAGCTGCTGTAACATAAGATCACAAAAGAGAATCCTGATGTGCCTCCTCTCGTTGAGGCTGGGCCCCTCCAAGCAGATCTGCTCCAGAAGGGAGAGAGAAAATGCTTTGAGCCTTCGACTCACATCTGAAAATCGGTCTGGCAGGTATCACATAGCAAACTTCCTTCCCACTTCCTTTATCTGCACTGTGACTGAGCAGCCCCTGGGGAAGTGTTCAGTTATATCAGTATGTGGCAGAGCTCCCTCCCACCACAGCAGATGTCTGCACGTGCATTAAAGATGAGAGGGGATGGTCTCCAGCTCTGAAATATAAGGCCGTACAGGGGACAGAGGAAAGGCAAAGCCAAATGGTCAAAGATCAGGACTTGTGCAGGAGGGTGCATAGTGGTGCCTGTAAACAGATGGCATAGTCAAAGGTGAGCTGATTCCTCCCGAATAAGCAACCTTCTCTCAATATACAGCACCTGAAACAAGTCTGGGGATGGCTCTTCTCGGAGAAGAGTCTACTTCAAAGTGAATGATTCTGTGTTTTTTTCCTGACTATTCAAAACAGACTGGACTGAATCACGCAATATTTTGCAAGTGAGAACACATATTTTGACTAATGAAAGCATTTACAAGTAAACATAGAATTAGTGCTCACTACTAATCTGGAAGCAGGTGAAGTCTTAAAGAATTCAAGTACAGCTTGAGGGTTAAAACCAATAGGGAGACCTGAGAGCTCCTCTGCCTTGCTCTGTGGGCACCCAGGTGCAGCAGGCAGAGGAAGGGGAGCAAAAGAGGTCTCCTCTCTGCTCAGAAAACTGATCCAGGCTGGTACATAACCCGTCTGTCCTAACAATTTTCTGTCATAGCTGATGCTGGCTTTCAGCACTAGGATTTGAACCTGCCCAGCAGGAGCATCCACTGGCCTTCTGTGAAACAAACTACAAGGCATGCTTTAGTCGAAAGCCCTGTGGGATGGAGCAGGGCTCTGCTGGAGCAGCTCTTATTTAACAGCTTCCATTTCAATTCATATTGTGAAATAATGCTAATCCATGCAAGTGTTATCAGTAAATTGTATTTCCCTGTGCTTGCAGAAGTAGAGAAATACATCAGAAGTGACTGCAGAACAAAACCAAACTGAAATCAGTCATCTGGATATGGTTTAAGACTCTTTGAAGCTCAACTGCACACACTAAGGACAGTTGCTGGCAAAACCATACAGCTCTTCAAGTTCAACTTTGAGTAGGTTACCTTCCATCTGATCTTTGTGGCAGATGCAGTACAGAATTGTAGTACAATATTTGGTACAATAGCTGGTACCAAAAAAAAAAAATCTCAGTTATTAAAAATTTAAAAGAAAAACACAGAAGAATTATTCAAATTTTTAATGCAAATTTCTTTTAATTTCAAAGTAACCAAATTTTTATTCTTCAGTAAGAGTATTTACAATGCCTTGCAAAAGCAGTGCAAAACCACAGTGTGTCGAGCTTACCCTGGGCTATGATTTAAGTTACGAGTACAAACTCAGTGCAGAGGTAGCTTGGGCTATAATTACTCCTACCCAGCCCCTGCTTTTGGTCCGACCTACAGGCACCTGTGTGTTCCAGCTGCTCTTTGCATGGTGCTACTATCCCAGGAGCCTGGCACAGAGAAGCTGAGCTTCTTCACAGCCAGGAAGCTGCTTAACAGCCCAGGCTGGAAGAGAAAGGCAGCCAGTAGTAGGCAAGGGGCTCATTTAAAGGTACTGTAGATCATTGATGCTGATTACCTGATGCACTCATGCAAGTTAGGTCTTGCTTGGCTGCTCCCCATTCTTTATGTGAGGAACTTCATGCTTACAGCAACTCAAGTTTTACTGCTGCCATGAAAAAAAAAAAAGCCTTTCATAGTAATTAAACTGTTGTTAGTTATGTTGTAAGGTCTATATTTTAATCTCAAAGCAAGAGGCAGGAATACTACAGAACACATTTTACAAGATAGCCAATAATCTTCCTGCTACTTTCCTAGCCTAGCTAAACAAAACCAAACCAAAACAACAACAAAAAACCCTCAAATCAAACCAAACCAAAACAAAAAAACCCCAACCAAAATCAGTAGGCCCCTATGGCTGTATCTCATGGAGATATACTCCATTTTTCTTGCTGTCCTCTCATGTCTGGTCAGTAATAAGATCTAATTACATGGATTACAGTAGACTTAGTAAGCCCTGTACATGTGCTAAGCTAAAAGTAATTACCCTGCTGTTTGTACGGGAAGTTATTCCCTTTTCTTTTTCCAAAGTTGCTCTTTCTCTACTTTCCCAACAAATTGCAGAATATCCTTAGCAAGAAGTTCAGGTTCCTCCAAAGCTGCGAAATGGCCCCCTCGAGGCATGAAATGGAAGGAAACTATATTGGTGTATTTCTTCTGGGCCCAAGCCTGGGGTGTGTGCATGATTTCATTAGGGAAGGAGGCAATGCCAGTAGGTACTTGTACTGTGAGCCTGAGAGAGGAGAGAAAATAGTTTTAATCTTTCAAACACTTAAATCTGCAAGAAGTGGAAAAGTCCCAAGAAAATGTTGTTCTTAAACAGCTGGGCACACTGTTGTTAGACAATTAAAATTTGACTTCCAGATCCTAAAATTGAAGACAAGACTGTAATTCCTGAAGAAAAAAAAAATATTTTTTTTTGCATACTTTTACATTTAGGCAGTTTTTCAAGGGCTTGAGAGTTAAAAGCATGGAAATGGAGAAGAGAGCTCTAGGAGGTGATGGGCAGCAAATTTCTTCATGCTGCACTCGTGCTCAAGAGATTTACAGTGAAGATTACAACACAAACATGTTGAGCCTGGCAGGTCAACTTGGAGGGTAGGCAGGGGAAGAATTACTTCAAAGTGCTGCAAAGTGGAAGGGAGGAGAAGAAAACAGAGAGTAAATCTAGACTAGGTCAGAAGAAATGCTTCTGAATGTGAGACTTTACCCTGTAAAGTGGCTCTTGCTTTTAAGTGGCACAAATGCACTCTACAAAACATTCTGTGCATTAGGAAGTGTAAGAAAGCAAATGGATTTGAGGGGAAGAGTCTCTTAGAAAGGCAAACGATGTGTGCTTGTTATAAGAAGAGCCACATCTTCTAGGTTTAAATATCTCATACACATAAACTGCACTGTCAGAAGTGACAGACTTTAAATGTCGATACAAACAGTGTTGGGCACATAACCCCTAGAAGCCTGAGATCAGAGTGCCTAATTTTACACAAGACTTTGAGACTCTGTCCTCCAGGCACATAGAAGCTCATATACATCATCTCATGGAGGCAGAACCAGAGCAAGATACTGCTCACAGTGTAGCCACTACAGCTTCAAGAACTGAGTCAGCTTCCTGAGAGCATCATTTCACAGCTAAATGAATCCCATAGCAGTAAGCTGTCGGTGCAAGTACCTCAGGGCAGGTTTAAGCCTTCACTAATACTCAAGCTGACACAAGTACATGCAACCAAGCTGCTGTCTTTAGTGTCTGTGGAGCAGGCACATCAGTCTTACTGACTTCTGACTTACCCCTTTTGTCAGTATGCTGAAGTTGCTTCCAAAGGCAGGACTTAAGACTTCTGCAGAAATAGGCAAAGTGTGTCCAGAAAAGTACTAAAACTACAAATCAAACAAACTAAACAAAACTGACTGCATGACTCAGTCACAGGCTAATTTAGTAGCTGAAATAAAATCTGGAAGTACATGGATCCACCATGAATGGGAGGACCTCAAGCAGCACTTCCACTCCGGTGTTCTTACTGATGGTTCAGGATTCCTACCTAATTACTGCATTTTCCAAGCACAACACAGTTCATCAACTACCAGGCCTGTCCTGCAGAGGAATATTGTGATACATTCAAAAACCTGCAGCATCTATAAGGCAACAGTCTGTCTGCAACCATAAAATTAAGATCAGGGCAAAATATTTAAAGAGAAAAAAAAAAAAACACTTACTTTTCATGTTTCTGTGTGCCTATCCCCTTCTGCATGTTTTCTTTGTAGAAACGCATTGAGGAGACTATACAGCCTGACACCCAGTAGATCATGATATTGGTGAGCAGATCATCCAGGTTAAACTTCCTGAATAGGTAAGCCCAGAGGTTGCTTAGTTAGAACTGAATATCAATTTGCATTACTTTAGTAGGGGCTTGACTTTGGTTTGGTTGCAAGAAAAAAAAAACGTTACAGGAAAAAAAAAACAATTAACTTGGTTAAGAGTGGAGAGGTGAAGTGTACTACTCCCCCTCTGTCTGTCAGTGACCAATTAAGGATGTTAAAGGCTTTCAGACACAAACTGGGAAGTGACATTTTAACTCCTACACGGAAGGCAGACTCCAGTGAGCACCTTATGCTCCACATAGCTGTCTATCCTGTCCGTAGACTGGGAGGGTGGGAGCAGAACAGCACATGGAACAGCTTGTGCCATTTATTAATGATAATGTGAAATGCTACCGTGAGCCTTCAACAGAGCCATCACACACCAACGTGTGCTGTAAACAGTGCATGTTTCATATATAATTATTAGCTGTATGAAGTGCAAACATTCCATTCAAATGGCCCTTTTCATAACCTGCCACTTCGTTCCATTCCTGCCAGGTAGTTCTCAAATGGGATTTCATCTTGGATTTCTGCTGCACACTAAGAGTGGTCCTGTATTAGCAAATGGCAGGTAGATGAAGCAAAACCAATCAATCCAAAGCAAATTCATAGAGAGTTAATTATTAGTATTAACATAAATCAAGAGTTTTGTTTCCCAGCATCTTAATGTAAGTTAAACTTTTGGATTTTTCATCCTAATGAGATTCTTCCCCCTAAGTCAGTTTTTAATATCCCGAAGTTGCAGGGTGTATTTCTTTTCTAGGAAATCAAAGTGGGAAGGGAATACATCAGCCTCCATGGCCTATTTGCTTCTCTGCATGCTGTAGTACAGCCCTGCACCATCTGTGGTCATCACAGGCTCCCTGGGAGGCAATCAGACAAGCCTCTTTAGCTATGACTCGGGGCTGAGTCACCTCATCCAAAATGGCATAAGAGAAAAGGCTTACCTCTCTAGTCCTCCATCCTCTAAATTCTGGAATTCCATATCAGTCCAGGAAGAAAACTTCTCCAGGATATATGCAGCCAGTCCTACAGGAGAGTCATTCAAACCACAGCCTGAAAAGGAGAAAAAATTAACTGAAATCCAGCTACTGAACTCAGACTATTATAGAAGCAGCCTGTTACAATACAGCAGATGTAACTTTACAAAGGTCTTCCAGCAGCTGTGTTCTTAAATAAATAAATAAAACAGTGCAATGAGTTGGAACCACTTAATCCTGAACTGATGTAACAGTACTGGATTTCTGCTGGCTTTTTATTTTTTCTTGTAAGCTAATAAGATTAAGCTCTATGTGCCAAGTAGGGTTTGCTTCCATTAATCTGGAAGTTGTCATGTATTAAACAGTATTGTAGGGCCAAACCCCACATGCCTACACATGACCAGGAGGATTTGCAGCATTACCTAACAGCAAAAACATTTTAAGGATTATTAGAAAGTCATTAAGGAAGAGCAAGACTTGACTAAAAGTCCATCTTCTGAATTAGCAACAACTGCCTTCCTGTAGAACAAGCATTAATATAGTTTTTATAGTTTGTTTTGCTTGGACAGAAAAAACACACCTGCACCTGGAACTCTGCTCACACAGTCTAGTGCTGTGAAATACAGGGACCATAAACTGTCTCAGCTGCTCAGTAAAACCTGAGAAAAAGCTGTTCCCAAGGAACAGCAATATATTTGAAGTTCCACGCATGCAACTGAACCTTCCTGAAAGATGCCTAACACTGCAGCTGGCACAATGTCATCAGTAATTGCTATTTAAACATGACAGTGAAATTTCAGTTATCAAACAACCAATACTGATAACTGAAATAGCAAGCGTTTGAAAAAGTTCTATTTAGCACGTGTTCCAGATCTGCTGAACTAAAAAACAATAGCTTGTGAGTAAAGAAGAGGACATCTGTTTACATATAGGAAAAACTAGCATTGATCCTAACAGCACTTGGAATACAGGTGCTGCCTATTTCCCTCAGTTGAAAATGAAACCACTCTACATGCAGGTTTCCCAAAGAGCTTCTTCCAGCAACCTTACATCTCCTTCCTCAGAGTGTTTTCCTCCTTACAGGAACATGCCACTGCAGACAGCTCCTCTCTCCTTTGTTCTCAGAGTTGCAGGAATGCTCCAGCTCTCAAAGCATGAAGTGGCTGCTGGTTCCCAGTCTGCTCTGACAGACCACACACTACTGGTAGGGACAAGAATCAGCCAAAAAAGCACAGCAGAGGGAGCATGGCTGTCAGCTTCCTCCTCTTTCCTAAAGCACAAAAGACTAGCAAGTTTTAGAAACCAAAACTCAGTGGGAGCAAAATTATTTTAAATCCATAAAATTACCATTTTGCCTACACATTTTAAGAACATACCTGCCTCTGTAGGTAAGCTTATGGAAGACCTTTAAGAAATATTTTCCTTAGCTATGTTTTTAATAAAATCCATGAGTGAATTGGTCCTGCACTAAACTAAAATGTAGTCAGTATTCTTGACTCAGTTGTCCAATTCAGTCACAAAAGATGTTTTTAAAATAGAAACACTTAATACCCAGATACTTAAAGTAGTTAAGCAATCTGAGTGACTAGCTCATCTAGAAAGAACATTCATAGCCACACTTTTTTTTTCCTTGAAAGTCTGCAAGTGATTCAGAACAATGAGTGAAAATGAAATGTGATTTCACTTCTCAGGTATTACTTATCCCTATTGTAAATAAGTTACACTGTGTGTTGAGACAGCTAAAAGCTTCTCATAGTTTACATGATTTGAATGTGATCCATTCTCTGAGAAGAAACTCTCTTTTGCTCTCAGCCTAGCTGCATTTGAAATGGAATTACAGTCCCCAGTGGCAGCAGAAGAGGAAAAGTATTAAACAATCTATTTTATTTATGAAAACTAGAAATGAGGTCAGTGGCACTTAGAGCATGCTCAGTTTTGATGTGCAGATACGATGCTTCTGCATGCAGAAGTGAGAGTAATGCTATATACCCATATGTAACCCTTTCTGACTTGGATAGAGAAAAGGAGCCCCACCTTTTAAAACCTCCAACATTCCCACTTCGAAGAAAAAAAAAATATTTTCTGCATATTTTAAACGGGACATTTTGTTTCTGCAGAAGTACAGCTAAAATGAACAGACTAAGTATTCTGAGCTCAAAAGGTGGGGGTTTTGCTTGTTTGTTTTACCAACAGTATCCGGCTTTGTAGCCTGTATGTGAGCATAGCCAGACTCCGCCAAGATCCTGTAGAGCCCTTTTTGCAAGAAGGGAAACATCCGCCTAATATCTTCCTCCTGGAAACCGAAGAGCCCTGGAAAGCAGCGGCCCAGCAGAATGGAGAGCAGGTGAGTGAATCCCAGCTTCGTAACCGAGGCAAGATTTAAATGGAGACCTTTCATATGGCTAAAAAGAAAACCAGAAAAAGCCCCACAAATTAACAAAAATAAAACGGGATTCAAAGTTGTTACATTTAGAATCAGACAATCATAGAATATCCCAAGTTGGAAGGGACTCACAAAGATCACTGAAGTCCAACTCCTGGCCTTGCACAGGACAACACCAAAAAAAAAAAATCCCACCATGTGCCTGGCAGTGTTGTCGAAATGTTTCTTGAACTCTGGCAGGCTTGGTGCTGTGACCACTGACATTTAAAATGTTATTAACAAAAATGCATGCCCTTAAATTCCAACCTGCTAATTACACCATGACCTCAGCTGTATTTTCCAGTGTGGCTTTTCACACAAAAATGACAAGTCAAAGGGACAACAGTCAGTAATCAGCACACACTCCTGGGCATTAAGCCACTAGTCCTCTTTTTTTTTTTTTTTTTCCCCACTTACAAGCACTTATCCCACTCCAGACATCAGCGGGGCCATTACAAAACTACTGCACAACAGTTTGAAAGAACAGGTATATAATATAAATTAAGGTATGTAATTTTGGATCACTGCTGAACACTGAGCAGCAATGGAAGAAATTACGCAGTGCTCATGTGAGGAACTGGACAGGAACTTTCAAGTGCACAAGAAATAACTACTCACAGAATAAAACAGCTTTGCAGTGCTCCACCAAAGAGGTACTCACTTGGGAGCTATCTGGGCCAGGTTGGTGCAGATGAGCCAGCCCCAGTCACCACCTTGGGCATAGAACTCGTTGAATCCCAGTCTGAGCATCAATTCATAAAAAACAGAAGCAGCACTTACAGAATTGAAGTCTGCATTAAAAGAAAAGAACACTGTTGTATTAATTCCACCTACACTGCTCACCCTGCAGCATTTATTCTACACATAAAGGCAACGTTCAAGTTCCTAAAAAGCTACAAAGTCCGTTTCTCCTTGCCTGTCCAATAGACTATATGGAAGCCTTTGCACACCATCCAGGCAAGGTCTAGAGAGCAAGCAGAAAGGACCAAGTCCAGCCTTTGTTGCAGACTAGTGTTCTTCTAATCCCACCACTTGCCCATGCACTCAGCCCCCCAAGGGGTTGCCAGACTCCCTTTAAACTAAACTGTGGTCATACTCCAGCTGAGCCCCATCAGAGGCACAGAGCATTGCCCAGGGAGTGTGTTTCTATTTTGTCTACTGTGAGCACACTCTCCTCTTAATGACAGTTGGAAACTCTTAAGTTTCCACTAGTAATGCAGTTCTCCACTTCATTAGACACTGACGACATAAATTGTAAACGGGGAAGTAGAGAAAAGCAAAACCAACCTTCCCCACATCATTCACCTGCACACATAATTAAATACAAAACTCAGTATGACTTTAAATACTACCTTGCTTCAATTTGATGCAGCTTGTGTTTGTATAACTGAAAGCACAAGCTGAACGAGCAGGCTGCAGTCTGCTTTGTAGATAATAGGAACTGATTTGTTTCAACTGATGCTTCTCACCTACCTGTATAATGCTGTTGAATATAATGCTGAATTCAAAACACCCAAAAGGAACAGTAATAAATTAAATTTACTCTGCCGGCTCACTCACAGACAATTCATGGACTCAATTACAATTCCTGAGTTGTCACTTCATAGCTTTTTATAGTTCTTTTACACTTATCTATATGTTGCTCCAGAAACAACTCAGTGATGTCACCTAAAGTCACCCTCTTATCTCCCTCTTCCCACATGACACACAGGATCTCTGTTTCTACAGCGGGAAAACAAAAAGTGTGTAAGAGGAGTTACTGTGCTGCTATCAGGGGCTATCTCACTGTGAGTCTGGGTTTGTGGTAGCTCAGTTTCTTCTCATGCATCATACCTTTTTTGTGGGGTGCTTCTGAGAAACCATAACCAGGGATAGATGGGCAAATGACTTCAAAAACATGTTCGTCACTGAGGCCATGGCTTGCAGGATCCGTCAGGAGAGGGATAATTTTGTAAAACTCATAAAATGAGCCAGGCCAACCATGAACCATTAATAATGGCTTTGCAGACTGGCCTTCAGACAAACGAGGAGGCTTTACATGAACAAAATGGATATCAATGCCTGTAAAAATAAAATAATTAATTAGCATGCTCAAATTTACCATGGCACTGAAACTATTCACAGAATAGATTAAGAATAAAGCTTTTCTGAAGTCCTTTTTCTGGTGAGGATGCAAACACGCTGCACTTCTCTGGATACATATATCCAAGGACCTTAGAGTACTTTATGATGGGTAATTAAGCATCACAGCAGCCAAATGAGGTTGGTGTATTTCTGTTTTAAAATAAATTGGCAAATTAAGACATAGCAGTGAAGCAATCTACTAACGGTAACACAGTGACTCACACAGCTTAAAGGCAGAAGAGACAATTACATCATTTCGTCCAAGTGCCCTTAAATTTTACCCAAACGTCCCTATATGGCACGGGATAGGCTCCAGTCAACCACAGATTTTTCTTCCCGAAGGCATAAATTGCAACTTGAAGGCACCAAGAGATAGGGAATCCATCTCAACTAGCAGCTGTTTGTTTGGGGGTGTTAATCACTCTCCTTGTTTTGTGCATGCCTTACTTTACACTTGAACGTGTCTGCCTTCTGTCTCCAGCCACTGATCCTAAATGTTACAGCAAAAGGAATTTAAAAAGCCTTCAGTAAGTATTCTCTGTCTATGGAGGCCTCCTGTAATCAAGCCAGATAAACCAATCATGCCAAATCAAGGACTTGACAAAATGCCTTCCTAAAAGGGAGTTAATTTTTGTAGTTCTTTTCTATCTTTTGTCCAAAGCTTTCAGTATCTCTCAGTGTGTAAACCATAACAGGAGACTGTGTTCTAGTAGCAGTCTCTTCCTGGTTAAGTAAAAAGGTAAAAAATTGCAGTCGTTTCCTCTGTGATCCTTTCTCTATGTAAGCAGTAGGCTTCACACAGCACTATGTGCTTCAGGTGAACTGCTCTTCCCAAAGCCCCATTCAGGGCTTTGCTTTCCAAGAAACAGTAATTTGCTTGATGTTTTTAAGCACGTTTTACTCACATCAACTCCAGTTCACAAGTGATCTCACCTTCTTTCACTGACTGAAATTTCCCCATCCTTGACAATTCTGTGAATCTCTGTATTCTCTGAAAATCTTTCAAGTGATGACAGAAGGTAGGAATCTGATATACAGCATGTTTGACCTTGTCTTTTCACGTCTCCTCTCTGTAATATTTCCTAACACTGAAATTGCTCTTCCCATTGCTATACATAGTGCAATGTCCTTAGCTGCTTCTCCCTTTCTTGTCTCAGATAGTTTTTTTTTCCTTTTTTAAAGGAAAACTTTTTTGGTTATATCTTTTTCAGCAGTAACCATGTTGTATACATTTAAATAAAAGCTTTATGATCTAACCACTACATAACAACCATTTATTGTCCCAAATCCATTTTAAATATTATGGCAAACTGCACCACTTGAAATAACATACAAAATTATGGATGCAAAAGTGTACAACATAGTCTTAAGCTTGAATTTTGCCATCATGTGAGACAATTGCCTGCTGTGCTCTAGGTCTACAGCTGCACTCCCAAGTGACTCAAGCACAACCCTAAATCAAACATCTTAAAATGTCCAGTTTGACCAAGCTCCAGCACCAGCAGACCTTACCTGAACAACCTCTTCCAACACGTGTGTGTGCTCTGAATAAAAAGACAAACCATTCTCTCACACCTGGCAGCACATCAACCCCAAGGGAAAGGCATTCTGCATTCCTAGTCCACGGATGCTTGAAATGGTGCAGCAGAGCACATCTGTCCTGCCAAGCAGGGACAAACCTGAGTGGCCAGCACACCCAGCTGAGGAGGCTGCCAGGCTGAAGGCATCACTGTGACAGCAGCAGTTGGGGAACTACACGGAGCATGAGGAGACATCTGTGGGTATTTTTGCATGACTGCATGCAAGTCAGGGAACATGTGTACGTCTTAAGATCCAGTTCTGCTTCCAAATGCCCGTGCTTGGCTCCTGTTAACACCAGCTGACAACCCACTCATGCATAGGGAATTCCATTTGTCATTCCTTGTCCTAAAGGCTTCAGTTACAATGAAGGAATTTCTTGCTGCTTCAGCAGTGATGCCAATGATCCATGCTAGGGCAGCCAGGGAGGGAAGGCCCATCCAACAGAACCAGAGCATTCTCACCACCAAGATCCCTTGCAGATAAGATTAAGTATTATTGTTTACTTTTTAAGGGGAAAAGCTACACACCTTGAATCTTTGTTTTGAAATGTGGGTACTTGTTGAGGACTTCAACTTGTTTCTTCCAATTGAACTGGTTTTTCCAGTAGGAGACAACCTTCTTGAGATACACTGAGTTAATCCCATAATGGAAGCAACTGTTCTCCAGTGGCTCAGTGAACCGAGCCTGGTCAAGTCTCCTAAATAAGTCCTACAGGGAAAAAGAAAGAGATATTAAAGCATTTGTGTCTGCTGTCTTGGGCTCTCCTGTGCACGGTTTCTAGTAATTCCCAAGAGAAATGAGAACAATGAAAATAACATCTCTAATTAGACACCTGTGCCTTTTGCTGATGCTCCATCAGCTGTTCCAATTCTTTTCCTCCTCCAGATGGCCTCCTTCCTCTTCCATTTACAGCTGTTCTTAACACTCTGCCTTTGTTCTGCAGGGCTGGATAACCTGTTTGCCAGGCTGATAACCACAGAGGGCAATATGCTCTGCTGACACTACTGTGGCTTCCCAGTTTAAGTCTTGTTGCCTTTCCAGGGTGCTTTGTTCCCTAGGTTACCTGTGAGCCCAACATCACAATCAAGGCAAGGATCTGGCCCAAACCTTTTGTTTTCCTTCCCAAATCAAGGGGTGGGATGTTTTCATTGGGAAACACTCTGAGGGATTTTGCATGGACACAAAGCTGGTGAAACTAGACTGAAATTAAAGTTTCCCAGTCTGGAATAACTATGAAAGTGACCTTCTCACTGCACTTTGAGGTTACACGGGATGCTGACAAAAATCAGTCCAAAATCACTCCGCAAGGAAGGAGAGACCAGAGCCCCTTCCTACTGTGAACAGTTGAGGGTGGAAGGCAGGTCTGGAAATCTAATGCTGCTCAAACCTCCGTGGGGTTTAAACCTGAACAGCATTTTCCAATAGAGCAACAGAGAGAGCTCCCACTCTGACCAAGAGGAGTTAAATGTAAGCACTGGCTCACACCTCACTGAACAGGCAGTCTCAGCCTAGGCAAGATGTCAGAAGGTAAACTTACTGTTTTGAAATCCATGTTCAGAAAGCATGGATTTCTAAATGGAGTTTTTACTGTGTCTTTACATACATGCGTTTTGTCTATGCTCAACACCTTTTAAAATGTTTTAGTAACATGCACTAGCATAACTGTAACTCCTAGTTTATATTTAAAACCAGAGTTTTCTACCGATGGATTATGTTGCAAGAGCTGTCACAATACAGAATGGCATGTTTCAAAAATATT
Source organism: Corapipo altera (assembly GCF_003945725.1). Taxonomy (NCBI): domain Eukaryota; kingdom Metazoa; phylum Chordata; class Aves; order Passeriformes; family Pipridae; genus Corapipo; species Corapipo altera. Next base: position 4,689,379 of record NW_020884931.1, read on the forward strand.
TGTAAGTTAGAAATTATCTAGCTTAATGTCTGCAGTGTAAAGAGAAAACATAATGGAGATCAATGTCCATTGATATTACTATGAAGGGCAAGCAAAGTGTTAAAAAAACCAGGACTTTCTGAGAAATTAGGAAGCTATTGTAAATGAATAATATGAGCAATCCCATGAGTATTGTTTAAACCATGACTCCACACAGATCTATGAAATTGTTCAATCCCTGGCTTAAACACACACAATCAAAATCTTTCTATCCAACAAATTCTGCAACGTATGTTTACTGTAATTACCACAGTAATTTAGTGTTGACCAAAGTAGACTATTAATTACAGAAGAATCAGCATCCAACACAGCTGCAAACATAAAGCAGTCAAGAAAATGAGGTATTCATAATTGCTTTGGAAAGAAAGAAAGAAAGAAAAAAAAAAAAAGACATTGTTCTTATTCTCATCTACACAAACTGAGCAAAGTGCACAAACAGAAAAACAAGAGTTGAGTAATCTGTAATATGATTTTTATGTTTATTAGGCTCTGCAGAGTAGGTTTATTTACCAGCAATCTTGCTACAGCCAGCTGAGAACAGAATTGTACAGCAGTGTATAAAATCTGCCTATCCATACCAATTTTCTGAAGTACTAGAAGTCCCTTCCCCCAAGACCTGGACATCATTGCTCATTCTCACAAGTGTAACTATTGGTTCAATTTAAAAATTACTTCCAAGCAAGTTCTGCATTTATTTGGCCATTTCTTATTTCTCTCTCCCCAGCCCAGAGATTTGCTTACGCTCAGCTCTTCTTCTGTAGTTTCCACCTTAAAAGGCCGAATAGTTGTATCTTCTTCAGTATCAGGCTTTTGTCCCTTGCCCCACCATCCATCTTTGAAGGGCAATGTCTCTTCTTTCTTCTTGGAAAATAAGAAGTAGATAATGACTGTCCCCAGAACCAGGAATACTTCAAGTAGCATAATGCCTGTAAGAGAAGAACTGGGATAAACATAATCAGTTAAAAAACACATACATACTTTGTAAAGACTATAGAAGGTTATTCCCTTTTTAGACAAGATTCCATCTACATGAAGTTCTGTCACTCACAGTGTATCAACACTTCTGTAGAATTTCAGAAATAGAATGTTTTAGCCTACGCAACTCAAGTGGGGAAGAATTGTTTTAAATAAAACACATATAACAAAAACAGAACTCAAAGCAAGTCAAGAGATGGCTTCATAATTAAATAGTTCACTGATGAAACATGCCACATTGGCTTCCTCAGTGGTCTACAACTGCAGTTAAGCTTCAACGGTAAAGGAGGTTTAATGTTTCCCTTCCTCTGAAGCTCTATGCGTCCCACAAACTCAAATGCAGAGCATCTCTTCAGTAAGGCTTATATATCTACTGCTATAAATCTGTAGGGAAAGAAAAACAAGATAGATATATATATATATATACAGAATAAAAAGTGAAGAGCGTGAAGGCAGCCACCTTGTACCTCCCAGTCACCCTGGGGCAGGGATATATTTGCATAACCTTTGAACACCAGTGCAAAGGGTAATATGACCTTCCCTTTCTTTCTCCCTCTGAACTGTTTTAAAGAGAAAACCACATGCATGCTCTCCTGGCTCTAGAATACAATCACTTCCCCAAGTGATAAAATTCTGTCAAAGTGAAGAACTTGATTTCACAGCACATCTGCATAAGCCAGCTGCAGGGCTGTTGTGCTTCAGTCAAACAGAACACCTTAGCAAAAAAAAAAAAATCCCATTTAAATATATTTGAACTGGTTTATGCTGCAATTTGAAAAAAATATTCAGAGTCTTTAATCATTAATGTTTTCAAGTATGCCTTTAAGTATAAGAAACGTTTATAAAGTGGTTTGGGGAACAGTACTGTCATCATTTTAATGCATAATTTTAAAGAATGTTGTGTTTCAAACATTCATTTGCTGGAGAATTGCTAAGACATGAAGTATTTCAAAACTTCTGTAGGGCAAGCATTTTTTATGACCCAGAATGTCTCCATTCTCTCTAGAGCCAGAAGGTTTTGTTGGTTATACTGCTGCAGAGTAATTTGATGCTCTGAAATGGCTCAAAGAGTCATCAGGAATGCACCAAATTTACTCCTGGATCAAAACAGAAATTTTAACACAAGTTAATGGGAGTTCACAGGATTACAGCAGGAATGAAGCTGACCTGTGTGGTGAGTGCCTTTATGTGACAGGACACGTTTTAGTCAACTTCTTGGCTTTAATTTTCTTATGGCTGACAATAAATTAATAAATGGTAAAAATAAGCACCCACTAAAACATCTGTACAGAAGTCAGGAACTACGCAGATAGGACAGCAAGCTACAGAAAAATCTATTGCTTATATATGCAAGTGCTTCACCCTTGAATAGTGCCTGAATCCTCAGAGGCTGGAGCTATTGGAAATGATGGGCACTGAGAAAACTTAATGTTTACTTGTTTCACTGGTGCTTCCATAATTTCTGTTGCTTGTTTTTCTTCACTCTGTTCTCTGGAGCACAAGACAACACTCTTTTCCCACCTCTACCATACTCAGGCTGTAACTTACCCCAGAATTAAAAAGTTTATCTAATTTCAGCTTGCCTCAACACATAAACCAGTGTAGCCTAGGAACCTCCTGAGCACAATTAAATTTTACTGCAAAGAACAACTGGAGGGGCTTCTAGAAACGTCAAAGCACTTCACATAGAAATGATACCTACTACAGTATTTAATGACATTTCTACTACTAAGTCTTCACAGAGAAAAACAACAACTTCCCTGAAATCACAACAGAACTCAGGCCATGTCTAGACTACAAAGGTTCACCAGCATAACTATGTAAACACCACACAGAAAAATTCAAACTTTTGGCCAACTTCAAGATGTTTACAAAGCCCCACAACCAACAAAAAAGCTGCTCTCAGTGCCAGTCCTGTCGTTCAGGCAGAATAGTTGGGGTACCTAGAAAAACAGAGGATTCTTTCTCCTGGCTTATGCCAACACAGTGATGGAGGCACAGCACCTAATGCAGAACTGCCCAAGAACAGAATCTCAGCCCATTCTCTAGCAAGAAACTCTTATATCCTAAGTCACCGGAGTCCTCAGAGCTACAGAAACATTTCTGCTTCCCCCATCTGCTCTCAAGAATACTTGAGAAACCAGAATTTTTGCAGCAGAAGATATGGGAAGAATTGCATGCAAATATGTTTATTTTGCATTCACCCTGGACCTTGTGTGGAAAGAATTCACTGTGTGAACAGACACCCATTTTTGCAATTAATTCCAAACAGACTTGAGGATGAGCTTGTTTACAAACCAGCAATAAGTGCCAAAATCATCTTCAGGTCTCATAACAATTCTGTCTCCTATTGCAGAGAATTGGGACTGGTGACAAGTTGATTTGCATGAGATGTCATTTTGACTTGAAGAAGCTGCCCCTGATATTGGTTGGATTATTTTCTGCTAACAGAGAGACCCTCTATATCCAACCTCACTTCCCCTGAAAGCGCCTGTAAAATTCCTGATTACAACAAGCACAGGGGCCTAGAGCTCCAACTACACTACATTTTTTTTTCTGAGTGCACAGGAAGAAAAGGGCCAAGTGCGTCAGCAGTATTTTGACTTGCACCAGTTCACAGCACACTCAAAGGGATTGTTTTGCTGGTGATGAGTTGCTGGAACGCAGCATGTTCCTACCAACCGCTCCAGCCTGTGCCGAGAGGAGACCACTTAGAGCAAACGCACTCGGTGATTTCCCAAGTCTGCTATTCAAGCTGGTTCTCTAAAACTCTTGTGTGTTATTTGAACGGCATAAAGCAGCCTCAGTCGTGATGCATCTGCACTAGAATTTCCTCCGCTAATCATTACTGAGATCTGTTGTGAAATGGAAGTTTTTAGCTCCTTACACTTGTTCCAAGGTGCAGCAACGCAGCAGCAACCACAAATGTGGAAGGACAAACAGGTACAACAATAACACTTTTCCATATTCGCAGTTTTCAGAGACGTCAACAACAAAGTGCTGGTGTTTTTATTTTCTGAAGTCTCTTCATCCAACCACACTGGCATGTTGTCTTTATAGCTGAGTACTTCAAAGGGAGTTCATGTTTTGGTTTGGCTTTTTCCTCTTTTTATGCAACCAAAGGCAAAAACTTAGAACAAAATATTTCCATTTATTCCATGGTCAAGTACTTAGGCTCCAAGACTTTGCTGTACCCCAGGGTGGAGATTGTTTATAGACAGCCCTTAAATACCTTAGACAGTACTTTTATCCTAAAGAGTTCAAGGAAGAATGCTTTTGGTTTGCTGCTTTAAAAACATGTTTTAAAAGAAAAATGTTGAAATGCGACAGGTTCAGTAAATAGCCTAAAAACTAGCTCCTCTTGAAGAAGGTCAAGTGTCTCTCAAGAAATGCGTTTGCAAGAAAACCCCTAAACTTTCTTATAGTAAAGATACTGCTCCCTCTTGAAAATACTCTTGGTTTTCAGCATTTTTTTGCATTTTGATTTGCACTGTCCTCTGTTCGCGCATTAACAGCAGAGCTACGAGCTCCACAGAACAGAGCAATTATTATTTACATCAAAGCTACGTCCTGTCTCACACCTTGTCTTCATCAGTACCCAGCAGCAGATGCCCCAGAGAACAGTGCTATTTATCTTTGAAGATGTCACCTCTGAAATAGCTTAAAGGTAAAATCCCCACCTCATCCTACTAGTAACCATCCATCTTTGCCTTGCAGCATTAGAATACATCTGAAACGTGTTACTGGAGAAATAAGCAACTGTGCAGACTTTCAACCTAACACTGGAAACCCATTTTGCAACCCAGCTACCACGGCCTGAATGATGCACAATACCCACAACTCCAAGTGGTGCTATCAAACCCTGGGAGTGGGGTGTGGGTGAAGGAAAAGACACGAGAGACCATGCTGCTTTCAGACACATGCCAGAGGTAATCACGGCTTAAAGTTAATAATATTTTCTCTCCAGGGTTGGTTTACTAGCAGACTGCAAGGTAGCTCAGAGCTCTTGGCAGAGCTGCTCTGATGCTGTCAGACACAAGGTTTATTGATTAATAATTACTCTGCAGGAGAAACAACAGCTCAGTTTAGAAGTGATGTTTCTGCTTATTTTTGTTCTGTTACATAAAGTCCTCAATTAGGTTTTACCGAAAAGGCAACCCTTTGCTGCAGCATGTTTGTTTACACATTGGTTTGCCTGAAGAGCAGCAGTTGCAGGTTACTCTTCTCAAGAGATCTGAAGGAAAAACAACCCACTGAAGGACTTCAAAAGTCCATGGCACCTGTAACAGGGCCCCTTAGCACTGACAGCTTGAAAGGGACTAACACATGGCACAGGACCCAAAGCTTCACCCTCAGTCTATCTGCTACCATCTCCAGGCATCACGTTTTTGTCATTATGTAGCACCAGGAACAGACAGAAGATCATCAAGTCAAGACACTTGTATAAGAAAAGCTTACTATTTCTGTAGTTTATGGAGCATTATGACAAGCTTCAAAATAGCTTAGCAACACAGAAATTGCTTTGCATACAACTGATAACATCTCCCAGGTGAACATAAAATGATACATTAACACTGTAGGAAAGGAGGAGAGGTAGGCATCAGATGAAATAAAGCATCCTACGCTGGGAAGTGAATCAAAGACAGGAAGTACAAATCCAACAGAGTTGCTGCCTTGTCTCGATAAGAAATTTAGCATTTACATTTTTTATTGCCATAGGGAGGTGGCACACAATGCTATCTCCAAAACAGCAGGAAGAGATGATATCATTCTATTTTACAGTCTTTTTCTAGACCATTCACAATCAGAAATTAGCCAGTACAGCAGCAACCTAATTAGAAGGCTACAAGCAAGGAATGAGGTCACCTTCCCAAAGCAGGAGAAACCAGTCTCTCAGGCCTCTCCCAGGAGCAGGGTATGCTGCTCCCAGGACAGGGTCAGGGGTACACTTCCATCACTGCTGAGGAACACCCCACACCTGTGGCACTGAGGCACTGCTCTCTGCCAGCTCTTCACTGCTTTGTCCCTTGGACAACAGGAACAATCAACAGAGCCAGTTTAGGGTCCGGAGGTTCCCATATGCATCACCCAGAAGTTTTATTTAGGGCAGTTAGTCCCTGAGGCACATCATTCCAGGGGAGTAGTTGAGCACCTTAGACAATATAGTCCTATGATCCTGTGACAATTGTTAACTCCCCAGTACTACACTGAAAGCTGACAGGCACCAAGACCCAGCTAAGCATGAAAGAAAAGTAGTATGGGACTAAGTTCACTGTTATCCACTTTGCCTCACCCAGAGTCAGCATATTTATGTAACCACTGGCTGGTCAAAGCTCATATCACAATCATAATTTAAAATACTGCATGCCACATTTTTAAGAGGAAAAAACTCAGTTTACAAGAACACTTATTTTAGCAACATTACTTGCTCTTTCAAAGCCATGCCCAACGCATTCTTCTGTGCTGCTTAAAAACATGCCTTGTTTATCTCAATTTTCCTTATTTCGCTTCTATTATGCTTCAACAAACCCACTTCCTTCCAAGAGTATAAAAAAAGCCTCTGGGTTACAGAAAAGCAAACTGGCAGAATCCAACTTGGGATCTGTGTGATGCCTGTTATTGTGACCTAATGACTGTGCATGATTCAGAGGAAAGGAGATCTACTCTCCATCCGCAATAATTTCTGTTTAAAGACAGAAAGGCAAAAACAGGATTCTTAAATCACCACTGTTCAGTCACGATAATTCATGTGAATACCCTGAACATGTATTCAGGATGAAGCAACAATGGTAGTTTAAACTACCATAATAATGCATTAAGGTTAGATCATGCAAAGATTTTATCCTATTTTTCATATTCAGCATTTACTCTATTCCATGTCCCTCAAATTCCAACAAGAACAGGTTTTTAGCATCCATGCAAAGAAGCCACAGAAGCCTGGCATACAACTGGAGGGTGGACAAAGCTGAAAGCCAGGTCTCCAAGACAGAGTGCTCTCTCAAATTACATGTTACAGTTAAAAAAGGGAAGGATATCATGCCAGTAAGAAGTTTTTAAAACAGTTCTTAGCCAGTATCCAGCCAACTAAATGACACAGTCCAGCAAAATAGAGTCCAAAAGACATTTTGAGCTTTACTTCAACATTTCATACCTTAAGACATTTCATATCTTAAAAGAAATGATGAATAACACATTGTTCTGTTTTGCTTTCCACTAAACTTTCTAGCAATACTGAGCTTAACCTCCTCATCCTATGCCAGTATCTGCATTTTACAGTGAGGGTAGGAAAAAAAAAAAAAATCACAGATGAACCAAAAGAGCTAAGATATTACAGATAAGGAAATGAGATCGAGGTAATTGTTCTTCAGGCCTTAAGGTAAATAAGGACTCTATTTTTAGCTTCACCAAATCGTCCAGAACTGAAGAGTAAAATGCTACCTTCCTTCCCTGCCATGGTATTATTGCTAATGTTTTGCCCAGTCTGATCCCTAGATAAGATTCGGTTTCATCCTGCACCGCTGTGGTACAGCACAGCATGTGTCCTCCTGTTTCCTGTAGGATTTTCCATTAGTCTAAGTATCTTAAGATTCTTCCATGAAATTAGAGAGGGAAAGATCTTCTTTTACTGGCAGATCTACAAGCTTTTTGAATTAGAACTGTTAGAAAACTGTGTTACTAAAACCTTTAATTATTAAAACATGCAGAATTGACGTATATGTGGTGCTTTGGTGGGGGGGAAGAATGCAAGTAGTTTGAAGTACATAACAAGAAAGTACATGACAATCTTTCAGTTAAAAGAAGGTGTGGAGATGGAAACGATGAATATAAAGACTGCCAGAGGAATTTTCTGTCAACAGGCAAAACAGATGAGGTGCACACTGTGAATTTAAATGAGGATCATGACTCCAGGTAGAAAGAGCAGCATGAATAAAAATGTGCTCCTTCCCCCATGATGCGATACTCTCTCTGACGTTTATGATGTCAAACTCTACCCTTCTTCTATGAGACCAGACTCCCTCCTTCCCCTATGATGCCAGACTTTCTCTTACCTCTATCACATCAGTCTCTCACTCACCTTCATGATGAGATGCCCTCCATGACTCCTTCCACAGTGATGCCAGATTCCTCCTTCATGATGCCAGACACCCTGTTACCTCTGTGATGCCAAATTACCTCCACCCTCATTGAAGTCAAACTCCATCATTCCTGTGTGATGCAAAATGACCTCCTTCCTCTAAGATACCAGACTCCCTCTTCCCTCTATGATGCCAGACTCCTTCTCATTACTCTATGATTTCAGACTTCCTACTACTTCTATGATACTGGACTCCCCTGATCCTCTATGATGCCAGACATCCCATTCCTCTGTGATGATAGACTCCTTCCTTCCTTAATGATGCCAGACTCTTCTATTCCTCTTGGATACCAGATCCTCTCCTTCCTTCTTGATGCCACAAACTCTCTTACCTCTATGATGAGACTCCTTCCTTCTTCTATTTTCCCCCCATTTCCTTCTTTTTTTACAATGCCAGACTCTCTTTCCCCTATGACACCAGACTCCCCTGTACATCTACGATGACACACTCTTACCTTACTTCATAATGCCAGGATCCCATTTCCTTCACGATTCCAGAATACCTCTTATCTGTATGATGTCAGACTCCTTCCTTCCTTCCTTTCCTCCTTCCCCAGTGATGCCAGACTCTCACTTCTTCCTCTTGGCTGCCAGACTTTCTCCTTCCTTCAGGATGCCACAGTCTCTCTTAAATGAGACTCCTTCCTTGCTCTATTTTTCCAGATTTCCTCATTTTTCTATGATGCCAGACTCTTTCATAGAATCATAGAATCAAACAGGTTGGAAAAGACCTCCGAGATCATCAAGTCCAACCCTTGATCCAACACTGCCGTGGTTACTAGACCATGGCACTAAGTAACACATCCAGTCTCATCTTAAAAATCTCCAGGGACCTCTTACCTCTATGATAAGATTCCCCCCTTCCTCTATGATGCCAGAATCTCTCTTTCCTTCATGATTCCAGAAACCCCTTGTCTGTGTGACGGCTGGCTCTCTACATCCTCTCTGATGCCAGACTCCCTCTTATATGTATTATGATAAACTCCTTCCTTCCTTCTTTCCTCAGTGATGCCAGACTCTCTTCTTCCTTCATGACACCACAATGCCTCTTGCCTCTATGATGAGACTCCCTCCCACCTCTATGATCCCACACTTCTCCCTTCCTGTTTGATGCCACTCCCTCCTTCCTCTTTGACACAAGACTCCCTCCTGCCTCTATGATGCCAGACTTCCTCTTACCTGTATTATGATAGACTCCTTCCTTCCTTTCCTCAATCATGCCAGACTCTCTCCTTTCTCATGATGCCAGACTCTGTCCTACCTCTGTGATGAGACTCCCTCCTTCCTCCATTTTTCCAGATTTCCTCCTTTTTCTATGATGCTAGACTCCCTCTTTCCTCTATTATTACAGATTCCTTCCTTTCTTGCTTCCTTCCTCAATCATGCCAGACTCACTTCTTTATGATGCCAGATTCCCTCTTACGTCTGTGATGCCACAATCCCTACTTCCTCTGTGATGATAGACTCCTTTCTTCCTCAGTGATACCAGACTCTCTTCTTCCTCTTGGATGTCAGAGTCTCTCCTTCCTTCATGATGCCATAATCATTCTTACCTCTATGATGAGACTTCTTCCTTCCTTTATTTTTCCAGATTTCCTCCTTCCTCTATGAAGACAGATTTCCTAATAATTCTATGATGTCATACTCCTTTCTCTGTGCTGCTGGACTCCTTCTTTCCTTTGTGATGCCAGGCAACCTATTATCTCTATCACGACAGACTCCCTCCCCTTCCCTCAGTGATGCCAGACTTGCTTATTCCTCTTGGATGCCAGACTCTCTTCTTCCTTTATGATGCCACAGTCCCTCTTATGTCTATGATGAGACTCCTTCCTTTGTTTTTCCAGATTTCCTCCTTTTTCTCTTGGATGCCAGACTGCCTGTTTCCTTCATGATGCCAACTCTTTCTTTCCGCTGTGACGCCACACTCCTTCATGCATCTACGATGACAGTCTCTCCTTTCTTCATGATTCCAGACTTCCTCTTACCTCTATGATGAGACTCCTTCCTTCCTCTATTATTTCTGATTTCCTCTTTTTCTAGAATGTCAGACTCCCTGGCCACAAAATTTGAATATTCCAACTATAATACAAGAAATGTACATAAGAATATGTAAAATAATCAATAATTTTGCCCAGAGGTATAAGTGTAAAAAGAAAAAAAATTATTAATTGTGTCTATGGAAACAGGAAGAGATCAGAATTTGTTATCTCTCTATGAAGACTTCATTCTCAATGAGAAAAGGAACTCTGAATGATGACAGAGGAGGGGAACAGATGGTAGTCATCATTTTCTGTCAAATAACTGCAACACCAAAAGGATGTGCCAGAGTAAACATGTAACAAGAAAAATTCTTGCTACTTTATCTCTCTCTTAATAACAACTAAGTATTTAAGTTCTCTTTGGATTTACTGGCTTCATCTAGAATACTGCACTACCTGTACCCACCAGATTAGAGCAACTAACAGTCTTGATGAAGCAACCAAGAGTACTAGGTCCTTCAACAGAGCTTTGGTTTTGATTCAGAACACATCACCATTTAACCTGAGAAAGAGTTGTCCTCTGTCAGAGAGCAAAACATACACAGGCTACAGACACAGAAAAAACTGGGAGAGCAATAATTATGTGTCTTCAATACAGAATTCACAAGATTAAAAAATTTTACTGCTGGGTGTAATAAATATGAGAAGGATTGCTTCAGATAAAGAAAGAACAAAAAAAAAAAAAAATTTGCTGAGCATTTACTTGTGTTGTGGGTTACACCTAATAATCTACAGCAGAGATGTTCCAAAAAATGTTGAAGGAACGTTCAAGAACAGATCACGTTTCAGAAGAAACCTAGAAAACAGGTCCTGTTCTTTAACCCAGCAGGATCCCTTCATAAACATGATCACATTCTGGCAAACATACTATCGAAAAAAAAACCTTAAAAAAGTATGGCTACCACAATTCCCACAGAAATATTCCCAGCCCTGCCAATCAGAAAGCATTTAATCAATAACAATACGCTTAAATATATATATAAAAGCTGATAATGCTGCTTTAGAAAAACAACCATAAACCCCAGGGTATATTCAAATCACTGTCAGCCATCCTGCTATGTCTAGTGTGACCAAGATATTAAAGCAAATGTCATTTTAGAGGTAGATTTTTTGTGCTTTACTATTTATGTAAATACCCATTTACACACACAATGATGCTTTTAATTAAAAATAATGTGTTCAGAGGAAAAATCCAGGACTTTTCCAGTAGTAGTATTCAGAAGGGAAAAAAGTATTTTCAACATTAATTACAAGCAGACCAAAGCTCTTCAGAGAGAAGCAAGATGCTCTACTTTCCAAGTGACTTTTCTTTAGGGACTCACACAGTAATTAGAGAAGTATTTGCCACATTTGGAACTTGTACTTTAAAGAAGACTGCCCTGGTTCTGAGATTGTGCATTGCATGAAGAAAATACTCTTGCAAGCCCAATGAAGTAGTGCACACTCTGCCACAAAGGTGAGGCTTTACCTCTGCTCATACGGCCACAAAATTTGACTACTCCAACTAAAATACATGAAATGTGCATAGGAAAATGTGAGATAATCAATTCATTTTGCCTAGAGCTATAAGCTGTACTTCACCTACCACCTCCATCTCTGTTTTATTACTTCTCCACTGACAAATTATTTGACAAACTATTGCTGAAGCAACAAGAATTTCTGGGAGTATTACCATTCTAGAATTATTACCCCAAACCTTTTATTTACCTGTTGTAATTACTCAGAACAAATTGGCCATGTATATTCTACTAAGCAGCCTGAGCTTCTTTCACAGTGCTTACCAGATTAAAACATTGCCATTTTATGACTAAAAATACTAGGTAAGTCTGAAGGTTTTGCTGAAACCCAAATAAACAGGCTGAAAGCACGGTATTGCCCTACAGAATGATCAAATATATAAAGTACAGGAGACCAACAGGGGAGGGGAAAAAGGCCTTTTAAAACATCCAGTAATCAAAAATCTATTTTGGACAATTCATACAGACAAATTGCATGTGGATTTTGGCTGCACTGGTTATTACCAGCTATGTTCTATTTCAAATTATTTACTTCAACACCATGATTACACATATGAAAAAAATAAACTCTGGAAGAAATAACAAAGAAGCAGAGTTTAAGCAAATCACATGCACATTATTATATATGAATTTAGACTGGAAAGGATGTAGAACAAAGAGCCACGAACTTGACACTGTGCCAAGACCTTCCCCACAAGGACTTCAGCCCTGACAAAGATCTAATCCTTGTCCTTGGACAACTTCAACTGTGGATTGATTTTCAAAGCTGCTTAATTGCTTTTGGGGCCTATCTTCCATCGATTTTCAGTAACCATTAGCAATTTGTGCACTCAAGTCTCAGTTTTAGCTTACTTCAGACAGAAGTAATATCCGCTTCAGGGGAGAGGCACAGCTTCTCCAAGGAGTAATGCCAATCAAAATATTAACCCTGCACTTGTCGCTCTGTAAGTAAACTTGAGACACCGGCCTCTAAAACTGATCCTATCTTGTAGGTTCACCTACAATAACTAGGCAAGTTGTCTTAGTTTTGATAAAGCTATGCTATGAAGAGAAGAGAGAAGAGAGAGCACCTTAATTCAACAGAGTCAGAAAATTAAGCAATGTACTTGATTATGGTATGTTATAACTGCTGGGCAGTCAAAATCCCAACTGAATTCTGACAAACTGAGCCAAACTTGAGGGGAGTACATCATTTGCTTAGTCTTTGCAGATTGCTCAGTTAGGCAACAAAATATGTTCGTTAAACTTAAAAGGTTTTCTTCTCATCCCTAAAAGCCTTGCTCAGCAAAGGGAACTATGTATACAGTACTCAATCAAACAATTTTCAGGTTTGGCAAATTACCCATAAACAAAATAAATAAATAAAAGTTCAATTTCATATCCCCATTTTGAGATGAGCAACAAAACCAAACCAAAACCAACAGTTTAAGCAACTTACTCTAACTAAACCGGGAAACCAGGCCGAATTCCCAAAGAATGTTAAATAAAATCGTTGCTGCCGTAAGCAGTGTCAGCATTAAGGCCAGCTTATCAGGAACCTTTACGTGGACAAGCATCCCTGGCTGCAGCAAGCCCTCGGGAATGTCACATCTACGCTCCCCACAGAAACGCAGATTAGGGCCCTCCTGTTCCCAAATCAACCTAAGTATCCCCACCCGGCGTTATCCAGACTTTAGTAATTCGCACTGTTAATGCGTGGATACGTCCAGCTTCGCTTTCCAAAGCACTGGCATTTTCGGCACGCAGGCGCAGCGCCCGCTCTCCCGCAGCTCGGTGCCCGCAGGCTTCGGCACGCGGAATACGCTTGGAAAAGTAATTCCGCTTACCGGATGGGAAGTTTTAGGCTCTTCCGCCTGCCAGGGCACCGTTCACCTCCCGTTTGGCAACTTCACAACCCCCGCAGCATCGCAGGGACACCCCCCGCTCCCAGCCCAGGGATATAACGGGACCCGCCCCGGGGGGACACCGGGACCCGCCCGCTCTCACCTGCCGCGGTCGGGACCGCACTTCCCACTCCTCCCCTCGCCTCCCTTCGCAGGGCCGCCCCCGGCACGCCGGGAGAGGGGCACGGCCCTGGCCGGGCTCGCCGGGAGATGTAGTCCTGCCGCGGGGGCGGGAGCTCCGGGGCGACCCGGGCACTGACCGGGACTCTTCTCGGCCACCGCCGCCGCAGCTGTGCCCGGACGAGCCCAGGGATGCGAAGGCTTTGTCCCCTTTTGTCCACCGCGCTGGTGGATCCCTGGAGCGCTCAGGCAGCTGGGAGCTCAGCCTGGGCTCCGGAGCACAGGGCTCACGGCGGGTTAGAGAGTCCAGCCCAGCAAACACTGACCTACCATTGCAGTGCCAGAGTTGGGGCACGGCCGGGCAGCCATCAAGTGGTACCACCTGTGAGCTTCCTAAATGGCCTCCCAGCCAATCTCACCTGCGCTCGGTGTGTTGTAGTAGGGCTGACTGAGAGAATCACATTTTAGATTGTTGTAGTAGGGCTGACAGAGAGAATCACGTTTTAGACTGCTGCACCTCCCCAGCTCCTGTGCTGTGCAGCATGACTACGTGTCCAACAGAAAACACACCGAGAATGCATCTGACAGGGGTGTTTTTTTCCTGAACCTGTACTGTTCAAGGCCTGTCTTCCAAACTTGGTCAGAGAGATCTCAGCAAGCCTCAGAAGGTCAAGCTGTAGCAACTAAGCCCATCAGTAAAAACATAACAAGAAAATGTTAAATTCTTGATCGACTCTTCAAGGTTTTTCCATTTGATCTCAGTTTTCATCTATCATTTCACTCCTAAGTTCCAGTCTTCCTCTTTTCATCACCTCCATGCCATCTCAGTTCTCTTGTTTGTATTGTGGGCTCAACAGATAGACTTGTGATCACAGATAATTATTCCTTTCACATCTTTTTCAACCTCTTGTATCCAATCATTCCAGTCTGCTCAAGTAGTCCTTTGCCCAGAGTATTGGGTATAGTTCTCATGATCTTTTGCTATGAGCAGCAATAGTAGCTAAATTTAAAAAGTAACCTGTGCCTAAACTGTTCTGCAAGTAAGGTTTGTCCTTTTTTGTTGTTTTCTTCTTCCATGCCAAATGTGCTGGCTGAATTCTGCCCCTTCTGGGGCATCTGTCTTCACAAGCAGCTCCATACTACTTTTCTTGAGACACCAAAAGCATTAGTAGTAATCCATCTTTCTTCTGTAGGACTATGGGGATTTCACAAACATACAAATAGACTATGTTGAATTTCACAGTAAACATAACTTTTATGGGATGACAGATAAAAATGCAACTGGATTATGTGCCACTGTCATAACACTTTATTACAGCTACCGTATAGATACTTGTCATGGTTTAAACTCCAGCTGGCAACCAAGCACTATGCAGCTACTCACTCCCCCACCAGCAGGATCAGGGAGAGAATCAGACCAGGAGAAGTCAGAAAACTTATGGATTGAAATAAAGACACTTTAAGAGGTAAAGCAAAAGCTGCACACAGAAGAAAAGCAAGACAAAGAATTAATTAACTGCTTCCCATAGGCAGGCAGGTGTTCAGTCCTCTCCAGGAAAGCAGGGCTCTTTCACATGTAACAGTTACTGGGAAAATAGTAATTACAAATGCCCCTCCCTTCCTCCTCCTTCCCTCAGCATTATACACTAAGCACAATGCCATTTGGTGTGGAATATCCCTTTGGTCAGTGGGGATCAGCTGGCCTGGCTGTGTCCCCTCCAAACTCCTTGTGCACTCCCGGCCTCCTCACTGGTAAGATGGTGTGAGAAGCAGAAGAGGCCTTGATGCTGTGCAAACACTGCTCAACAATAACAAAAACATCTCTATATTATCAACACTGTTTCCAGCACAAATCCAAAACAAAATTTCATACTAGCTACTGTGAAGAAAATTACCCCAACCAAAACCAGCACAATATTCTATTGGACTGTTTTAACTAATGAAAAATTGCATTTCTTCTATCCCCTATTTGTTATAAAGATGCCAATTCCAATCTCTAGTTAGCCAGTAACTCCAGCCTCTCCAGGTTGCTGAAGAGGTAGTGTCATATTTTATCCAGGCTGTCATGTTCTGGAAACAGGTGTCTTCAGTTATCCAGAAAGGTACCCTGTTACCTCTGATGGCCTTACAGTTCTTCTTTTTTTGAAGTGGACAGGGTCAATCAAAGTACCTAAAGTATGTATTGTGCAGATATCCCTCTGACACATCTTCCTGTGGGTGTCCACCCTCGTAAATTGCCAATTCACTTAATATTAGGTTTTTTCTGTGCTTTAACAGGACCGAACACTTAGAGAGATGGTTTAGTGGTGGGCTCGGCAGTGCTAGGTTAATGGCTTGACTTCACGATCTTAGATGCCTTTTCCAACCTAAAAAATTCTATGATTCCCTATAGCAGTAGCAGCAGTAAGGAGCAATGAGCAAAGCTGGTACCTCAAACACAGTGAGAATGGAGGAAGATTATATAAGGTTTAGTTCCTACATGCATTCCTCCTAACTGGAACTGGTTGGGCTGCTTATTGTGAAAATTGTACAGCTCCTACAGCCTATCAGAGGAAAACACAGAGATGCAAATGCTGCTAAAGCCAAAGTGACAAACCAGGTCCTGGGGGGCATCAGCCAGTCACCAGCCAGTCATCAGCATCACCAGCCAGTCGAGGGAGGTGATTGTCCCATTCTGCTCTGCACTGGTGTGGCCTCACCTTGAATACTGTGTGCAACTTTGGGCACCATGGTGTAAAACTAAGAGTGTGTCCAGAGGAGGGTGACCACCCTGGTGAAAGCCCTCAGGGGGAAGACTTAGTAGGAGCAGCTGAGGTCACTTGGTTTGTTCAGCTTGGGGAAGAGAAGTCTGAGGGATGACCTCATCACAATCAAACAACTCCCTCACAGGAAACAGTGGAGAGGGAGGTGCTGATCTCCTCTCTCTGGTGATCAGCAGTAGGACAAAAGGAAATGGAATGAAGCTGCATCAGGAGAAGTTCAGATTGGACATTAGGAAAAGGGTCTTCACAGAGTAGTCAACCACTGAAACAGGATCCCTAGGGAAGTGGCCATGGCACCCAGCCTGCCAGAGCTCAAGGACCATCTGGACAATGCTCTGAGTCATATGGTTTAGTTTTAGGTAGTCCTGGGAGGAGCAGGGAGTTGGACTCAACGATCCTTATGGGTTCCTTCCAACTTGAGATATTCTGTTATTGTAAATAACAGAAATGGAAAACATTAGCAACTCCATGGTCTGGCATTCCTCAAAGTTATTTTTGCTTTAGAGTCGAGCTGAGGTAGAGCAACAATACACGGCATTATATCCACCTTTAGCGCAGCTGGAGTTTGTTACAGAAATTAAGGGCAGGATGTGGCCATTACAGAACCTTATGGGACTGCTGGTGTGAGGGGAACTGCAGGGAGTTCAAACAAAGATTCATATAAGCACAGAGAAACTGACAACAACAGATGCGGCTGGAGAACAGTTTTTATCTCTAAAATCATTCCTTATATTGTGAGACAGATATTGATGAGAAATTATCATGGAGAAGTGCTGATATCTAAACATTACAAGTTGTAGACTGGTGGACAGTCATCAGACAAATAAAATAATGGCCAGTATAGTGTGCAATTTGCATTACAGCAAAGTAAATGAACTGCTACAATCTAGGTAGATTCTCCAACACATAGTGTGAGCTGAAGGATCTTTTTATTCGCTAATGTCCAAGTGTTGTTTGTTTATATCCAGAAAAACTATTTTCTTATACTATTATTGGATAAGGAAGGTGGTCATCCTGTTTACTATTAATGTTTCTGTGACACCTACACACATGCTCTTCACAAGTGTGACAATGCAGAATCTCCCTCTATCAAAGATCAGCTTTGAGAATGAAATCTTCTATTAGAACCCACAAGTAGAAAGTGGTAAAGATGCAACTGTATAACAATCCTCTTCTCCTAAGCCAACTAAAAAGGCACTGTCATCAACTGTATAGAGGAAAATAAGAGGAACACGAAAGATCTAAAGAGAAAGAATAAGTTTAAAACAAATGAAAATGAAGAAAGTACTGAAGAATCAGAAAAGAAGGAAGCTTAATACAGAAGTCAAAAGAATGAGGAAAGAAAAACTCTTTTCTGTGAAATCAGAATAGTCCGTTCTCACCACCACTGAAATCCTATCCACGAGGTGTTTCAGGATTTGTGTTTCAAGGGTTGGCCACCTGGATGTATTCTGGAGGCATCTTAAGAATTTATTGGTTTGGAGCAGCTACAGCTCACTGAACCATTACTGTTGGAATCACTTAAGCCTTTAAACATGCTGATCCCTTCTCAAACCCCTGCCCCAACATCGGCACTTTAAGAATGTTAAGAATTAAAACTCGTTTTGATAAATCCATGATATAATTTTCACCTTGTATCGTGTTCAGTTGTGGCTACTCTGTTTGAGAGACTACCAGAGTGTTAGAGGCTTTTAGGAAGAATAAAATCTACAACCTTTGGCTCCACACTTTCTGTATCATCCATACCAACTAGAACAATACAGAAATCAATCCAGATATATCTAGTTTTTAGGTTAATATTGTATAGCATGAACATTACAGGGTATGTAATGGGACAGATGGGAGGTTTTTACGAGCAAGTGAGAGAAACTACAAAGTGCAAGTTATTCAGGTTGTGGTTCCATGGCAGCCTAAGCCAATCTAACTGCTGGTTCTTTTACTCCCATCATTCTCCTCACCCCTCTTGGGAGCTCCCAACATTCGCTCCCTGCAGCACTCAGTTGACCTTTTGTGAAGCCATTTCAGCACACTAACCAGGCAGAATACCAAACCAGCAGCTCCCCAGAACACGGAGGAGTTTTCTGATGCACTGGTAAATAGAAATGGTTCAGCTGAGGCTCTGAGGCACACTGGAATCCATGCAAGGGGCAACAGGAATCAGGAGCCAGCTGTTATACTGACCAAGGCTGGTGTGGAATCCCAGTCTGCATATTTATTAGATGATCAGCATCTGCGGTGGTTATGAAGCTATTTGCAAAGCAGCTGTTTGCTCTGCTAAAAATTATGGTTGGTCATTTGCACGTTTTTACTCACGTGTTACCTGGGTCTGCTGTGTGACCAAGCACAGAAGGTTTGCCTCTGGGCACAAATGAACAATCCCCGATGAAACTTGTTTATTTCTTTGATTGCTGCCCTCAGCTACATGGTAGCACTGCCACAGAAAAGGTGTTCAAAAAATAAATAACACCTCCCCAGCTGTCAGTCGCTCATTGAAAAGGTCAGTTTCCCTCCTGACCCCAAATTTAAAAACTATCTTTTAAGTTAATTTAAAATAAGACACTGAATTTCACACGGGCATGTCTGAGGCATTAGTTCACCCTCCTGCCTGCTGACTCCTTAACGGAGCAGATGCCTTTGGAAAGTAACATCTTTACGCCACACACCGTTTGCCAGAGCTCATTTGTCAGCGCCCTGAGGCAAGCCTTTCATCTTTCAGCCACATAACGATAGCAGAACTGCATTAGAGGTGGCTGTATTTACATGCATGAGCAATCCGGTTAAAATGCATATTTTTGCTGGCCAAAGCACCAGCAAACTCTCCTTTGCTCACTACCAGCCAGCACAGCCATTCAGTAGGTGTTCAGAAAACTCAAACCCCTCTCCCCAAAACCAGTCTTTGAGATCTTGCTATAAACACTTGCCTGTACTCAGAAAGGTTCTGCTCAGTAGAACAATGCAGACTAGTCCTTTTATGAACAGATATCACTTCTTCTAGACAAAAAATGAACCCAGCAGGCAAATACAACTTCAAAGGAAATAAAAAGATCAATCTGTCCTGGACCTCTCGGTATGCCTGATATTTTAAGTTTCAAAAGAAATTAGTCAGACTTACCACAAAAAGAAAAAAAAAACAAAAAAAAAAGAGACAGAAGAATGTGAGCACAAAATCAAAACTTGCTAAAAAAGCAAAATATCATCAGAGCTGGTCTTGATTTAAATAGAAAACACTTTCAGAAATACCAACATATTGTGCAGTTTAAGAGAAACACTATACCCTTAGTTTTATAATACCAATATTCACAACACCTAGAAACTGTCTGAGGAGTAATAATGGGTCAAGTACACTGGTTTTTGCTAGAAGATTGGCCATTTCCACATAAGGGCACTCAGAGATGGCACTCAGAACTTAAGATGCTTTTAGAATGGCAGAGTAATTGCGTTCCCATTACAGGACTCCAAGAACACACCCCTATAACTAACTTTGGCACAGTGTAAGAAAATAAGGACTTAACACCCTCACCAGGAACAAAGACTATGTTCAACATAGACATGGGCCTGTACTTGCATGAAGGCAGTTAATTCTGCTATCGTGGTATGACCATGCTTTTATTTGTTCAGTTCCCACAGACTTCAGTTTCACAAGGTCCAATTTAAGCCCACATTCTCCCGAGAGCATTTAGTCCGGTAGAATAGTTACAGGACACACACATAGGTTTGCACAGTAAGCAGGGGCTAACAAACTACCACGCTTTGTATTCTGCCGAGTGACTAATCTGCTTCTAAAATTCTGTGGCATCATTCTCATCTCGAAAATAATATTTCTATAGACTAAAAAGCCCACATCTGCCTCCAGTCTGCAGTGATTCAAATTAAATACTTCAGCCCAGCATCATGGTGGGGATGTTTATCTGGAATCCTGTCTAAAGAGTCTACTTAGTCTAAAGATCTACTTATGTAAAAGTAGTAAGAGATGAAAGGCATGTTTTTATGTCCTCCCCAGCAACAAAGACAATTCAACTGCTGCTAGTACTTAAACAATCCTTGAACTCTCAAAGCCTTCCTAAAAGATAGTATCTTTATAAACAAACATCTGAGTCATGCAGCATCCACCTTTAAAGGAGTATCAACATTTCAGAATAGACACCCCCATGTCTTGAACAGCAAACCACTCTTAAGCAAAAAACTAGATATAGCTCTTCATAGACTAGTTTCCTATTAAAAAAAAAAGTGAAGATCC
This sequence comes from Corapipo altera, assembly GCF_003945725.1. Lineage (NCBI taxonomy): Eukaryota > Metazoa > Chordata > Aves > Passeriformes > Pipridae > Corapipo > Corapipo altera. The sequence continues at coordinate 4,710,086 of NW_020884931.1, forward strand.
TTTAAGAAAGCAATCTATCAAAAGGACTCCTTAGATTTGTTTGATCAAAATTGCTTTGTTTCAGTCAATTAGAAGTTACCTCAACACAGAGCTCTGTACAAAGAAAAATAGTTTTCAGCTAAGCTGCTCCTCCTCCCTGAGGACACATGCTAATGCACACAGACTCCTGAAAGAAACTGGACTTGTGCATAATCTGCACACTAAGTAAATTTACAGAAAAAAAACCACCTATTTGCTATGGTGGGGGGAGATCTGATCCAATTCAGATCTCAAACTTCATTTAAAAGGTGGTTACAGTGTAATTTCCATGGTTTAGTTTTGTCTTCCCCTAAGCCAGAAGAGAAAAAAGCCCAGGTGTATTGGGGGTAGCTGTGTTGCCGTCCTTCTTCCAGGTAATTGAAGTGAGGGGAGTCATTCTGCCTACAGCAGGAAGCAAACACACTTTTCAGATGACCTAATTCTTTAAGATCAGCCTATGGGAATAAGTCATCATCCAAATTCTACTGACCACACCTGGCAGAAACCAGAGTTTCTTCACGTTGAATATTACCCACTTTTATACTGCAGGAAGGAACTTACTGAGATGAAATATAATTATTTTGACATGTTAAAACACTTCTAAAAGCCCCTGCTTGGCTTCAGCTCCATTTCCCATTTTGACAGACTCCTAAAAGTGTTAAGTCAGGACTTTACTGGAAAGGTCTCTTTCATAAGGCTCTCAGACAAAAGACCTGAGACCAAATTCTCACTTCTACAAATAATTTTTAAATCTTCCTGTAATCCAGAATACATTTCCACAACAGACTGCATACAGAGAAGCTCAGGGTTCAGAACCCTAAAATGGAAAACAGAAGTGGTGTAGTTGCACATAAGAGAGAGCTCAGACACAAAGTCAGCTTAAGCGCTGTGCACAAAGGAAGAATTGAAACCAAAATGCTCTGAGAATCCAGGAAATGAGAACACCAGAAAAACAGAATAAATTCCATGGGTAAACTAACCCAATTCCTTTGCACAATAACAATGCCTGTATTTTTTATTAAACTATCCCTACAAAACAGAACAATTGCTGAAGATAACTAACATGCAGCAACAAAACGAGCTACAGCAGAGGAAAGTGTCCCACTTTTTTCAACAACATTTCACTTCTGCCAAGGTCACCTGTCTGTAACTGCACAGGTTGCCCATCTGCTCCAGCACTGCCTGTTTGCAGCCTGGAACTGGCACCAGCTCCTGGCTGGTGATCAGAAGCATTCGCTGACATGCTGGGCTGCCCAACACAGGCATTCAAGCACCCCTTTGGAGCAGCAGCCACATTAAACTGAGTTTTTTATCACATACCAGGGGATACATTCAAGTAGTTGGCAATGTGATGGACTAACTCACTGAGCGTTTATTAGGACAGTGATCCGTGTACAAAAGCACAAGCACACTCTCAACAACAGTTTAAGCATGGAAAGACAGAGCTTGGAGTTTGGAGCTTCTCCACTGCTCCATGAACACAGTACTGAAGTTGCTGAAAATTCCAGGACAAAGTAAAGAAGCACCTGTCTGTTCCTAAAGAAGTTTCCAAAACATTTATTTTTTTTTAAGCAGCAGCTTTATCATATTTTCTTGTGTATTCTGATGGCACAGAACCACTCTAGTTTTTCTGTCAGTATATGAAGTACAAGCTTAACAACACATACTCTTACAGAAGTAGCATCAATATTTCCTTATGGCTTTATGGAAATAATTTCTCAATTTAGAAAACTAGAAATATACTTCTTTGCCTGTTTTGCTAAATAGTATTGTAATTGCCCCTCTCTAAAACCTGCTTAAGTATAAAGCTTAAGCCTTTCAGCCACTTGGTACACCAAGCCTGTCCACAGTCTCGTCTCTATTTGATCCTCTGTGCAGAAGCAATACCACTGAAGGCTTCCTGTACCTCAGCTCACACATTAACCTGCCAAAACAATTTACAGGACAGGTCCAGAAGTTACACTAAAATTGCTGCAGCCTTTTCATCTGCCAGTTTAACAGCTCCACTTTTGTGACTTTGTGTAGCAACCACTTATACTGGAGAACAGTGCTTTAGACAAAAGTGGTTTAAGTACTTCATATACTATGTCGAAAACGTTAAGAAAGTAATTTGGACCATCAAGGAAAAAAATCAGAATTATAGCATCTTAATAGAAGTTTAACAGTGAACACAGTCCAGCCTTCTCTCTGGATTTATTTGCATTTCAAAAGCCTATACAAAAATGTTACACACATACCAGTCACTCCTGTAGATTAGAACTTGAGTAGTCACTGGGAATTTAGCACTGCAGTGTTTTCCAACAACGTGCAACATTTTACGTTCAGCTAAAAGGGTACTCTAAAGCAATATTCCAGCCTGGGTTTTTTTCTAAGCCTTTGGCAAATGTGGAAACTCCAGATGGAGCACTACTTCTGAGTAGCTCCATTATTTTTATGTAAGTGCCAGCAGGTAGCTATTTAACTAGATTGTTTTGTTATATATAAATGCCACTACATGTATGGCTCTGCTTTACTTTCATGGCTTGGTTTAAGCCAAAACATTAGTGCTGAAAACATCTAGTTATACCAATGGCCTCATTACATGAAAATGCTCATCTGGTCTTAAGCAGTCAAAGCAAGTATCAATTTTAGCTACTGGGTTGTGAAGCAAAAAGCCTTTGCAAGAGACAATTAAGGCTTCCATCACCCTACCAGAGGTAAGTATGAGAAACAAGTCTAAGCCACAGGAGCATTGGTCTATTTTTGACAATGGTATTTAAGTATTTATTAAGCTGGTTTTCATCCATTTATTCAGTTGGCTGACATCCATCTGCCACATGTAACATCTGAAAATGCAATTAACAAGCTGCTTAAACTAAGGAATCTGGATAGCATTTGGTTGGATTTCTTTCTATTAACATAATAGGCAAGAGCTTCTGGAATTTATCTTGCTGATACACTTCAATCCTGCCTGAAGCAAGGATGGGAAAAGGTACCCCTGCTAGTACAAAATAGTTCAAGTATGTTAAAAAGCAACTGACTATTTTTTGCAGTAACAGTATTTGCATAAGCAGAAAAAAAACCCTTTCAGTTTCTCACCCATCTCTAGCAATATTCAAGTGAAGTTCTACTTTAATTTTTAAAATACAGAAGTTTAATTATTTAGCCAATGTAACAGTTCTGTAAACTGCATCACAGATAATGCTGCACAACTTATGATCAAGAGCAATACTAAAAGCTAAAATGTTGCTATTGACTGTGGTAATACAGATTGGCAATTTCATCATTTCGGTTCAGAAAACACCTGTTCCTCTAAACTCCACCAACTAATATAATTTATGCAAATATTTATTAAGTCCAGTCATCATGCTACAGTATTAGGTTAATAAACCATCTCACTGTAAGAATATACCAGCATAAGGTATGAACACAATGAAATCTATATGAACTTTTATAGTATCTTTACAGAGATACGCTTGTGGCCCATCAAATTCATACTAACATACTGCAGATTTAAAATATTTACTTGTCTTCTTAGCATACCTAATGTGTAAGAATAGCTGCTTGTTTGATACCCAAAAATAAATATAAGCTTTCAACTGAAAGCATTTATTTTCCGAGTTTTCCAAAGCGGAGCCTGAGGGGCGAAAACGCTTCAGACACGTCATCGGTCCACTTCAGTACATAAAAGCATCTCCTGTCCCAGTATTCGTTCAAATCCAAGAGATATTTTCTTCCAGTGAAATATGACCGGAGCACTCATTTTATTTTCAGCAATTCAGTCTGTTTCCATGGCAGCACTGCGGGATTCCTTGGCCACCATGAGCCGCATGAGCTGACTGTGGAATTTCTCGATCTTCTTTACGTCTTGTGCCTGGTCTGTTCTGTACAGCAAACACTGCAAGAGAAAGTTGCTGAGTATCAGATTTCACTGGAACTGTTTTATCTTGTTTACAGTCGCAACACATTTGTGCTTAGAACACACAAAACAAGGAGAGCGCTTAAATGTTCATTTGTGGCATGTTGTTACCATGAGGCAGCAGCAACACGTCCACGCTGTTTCAAAATATACACATTATCAGTGTTCACATTTCCGTTTCTCCTAAACATTCATGCCTTCCTTTTTGAAAACAGGGAAGCTCATAATTTATACTAATTTCTTCTAGCTCAAAAAAGCTGTTAAAGATTGGAGTTAAAAGCTGTCTTAAAAGACACTCCTCTTTGTGTTGTCTAAACATCGAGCCAGATTTTAAAACTGAAGTTACTTCCCTATTCTCTGTATTCTGAAAGCAAGTTCATTTTGCCTTTCACAGTCCTCAGTGTTACACTGCCAGGGACATAAAATCAGATAGTATTTCCCACTGAAAGGGATCCCCTCCCTCAAGCAAGATCTGTTTCTAAGACAGCCTAAATAAGGAACATAGCATCTGATTAGGATAAAAAGAAACTCCTTCATGTGACAAGCCTTTAATAGCAAGGAACAAGGGTAACATGCCAGTGACTTATCACAGAAAGACTGTGGTAGTTTGTTTTTTGCTTGGAGACTAAGCAATTCCTTATACCTGTACAGCATGAGTATGACTGCCCAGGTTGATGTAGCAAAAAACCCAAACCACCCAGAATACTCCATTCTTCAGCGACTTTTGTCAGCATTGAATTCCTATTTTAATTCAGAGGAAGACAGAAGGAAACAGTTTATTTTTCCTTCAGCTATATTAGTTCTACAGATTGAGCATAGAGGAAACTTCCTTTGCCACCTTTAGAAAAAAAACCCACAACAAAACACAAAAAAACCAAAACAACCCCCCTCCCAAAAAAGACAACAACAAAAAAACCCGCCAAAGCCACCACAAAAAAACCCAACCAACCAATCAAAAAAAACCCCAACAAGCCAAAAACCCAAAACCAAGCCCCATTTCCCCCCACCCAGTGTAACATCTGTGACTGGAAGCAGGTAAGGCAGCCCTATATACCCCAGAAGAGTTCACATTTGTGAATCACCTGACTCCAACTTCCCCTATGGAAGATTTCAACAAAATTGCCCTTCACTTTCCCCCATTATCAGCACCCCACACTCCACATCTCTCCCACATCAAGTCCTATTACCCTACCAAGAAGTGCCATTACTGTAGTTTCACATCCCTCCCAGGCACTTGAAATACCAATGCCAGACTACGTTTTAAGGAAAGAAGAAACCTGATTTTTTCCAAGTCTGAAGAGAAGGGCAGAATACTGCTGCCCACCCTGGACTGCAGAAAAACAGCTCCTCAGCTATAACACCACTGTTGGTCAGTCTCAAAATCACAAAGAAGGAGTTGAATCTGTGGTTGGAAGCTGTCACCACTCTAAGCAAATAAGGCCCACACTCACACAAGTAAACATATGTTTGAAAATGCTCCTGAATTGCTTCAGCAGAAGCTACCAATGTTGTTCCACGAAGCAAGTTCAGATGGAGCGAGTCCAAGATTTCTGTAGCGCTCGTTTTCCTTGATTTGACAGAATCCTACAATAATTCTGTTGAAATCCATAAAGAACACTGAAGTGTTAGCACTTTTCCTGGACTGCACAGAGTTGAACCACAGGTCAGTGTCAATCACAAACACAGCAACTAGGGAAGGCTGAGCAAAAGGTTTTAGAAAACTGTCAGGAACTCCCAAGGCAGTGGCTAAGAGCTCCCAAGTTGACTGACAGCAAAATGCAAGTCTATAAGAGTACAACAAACCCTGAAAGGGGAATGTTTCTGTACTTACAGCTACGTCATCTGTTACTTTGATGCAGAGGTTCCCATCACAATGTCGGTATTTCAGAACAACCCGCACCTGAAATGACAAACACTTCAAGAATTAGCACCTAGAGCTAACAATTTTCAGAACATATTGAAGGAAATCTGCTCACATTCAGACTATCTTTATTATAATTATGTACTACTTCCTGTTTTTACCACCTCTGTGGTGGTCCTCAGCTCTGGTGGCCACTAACCCTTCAGCCAAGGTGGTGTGGAAGTTGAGCCATCACATTTCCCTGCCCAAAGCCTTAAACTGGTTTTATAGCAGCATCAGCAAAGTTAACATTGGGCACATTCAAAAGCACAGTCAAAACAGCAAGGGCAGTTGCAGAGACCTCAGTGACAGGCAGGATAAACTGTGAGAGCCAGTCGATACGAGACACCCCCTCGCTATGTATCGCACTTCAGAAAAACTAACTGGAAGCTTGTGTTTATAAACTTGAAATACTTAAAAAAAAAAAAAGTAGCTCTTCATGAAGACCTGAAAGGGATTAACTGAGTGAGGTAAGCTTAACATCACCACTTTTCTACAGTACCTGAACTGTTGTCACAGTTCCTCCTGCAGCCACTTGTCCTGAGCCCAAACCTACCCAGTCCCTCTGGACCCTCAAATCACCAAAGTTCCCAAAGCCACAGCGACAAAAATCCATACCCTCAGATTCTGACTGAGGGTTCTTCTTGAGCAGACAGCCACAGAGACTTCGTATCTATTGTTTCTAGCCTCAGCTAGCACCAGTAACTAGAAACAAAGCAAGGTGGCCTTTGAGAACATTCTGAACTCACACTGTTAACAGGACTCTGCTGTACGGAGTGACTCGTGCTAACAGTCAACCAGCTCCTTCACTACAAAACACATCTTGAAATTCCTGCTCCAGGATGGATCTCATCACAGATGTACCCTTTCTGTTTAACAAGCTGTCACCTTCTGACCACAGCACACATCCCTGCTGAGCAGGCCCTAATACACAGGAGAGGCTGCCACAAGCAGCAGGCACAGAGTTGATACATTGAGAACTTGCTCACCCCAAAGGCGAGACCACTCACTGCCTGGGTGGAGAACACTCACCCACCTCCCCCAGCTCTTCTTCCTTCTGTTTCCCAGCAAGCTCAATTACATACAAAAGCTCCTCAGGCTAATCCTTTGCCAAATTAAAAGGAGGGTACTTGTGTTATGACTCTGGGGCCCATATAAACTCCTTTGTAAATAGATGAGTTTATTGCCATGGATGAAAAGAGATTTCCTTTAAGAAAAGGGGAAGAGCAACTCCTGGCTGCAGAGACATCCCTCCTCTTTCACTTAATCGAATGTCAGAGAGCACAAGAAGGCAAAACTGGGCAATTTTATTATCACAGATGGGTGGCAATTACATATGGTGTCTCTGTGCTAATTAAAAGGCATATGTTCATCTGTCTTAAATCATCAGATGGTAATTTAATCTTCTGAAGGTTACTCCACATCACCTATTTTTGGTGAAGGAAACTAGGCCTTTTTTACTGAAGTTTTCTCAGGTGTGAATTCCACATTACATTTTTGTGCTCCTTTGTAGCTGAATTATAATGCCTTTTCTGAAGACTGAGGTTACTTTTAATATTTGCATAAAAACAGTACTCCAGAAAAAGTCACTGAAAACAATCAGCAGTCATATACACCAAGAAGTTAAATCCTTGAGCAATTCCTCTTTGGGAAGCAAACACCTTCCAGTCTGAAACGTCACTGCAGGCAACAACGCAATGTAAGAGCTAATGAAAGCTTTCTTTTAACTTTTTCAGGAAGACAAATTCAAATGATACAGTCTGAAACGTGAACTCATAAAACAAACCAATTCTCGACACGCTCTTCATTCAGCAGAACTGAACCTCGGTTTCTATCACGCAGGTACACCGCGAATAAGCACAGTGGCTCTGAAGTTAGGCTCTCCAGGTTCATCCCAGTTGCTGACACCACCACCCAAAACACGTTTTTGGGGTGATAAACGAGAACCGCTCCGTGTTTCGTAGAAAAGGACAGTCAGGTGCAACACCAGCAAGTAACCTGTCCCTGGAGCTGCTTTTCCCCCTGTACTCAGCACTGGTGAGGCCACACCTCCAGAGCTGTGCCCAGTTCTGGGTGCCTCAATTCAGGAAGGACATTGATGTGATGAACTGAGTCCACAGAAGGGCAACACCGCTGGTGAAGGGTCTGGAGCACAAGTCTTACGAGGTACAGGGAATCAGGGGTGTTCAGCCTGGAGAACACTCAAGGGTGACCTTATCGCCCTCTACAACTGCCTGAAAGGAAGTTGTAGCCAGGTGGGGATCGGTCTCTTCTCCCAAGCAACCAGTGACAGGAGGAGAAGACACACGGCCTCGAGCTACACTAGGGGAGGTTTAGGTTGGACATCAGAAGAAATTTCTTCACAGAAAGTGTGATTAGACATTGGAACGGGCTGCCCAGTGAGGCGGTGGAGTCACCGTCCCTGGAAGTGTTTAAGGAAAGACTGGACGTGGCACTGAGTGCCACGGTCTGGCTGACGTGGTGGTGTGTTAGGCCATAGGTTAGACTCGATGATCTCAGAGGTCTTTTCCAACCTAATTCATCCTGTGATTCTGTGTTTCTGCCTCCCCCGTGCCTTCACCAGCCCTGCACCACAGAAACCACCCCCCGAGCCCGACACCGCCCGCCGCCCCCGCCGAGCTGCGCGCAGCCGGGGCCGCATACGGAGCGCCGCTCCCGCGGCCGGGACGCGCTCCTCCCTTCGCGACCCGGGCTGTCCCACCTTCATGGGGTCGGCGAGGTAGAGCTTCTCGGCGGCGCGGGTGAACTCCTCCCAAGCCTGGAAGTGCGGCATGGCCAGGCCCACTCCGCTCCCGCGGCCGCGGAAAGATGGCGCCCGGGGCGGGGAGGGGGGGGCGGCCGCGTGAGACGGCGCCTCCCATTGGCCCACGGGAAAGCACCGCCCAATCGCGATGCTCGTGACTCGACGCTCTTCGCCACAGCGCCCCCTGGAGGCGCGGCGGCAGGGCGGCAGCGGGAGGGCTACCGGACTCGAGGCCGCGGGTTCGAGCCCCGCCACCGGTGGAGCGGCTGCCCGGGGCCAGACCTGCGGGTCTCGGCCAGGCCAGGCCAGGTGCGGGCTCTGTCCGCCTCAGCCTCCCACCCTGAGCCCACGGAGGCGGCGGACACACGGGTGAGCCGGCGTGGAGCCTGGAGGTTATGACGGGAGATGAGCGCAGGGCCCCGGGCCGTGTGCCTGAGGTGCTGTGTGAGCTCGGCCGGCGCTCGCAACTGCATCAATTCCCGGGTTTTCTCAGGCTGCGAGGTCCTTTCTGAGACTGGATGTTGGCTTCGTATGGAACAAAAAGGGTATTTAGGAGCTCTCGCAGGTTTCCCTGGTCCTGGCTGAGAGGTGCTCAGGAGGAGATTGCACTGGAACTAAAGCTGCTGGTTTGGGAAAGAGACTCAATGGCATAAAATAAAATTATGAAATAAGGTCTTGGGGAGCCCTGCTTTTCAGCTGTGTGTGTGCATGTGTAAAGCATTTACATAAAACTTACTAAAATTCATTTCAAAAGGGCAATGAGGGAGAGGGAAAAAAATTCCAAGATTTCTCCCATTATATTTTAAAATTCCGTTTCCTGAAGTGATTTTTGTGCCTTCGTAGCACAAAGCTTGTAGCCAGCCAGAGAGCTAAGCTCTGATCATGTCACACAGTTTGTGTAACTGCTGCAATGACAATAAACACCTAAAACTTGCAGTCTCTATTCTCTGTTTCATGGGGACACGCTGAGAACCCAAAAGCTCCTGATAATGACTCACAACTTCAATTTAGTTTTACTGAATGCCTCAGACCTCAACAGTGTGGCCAAACAAATAAACTGGAAGGTTTAGGGTAGATCTGCATGTGAGGGGACAAATTATGCAGGCTGTTGCAGTCTCCATTAGCAACATGGGGAAATACTATAGCTGGAGGTTTTTTTGACCACAAAAGGCACAATAGGCCCAAGAGAAAATGAAGAAATGTGGCATAGAAATAAAAGGGTGGATGGGAGGTAAGGGGAGAAAAACTAGAATGAATTTCCCTGAGTCAGTAAAGCAGAAAATAATTGTTACTGTGGGGATCAACTCTGAAAAAGTCTGCAGCGATTAGGCTGCCAAACTTCATAAATTGCAACTTGTGGGTGTGATGTGGCCTAAACAATTCTGTTAAAGGGCTTTGCACCAATGAGTGGAGGTTATGGAGAGTGGAAAGACTTAAGAATTTGGGGTTTTTTTCTTTCTAGATTAGCTCACAAAGTTTAGATGCTTGTGTGTCTGAGAACTCAGCTGTAGAAATATAAGAGTTGTCTTTCAGAGATGCTGATAATCAACAGATCTCATTCAGGTGATAGAGGCATTGACAGAGCCTAAAGCAATCAGCCCAAACACTGGAAGCACTGGAGGGAGTGTTTCTTCACTACATTAGGTTTTGGGTAGCTATTTATAACAACAAAATGGGAATTGTGTTTGGTAGAGTTTTACAAACATGTAGAAGATGCAAATGTGTGAAAATGAAAGATGTGGGGGAGCACAAACCTGTAACAGGTATAACTTTTTACAGAACCATTGTTCACCAGATTTGGATTCAGGTTTTCCAGTGGGACAGGGATATTCTTTCTGAAAAAAGAGTCTCAGTTTTGGGCTGTCCAGTCATAAGCACTTTAGAGTTGCTTTTCGGAGGATTTTAGTTTTGACTTAAACGTTCAGGATCTTTTATGTGTTGATACAGAGCTGTCTTAGGAGCTTGCCAATGTCCAGTCATTAGCCCTGTAATTCACCGTGTCTGCAGTTGAGCTAATGCAACAGAGCAAGATTAAAAAACAAATCCAAATCCATTTTGGTATTTCTTTTTCCTTAACCTAGGTTATTTCTGTGATCCATTTCAGGATGCAGCTTCTAAAACTGCTCTATATGCACAACTTTGCAGGTGACAAACTGCACCAGCCAGGGCAAGGAACAGAGAGAGGGATTTTGTAATTGGCCTTGCCTCTGAGGAAAATGTGATGTGTCACTATGACAGTTATATACAGCCTAATACACAGTGCTGCATAGCTGGTTCCTGGCTGCAGATCTTAAGGATTTTGTCTTCCCTGCCACTGCCACCACCACCTATGGCCTCGCGTTGGGCTGCCACACCTGTTTGTAACTGCACTGGGGATCAAACCAGTGCTGGGATTAAAAGCAGCGCCGTTTTTAGCAACACATTTTTTTAACTGAGATCAGTTCGTTTTTCCAGTTTACTGTGTGGCCTTACATACTGCTGTGCTGACACAGCTGTTGAAAACGTACCTTTTTTGGTGGCAAGACAGGATATGGGAATTCCTACTGTTTTTGCTGGCTTGCCACCAAAAAAGAGGGACTGTATGTGAAACCACCCCCACTCCCAGTTATCCTGAAAGCAAGGCCAGTTGCTCAAATCTCAGCAATTAACTAGAGAAGCTATTTCTGAGCCTCAGGGAATGTCTCATACCTGTAGTTAGTGTGCTGCTTCTCTCTGTTTTTCTCCTCTTGCCTGGAGAACAGAACATTTTCTTGACATGTTTGGAAAGTAAGTTAGACCACTGCAGTTATTCAACTGTAAGTTGTACTTGATGTATGTCCAAAACTGTATTTTTCAAGTGAGCTCCAGTGAATGCAGTAATAGTAGAAATCTTTCAATGGGCTTTCTGTTTAGTGAAATAAAATGAACAGTTGTTTATCACTGTGTGGAGTGTTTGGTATGCAGCCAATAATAATTTAGTAGTTAGTAAGAATTCTGCTAAAACATACATACTTATCTTGCTTTCTTTTCTTGAGTTTCTACTTTCTGCCATGCAAGAAATCATTCCAACGGTCTTAATGGCCATTCCATCACTTGCAAGTGAAATCTGGAATGCTATAAAACCTCATTTACCCTTTCCTCAGTCTCTCATTGTGTATCCTTGCTGTATTCCCTAGACCACCCCAGATAATTTCTTTTTTTGCTTGGATTTAAGACCATAAAAAGCTATGAAGCAATAACGTAAGTACTTGTGTGATGAAGATTTTTCATGTGGTTTTTCCTCAGGCCTTTTCCCCTCATCCAACCTGTATGTACATGATTAATGACCTCTCTTTGATCAAGCTTCTACTTGCATTGCCACTGCAAGTTTTGCTTCGTAAAGTAACATTCAGGCATCTGGATTGCACATGGTGATTTCTTTAGGTTTTTTATCTAGAATCTTCCTTTGCATAAATGACAAACTGAAAAAAAAGAGCAGAAAAAGACCTTGCATCATATAATCCACGGAGATCTTGAGTTCTTGCAACTCCTACAAAGTTTGTTGAAGTTGCAGCTGCTCAGCATCACTCAGGGTCAGACATTTGGTTTCTTCTTCTTCACATTAATGTTTTTATTCGATCCAAAGCAGGTGCCATATTCTTATTTGCAAAACTACTTTTCTTTCCTGGATAAGGAACTAAGATAGGAGTATTAAATTCATTAAAATAGTTATCTATCACCATGGGTATAAAAAGCTGGTCTGCCCAGCTTAAAGAAGGTGTGTATAGAATACTGTGCTTTAGCAAGCTAAATTATGGATTTGATGGGAAACAATAGCATGATCTCAGTCATGCTGCTGTAAATCCAGAGTTATTCCATTTATTTGATTGGCTTTTTGTGCGTGTGTGTCTTTAACAATATAATTAAGAGCAGATTTTGGTGCTGAGATGTTAATCCTGTTCTTGGACTAGGAGCAACAGAAAGTCAGCGCAATCATTCAGGTCTAAGAGAGTGTTAATGAGGAGTTAGTTACAAGGCAATTACTATTGCCAGGAATGCTTAGTGCTTAAAGGAGATATAGTTGCTTCTTTCAAAATAGCTTCAACCCAGCCCTCAGTAAAGTTGAGGAGAATCCCGAGCATTGTGATTATACATTCCATTCTTGTGTGTCTGAACCAGCCTGGGATTTGTACTGATGCAGACTTCAATCACACGGGGTTATTTTTTGCTTTGAAAGGGCATTTATGTGCATAGGGGTGCAGATAAATCTTGAATACACTAAGATCCAAGGTCTTTGACATCTCACCGGCTTCTGCATCTCAGTGCCCATGAGAACCAAGCCTGCAGTCAGAAGCAGTTTGGATTTGCTTCTGGATGGGTTATAACATGCCAAACTAAGCCACAGGTTTCACTCCACAGCTCTTGAAGGAGCACAAAACACGAGTCTCCTTTCTGTGGGTTTTATGTTTTACACAGCTTGGCTAATGGTTTTGCCAGGTTGAGCCATACGCAGTTAATTACACCAGTGCTAATTTTCTATTTCTTTTGCACTTACTGAGTGATTCAGGCTCATACTGTCATAACAGGGTAATACAACAGTGGTGTCACTTTGTTGTTAAAAGACAGTTCACGACAGTTAAGGCTGTATGTGGACAGCAGGATCCTGGGGCCCTATCCTGGTGTCTGTCACGGCCAAGTCACAGCTTCAAGGCAGGGTGAGACCCAGCTACCGGTTGCTATCCTCATTCCTTTTCCCCAGTGCCCTTGCTCCTTTGAAAGGAAGCACATTCCAAACATGTCCTTGACCAGGGCCACTGGGGAGCCCACAGCCTCACACACTTGCCATACCTTTTAGCAATGACCTTGCCCAAGGCAGCATTGTTTCCTAGTTTGCTTTAACTATTAGAAAAGAAAATGTCGTTTAATATGGTCTAATCTGATCTTGCTTTATGTCAGGGAGTTTATATGTGTGGACGTCAATAGCCATTACTGTAGCAAGAGAGCCATTCCTGCATGTGGCTATCTTCTACCCTTAGTAGAAAACTGCCCTTTCATTTTTGGATGCTGTTCTGACAGTGTTCTTGTTAAGCTGCTTGGTTTTGATAGCTAGAGAGATTCATCCCTTCCTGTTAAGTGGTCAGTTTAGTCCCTTCAGCATAATAACATATTCAAATGAATGTGGTGTCATGCAAGAGACATATGCTAGAGAGCAGACTCTATATTGTCACAACACTCACTGCCTGTTGAGGTTTGAGAATGAAATAGCACTCCTCGTGATGGCCTTCGGGGAAAAGAGGAGCACATCTGGTAGCCAGCTCATGAACCGGCGTTGGAAGCGCTCTGGAAGCAGACAGACACTCTCAGCATTAACCACTCATAGATTTTGTATCACCATTACGTGGATTTTCTGAGCCTGCTTAAGACGGGGTTAGATCATCTGCTGGCACACGCTGGAAGCACATTGATTTCTTACATTAATCTTTAAGTAGAAAAGCTTTTTATTTGATAGGCATGACTTAAGGCTGGTTTACCTGTGCTGTTCATACTGCTGTGGCTGACGTAATTGAAGAGTACAAACAACCAGAACAGACAAGTGAGATTAAATGCTTGTAGCGATACCTTCCCAAGGCCTCTGGAGCAGTGTAACTGCAGCTGGGGTGGAAAGGCTTTTGGACTTCTTAACTAAGTTGGCTTCTAATTCTAAACTACATGTCTCAGCCCAGATCAAATGGAAATTGCTTCCTTCTTAGTTCAGCCTGCAGAAGGGGAGACATGAGCAGTTCCTAGCCTGCTGTAATGCTAAAGCCTGGACTTTCCTGGCAGGTGAACCCTGCCAACTTCTTGCTCAAGTTAGAGTAACCGGCTCCCCCTTCCCCCGTGCTGTGGCAAGCGAAGCAACCTGAAGCTGGTGGGAAACAGTAACTTTTACCGTTTACAAAGTAAATTCATGCCTGTCCCTGAAGTCGCAAGACCTCGTTTCAGTGGACTCTCGGTTTAGCTGTGTTAGGAAAAGAGGCTGGTAGTCCCAGCCACTTGTTGTTGCCTTTCCCCAGGAATTAATGCCTTCTCATGGGGTGTTTGCAGAGATACTTGTGTGAGTGCCCCTTAACCCACTTCAATCAAACTGAGTTAGCAAAAACCTCCTACTTAATCCATTTAAGCTAAGTCTGGCTCAGGTTGACCAAAGTAGGTTAGGGGGTGTCCACACGAGCCTACTCTGCCGGCAGATCCGAAGAGGTAGTAATTTCCACAAGAAGCAGGACGGGCTGAGCAGGGGTAGTGGATCTGAATCAGCAGCTTCTCCCATCCTTTGGCTGCAGGCAGAGGAGGACACCAGCTGTGCCCACACAGGAGTGTTGGGCAGCTTGGCGGGCAGGTGGAACTTGGGAAGCCACAGCAGTGCAGCTGTTCTCCCATACACCCCTTCCCATGGTTACAACAGTAGAAGAACTTTGTACAAAGCAGCTGTGGCCAAGAATGTACAGCAGAATAGAGCTTCTGCAAGCTCCTCAAGCTCTCCTGTCTGAGTCTTTGTCCTTGGTCAAACACTGGTGGAGATGGAGGTCCAAATTATGGTCAAATTAGTGTCAAAGTGAATTCTAGTGTTGCCAGTTCCTGAAACAGCTACAAGCACACACATTCCTTTGATGTTTGTAGTATGGCAGCTTTCTATAAAAGATGTCTGATACAGAGCTTGTGTAGCTATTGGGCTTGCAGGCCCACATAAAACATATGTAAGAGCTAGGATCTGTGCTGAGAAGAGCTTCCTTATTTCCAACATGGTGCTGCTGTTAAGATCCTTGTCACAGAGGTTGCAAGTATTTACCTGATCCTTTGGTTGGTTTGGATCTGCAGAGGAATTTTAACCTCAAATCTCTAAGTTTAGCATTTTCATAAGATTTGGAGTAGATTAAAAATATGAAAGGAGTTCTAGGTGGTGTTTAGGAGTGGAGGCAGGGAGAATATCTGTATAAATTACACTCTATGGCTGTGACTTTATGTTGAAGGGATAACCACTAATAAGATTAACCACTGCATTCATGCTGCGATGTTTTTTTCTCTCCATTAGCAACTTTTACTGATCTCATTTTTCTTAACACTAAGTTGGTCAAAGGTTGAAGTGATCTTCCTCTTTCAGGAATTAATGACAAAATTCTCCTTTCTTTTAGATGAGACAAAAGTTGAGAGGTCACACAGATACCAGGAACACACAGGCAGTGGATGTGAATGAAGGAGGAAACACTCACTGCTCTCACCGTTTCAGGGCCCAGAGAAAGATGAGGGGCCTTCAGGTAATTCCCAGCCTGCTGCTGACCCTCCTGCTTTGTCTCCCTGCCTCTTACCCACTCCTGGTTGGGAGGGAGAGGAACTGGAAATGGTAGCTGCATGTTTTCTGATGAATCTCTGTACCAGATCTCTATGTATAAAGGATTCAGCCAATCTGTGTCCCCTTTATGCAGCACAAAGAGATGAGGCAGGGCATTGAGGCTGCTCATACATATTTCAAATCTCTTTTTTTTTTTTTTTTTTCTGTAGGGTTGTTTTCACTTTTATTTTAAAACAGGGTAAATCTGGCTGCCCTAAAGCTAGCTCATCTTCTATATAGCTTACTCTTGTTGATTTAAAAACAAGAATCATGAGAAAGGTTTGCCAGCATAGCATTTGCTATGCAACATTTACATGCAGCTGCTTTGAACTAAATTCCCAGCAGAAGTGAAAGGATTTTGAGGCTTCCAGATCTTAGCAGACTAGTGGGGTTTTTTTGCAGACAGAAATCTGCATCATATGTACTTCTCCAGAGATCCTTCCCAGTCAGCTAGGACTGTACTATCCTTCTCCAATCCCACTGAGACAGCTTTTGAGAGGGGATTCTTCTGGACCTAGAAAGTTAATTAGTTTTGCTTACAAATATCTGCCACTGAAGTGACTGATTACTTTTTGGAGGTAAGGAAAACTCGTCTCTCGAGCTGAAAACAGCAAAAGCATGTGAATTTGTGTAGATTTTGATGCTTGTTTCTCTTCTGTGGGGCAACACGTTTCTCCATATGTGAGCAAATTTTTCCAGCAATTCCATTTCAGTTCTGGAGTTGCAGGCTGAATAACAAATCTAGTCTTATAGATCAAGAATATGATCAGTAGTATTTGAAGGCTGTTTGCAAATCAAATGCTGGCAATTTCTAGGAGGATAAGTCTTGCCCTACCTGACTCCAGCCTGACCAGTTTCACAGAAGCTGAGAATCTGTTGACACTGATAGTTTTTTTGGGTAATGAAACCATGATCTAATCCAGGGCCAGAGCAGTAAACAAGTGGTTTGTTGTTTAGGCATGTAAGGTAACTAAAGCAATTAAGGTAATGCAGGTCGCTTACAGGTGAGGTGAAGATGTCTCCTGGTTGACACAGGAACCTCCTCACACCTTGGTGGCGATGTTAACTTCAGCAAGCGGATGCTTTTCCCCTTAGGAGCAGGATCAGTTTGATGCCCCATAAATCTTATTAGGTATTCTGTTCATTCTTCAGAGAAGTATCATGAGGGTTAATTATTTCTCTGCTCTGACTCAGACAGTGATTTTGTGCCAGAGGATTCTGGCACTAAGTATAATCCTAGTGATACCCTCAGTGAGGAAACCATTGTTAATGATGTTGATGAGGAAGCGCTAATGGAAGCTGAACCAGAGCCTGTTATAGAAACCGAGAGACCTAAGGCAAACAAAGGGAAGAGGTTGGAAACCTGGTTGTTTTCAGCTTTCTGCAGCAGATCTCATGAAAAATAACTCTTTGTCTTCTTCCCCCTTGCCCCCCCCCATCCAAACGCAGGCTGCAGAATGGCTCTCCTGAGGCTGAGCTGTGCTAGAGGGAGGGAGGAGATGTGCTGCTGAAGTGCTGGTGCCGACCATCATTCCCTGGGGAAGATGTGCAGCAGGGGGCAGGTTTTAAATAGAGTGTTTCCTCTGCAAAACCAGGTTGCCAGATGGGGGCCGAGGCCCTCGCTCTGTCCAGGCTCCAGCAAGGCATTGCTCCAGAGCTGGTTGGCACTGTGAATTATAAATACGCTGGCCATGTTACTCCATTTAGGACTCGTGCTCTGGAGTTAGATGTTGCATGAATAAAACATATATTCCATACTGATTTTTCTGCTATCAGCATTTTATTAACTCAGGATGAAAGACCAGTGATATTTACCCGCTTTTAACTGTACTGAGAAGGGTAGAAGGGCTCCCTGCACCTTGCATTAAGCACAATTTAGCCCTTTAAGAGTTTTCCTTGTCCCAAAGAGGTTATTTTCCTCTCCTAGCCTCCTGTGGTTTCCAAGGCCCATGTTTAAACATACAATGACATAGGATAGATAGCTATTTTCCATACATGGCCTTGGTTGTTCAGCAGGAAGCATTCATTGCTTTAAGACAGTACTGAAAGGGATTCTGTTCTGCACTCCAAAAGAGCAGCAGGCAGGATTATCTTGGGTCACATCTTTCTTCTATTAGTCAAATGGTGAAACCAGACATCTGAGTTGTTTTAGTCTGTGACCTTACCCTGTGCTTTCTGACAGATCTCACAGCTTTTCAGTTGTCCCTAGTTTATATGCAGGATTCTTCAGTCCCCCTGACAATCTGCATTCTTATTGGAGCTTTTTTCTGGTATCTTGGGCCTTTGGGAGATCACAGCCTCGCCTTGGTTTCTATGTGGCTGCATAGCTAACCACTCCAATAATTCACTGCCTTAGTCTGGATCCCTCTGCTGAACAGGCTTAAAGGTATTCACAGCCTTCTCCAATGTTTCTTGATGCTATTCAACCTATATAGTGTTCTTTCAACTTGCATTCTTCCTGGATGCCTCCAGAAGCAGTACAGCAGGCTCCAACATTTCCTGACACTGTGGCCCTTTATAGCAACCAGCAGCTTACACATTTGTCATTCAACTCACAATCTGCTTCACTCTTTCTGGCATCTTACGATTGCTCTCTCATTCCCTAACATTCTATAGCCTTCTTCAGGCTCAGCAGCTGCTCCAAGAAGGTTCCTAAGGCTTCCGAGCTTTTTGCTGAAAACATTTTTCAGATTCTCCCTTATGCTCTCTAGCAATGAAATTTTTCCCCCCCCATTTTGTGATATGATGTGTTTTTCCTTGGTATATTTATAATTGCTTCTTCATTTACCTTTATAGGTCCCTGATCTCCAGCAGCATGTGTTATTCCTCATAAAATATGGACACTCTGACTTTGATATTCTTGTAGTTATACCCAGCAGTTTTAGCCCTTCTTGATGTGATTGCATTCAGTAACACTCCCTCGTGTTAGCTGACTGTCTTTTGTGTCCCCATCAATTCTCAACCTTCTCTGGTTTTCATCATCGTCATCATCCTGAGGCTTACATCTCATAGCACTGTGAGGCTTTCTCAGACAACTCTGTCATGATGATGTGTCCTCTGGTTTTTTGTATCACCCTGGGACGTTTCTTGACATACATATCTTATTCAACTTCCCTTATGTCCCACAGCACTACACAGACTTCCTACATCCTCAGCAACTTTCATGGTACTCTGATGTCCCCTGGCTGTTATCTGGCTCTCTTTGATCTTTCCCAGCTGAATCACAGCACTCTCTTAATATCCCTCTCTCTATCCTTTATGATCTTCGTAGGCACCTCTGGCTTGCTAATGGTTATTTCCACATTCTATTTTAAGTTTGTTTCAAAACATTTTCACTCATCTCCAAACATTTGCAATCATGCAGCCGAAAAGGACTTTCTGGTAAAGCAGCAGTTCAAGCATTTATTTTGTTTCTCTGACAACATTTTTTTAAAGAAAATACATAGTTGTCCCAATGAATTTTGAGGAGGTTGCTACAGCATTTGGAGAAATGTATATGAGCAGTCTGATGCTCTTTTACTAAATGACTAAAGTAAGGTAAGGATTATACCTTGGTGAGCTTGCCTCATATGTAGAGACCCTGCAGAGAATAAGACTGGCAGTGCTGTCAAAAATTTGATCCATAAATTCCATAAAATGAAGCAGTGCCTTTGCTTCTCTTTGTTAAAATGCATACCATTGTTCGTTGCGTATTCATGTAGTAATATTTGTAAAGTACTTGAAATATTTGGGCTCCGTGGAAGGTTAGACTGTTGCTATTCTTACATTAGACATCTTTACTCATAATGATTAATAAGAAAATCCTGAGTTGGACAGGATAAAGCAATTTTTTGCTTGCCTGCTGGCTGGTCCCAAAACTTGTTTGATGTCTAAGGTTTTCAGACAGAAAAAAAGAAACAGATGCTGAAGTTTATGAAGCTCTAGAATTGGCTTTAGTCTAATATTACCTCTTGAAAATATATGAACACGAAAGGATAAAAGTTACATTTCTCATTAGCTATTTATGTCATAGCATCATCATCATCATCATCCTCAAACTCATCTCAGCTGGTATAATGTAAGCCAACAGCATCCATTCTACATGGATATAATTCTAGAGTGAATATTTCTTCTTCATAAAAATTCCAACGCTCGAGTCTGTATACTTTGACTCTTTCCTTGTCCCCAGTGTTTTGATTGCAGTAAGAATCCTAAAATTAATTTATTCCTATTGTTTGTCTTGTGCAAACATGTGCTGCACCCATTCCTGGTTTCTACTTACAAAAATTACAGAAAAGCCCATGTGATATAAATCATACAGTAGTGCATTACAGCTTTATTTAGTTCCTTAGTCAACCGTGCTTTTAGTTATCCCCAGCAGTAGATGCCATGTTTAACAGTGCAAGGGCTGCATGCTTGTGTGCTTACTTTATTTCCTTTGCTGCCGAAGTTCTAAAGCAGTCAACAGCACTTTAAATACGGATTTATTGCTGCTTACGCACCACTGAACTGCAGGGGAGGGAGGATAAAAATGTTACCCGGTACAGTGGGGTCAATCTCTTTTTGCATGAAAGGCCTGTTTGGCAGAGGGGGAAGAAGCTGAACCTGGTGCCAGATATTTTTGCACTAGCCAGGTCCTGTCATCAAAACTGCACAGAGCCTGTGCTAACTTAACTCCGCAGTAGGGTAAGGTTAACTTAAACTTCCAGATGTACACTTTCACAAAGCCCTGGTCCTTTCCTTCCTCTCTTTTTGCTTCTGGAACAAGTGCAGAAGCCATTTCAGCCAGCTGGACATCATCATCTGTGATGGTCATCATCACTCTGGAGAACTTAATTCAGCAAGTGATCCAAGTTCAGTCATGGCATCACTGGGTATAAAGGTTTTTTTGTAACACGAAAGCTGAGCTGGACATGATAGCTTTTGGAAGATTTGAGGGGAAAGGAAAAACAAAAAATATTGAATGTAGTCTATATTACTTTTGCACCAGATAGATGTCTCTTTTATTGTATTTCCTAAGTTGGAATTTCCCTGGTGTTAAGGATTCCCCCGTGGGTGCAGAGCCAGCATCAAGGGTGCTGTCTGTTCTCCGATACAGGCTATCATTGTGGAGGCTGGAGAATAAACATTCAATAATTTAGGCTCGAATGGTCCTCCAGAGGTAATTTGGTCCAACCTCCATTCCAAACAGGGCCAAGTAGATGAGACTGTTCCCTGATGATCCTTCACTGAGAGATGGCCCATGGTGAAAGTAAAACCTTCAAGTTTAGATTAGGAAAGCATTTCTTAAACTTCCGAGCTTAGATAGACCTCTCATGAATCATTTATCTTCCCAAGATTTTTCTGAGTGCAGCAATTCTGCCCAGACTAGGGAACAGCTAACTTCTGCTGATAGCAACAGCTCAAATTCCTCCAAGGTGAGGGAGTGAGAATTGATTACAGTTTACTTGTTTGACGTGTGAAGATCCATTTCTTTGCCTTGGAAGAACTGCACTGCAGTGAACAGTTACATGAGCTTGCATAAGTACTTGCAGCCAGTTCTCATGCCCATATTCTGCAGGAAATGAGCAGCATCTAGTAAGTAGATCAATTACTTTTCTCTATCTTGTTCTTTTTACTATATATTTCTTTTTCTTCCTGTAGTTTGCCTAAATTTATGGTTCATACTTCCTAGCTAAGAAAGAAAATAATTTTTTCTCTTACATGTTTTAGACTCCTTGTGATTCTGTTTGAATCCTTTTTCATTGTAAAGGATACTCTTAACTGTCTTTGGCCTAGCACCGGACAAACATCAGAAACAGAGAACTGCTGGTTAATAAGGAGATTGAACATGGGCGTTGCAAAATTAAGTTTTCTATTGCTTTTGCTTTGTAATTTGCCTCATGGTTGATGCAGCGGCATTACCTCTAGCAGTGTTGGTTCTCTCTTTAGCCTCTGTATTGATATTTCTCCCAATAAGTGAGAAATCTATTTTTGTGAGCATCTTGTGACAACCGGCTCAAGTGACACAAGCCACTGAACAGCTATTGAGCAAATCAAGGCTAGATTCAGAATAGTAAATTAGAGGGCCAAGTCTCCACATTCAAATAGCAACAACAGATTAATCTGTTAAGGACAAAGTTTTTGTCCTTCAGTTTCTACTTGGTGTGACAACTGTCCACTTAAAATAGCATTTAAATGAAAAAGAAAGGAAGCTGTGTCAGTCCTTTTGGTCCCCCTGCGGAAGATGTTGGTACACCCCTAATGCATAATGCACAGCCTCTCCAGAATACACATCTCTTCAGTTCCCAGTATCTGCAATGTTATAAAGCAGTTCAGAAAAGAAAGGGAAGAATAACTTCTCCAAATGCAGCTAGAGAGAGAAGTTTGAGAGAGCGCTGGATATAATTACCTGAGCTGGACTGTAGCCAGGAGAACGCTGAGCTAAGGAACAGTAAAGTCCTGACTCTGCACAAGGGATCCAGACAAATTTAAAAGAAACTGCAATAACAGAAGTGGGATTTGAGTGTCTGGGAAGACGTTTTAGAGAGTGAATGAATACAAACTAAGGCCTCCAGGGAGTCTGATAGGAAACAAAAGGAGCAAAATGAAGAACAGATTATAATGGTAATATATGTGGCACTGTCTGCCTTACAGCAGTCAGGGCTATCTGGTAAAACTGTATCCTCTGCGTGATCTAAGAGATCTGACTTCTCTGAGTTCATTTACCTCTTTACCCAAGCCAGACTACATGAACGAGGATGAAAATAAGACATGTACTCTCTGTTGTGTTCTTAAATAGCGATGAATAAGAACTGAGTCAGACCTGATAAATATGTTAAATCTTTAACATAGCACCAGGTTAATTAGCCACCATTAATGTGAGGGAGAAGGATTTCTCTCTGTTTGACTTCTCCCCAGCTAAGGAGAACTGGTCTCAGCCCAGTAGTATTTTACCTTTAATTACAGATTTCTTAAAGGGTAGTTATTCTACCGCTTGGCTGCTGTTTTTTGACAGGACTGTTATCATATAAACATTTTAATTTTCCTTCACTTTTTCCTCTTTTACAACATTTCCTCTTGTACAAAGTCTTCACAACTCCAGTATCAGCAAACCAACATACATAGTGGAAGGATGACAAAAGGGTCTGCTATTGACTACCTTTCACTTTAAGGTCCTATTCTTGGGGTGTTTTTTCATATTTGTTGGCAGCTAAAAGCATACTCAGGCAGCTACCACCGCGCAGACCGTGCTCAAAGCCTTTTGGTCCTTCCAAACTGTTTCATTCAGGCACTCTAAATTCAAAGAGAAGTGGTTTAAAAAGGAATGCAAATGCAGAAGTGAAGAGCTGATAGATTCGAGCAGGGAAGGTCCACATAGCAATGGTAAAAAAAGAAAAAAAAAAACCACAAACAAAAATAAAAAAAGGAGGGGCTGGAAGGAAGGTGGAACATGACAAAATCCAAATAGGGTAGCATTTGGGATTTGAAATCGTGCATTTTTCCCACTGGCAGGTTTTTTTCTTACTTTCCCTTAGTCCTTTTTTTTTTCACATTCCTTTTCCCCCTGGCTCATTTGTTTTATGCCAAGAGGCTTATTTGTCTTTCCTGGCTCATTTGTAGTGCATCTGGATTTAGGCATCCTGATAAATCAGTTGCTCTGAAGACTGTGATCTAAAAATGAATGTTGAGTTGGATTTTGAGCTAATTTAAACTGATATACATCTGATGAAGTGAAGTTTAGCCATGTAAAATTCCACTGCTTGAGCAAATGCATAAACAATGAACATTATTCCCCTTCAGTGTGTCAGAAAAAGGTGTTGTCTGCTCCCTACCAAAAACATTATTTAAAATTTGAAACACGTACCTATAAATGCCTGTATTTTGCAGTTTTGAAAATCTAAGCATGGAAACGTATTATGTTAATACATAGCACACACTTTAAGAGATTGTCTTCTACTAAGCACATTATTTTGAGAAGAGCTAAACCTTTCGTTAGTTTTATCTGCCTGAATGTATTGGTTTAATTGTGTGTTTTATTTGCTTCTATATTATGGGTGCTTACTCGGCTTTAGCAAACAAATGTAAGCCAGGGTCAGAGTGCAAGCTCAGACAACAGTTTGCAATATTCAGCACCCTGCAGGATTTGAGATTTCATTAGTAATTTTTGGATTTATTTTATTATTAAACACAGAATGAGAGCACCGTGGAACTGATTCATCTTAGTCACTGTTCTTATATGACTGGCTTGGAATTGAAAAAATATATTTTAGAGACAGCTTTGCTTCTGATGTTAGGGAAAGCACTGATGGGAATTAGTTAGACACTGCATCTTAAAAAAAAAAAGGCAGATAATTAGAATCCAAATTTTAGTCTTGCTGCCTTTGAAAGCCAAACAAAATCAGTAAAAATCTAAAATCATGTCCCTTGCTACTTTTCAATTTAGTCAGAGCAAGCCTGATTTCCACTTATTCCAAGAGCTTTACTACGTGTTGGGAGATGAGCTCTGGTGAATTTTGCTGCAGCAGCTACAGATGTCACTGCCTTGGCTTCCCAGCCTGCTGCTTTGCTGGAGGTTATTGCCACCCAATAACACCTCTGTTTCGCCATGGAAAACCTAGTTGTCTACTTACGTTCACCTCAACTGGATTCTTAACTGGATTTTTAACTGGATTTGCACCCATTTCCCCACAGAAGTGGAAGCACAGGCTTCCTGCTGCACGCTCAGCCGTCAGGTGGAAACCTCCATTAGAAGGACTGGACAGCTGAGGGTGGAAGCTCTTGAGTCCACCACAGCAATACTCATCTGTCAGTGGTGGGGAGGTATCAGCTCATGGTGTACCACAACTGTATGTTGACAGCAAATTATGCAAAAAAGAGATTAGGGGCTTTAATGGCAAAATAAACAAAAATACACACGTATAGAAATAATAGAAGGACAAAATGCTTTAAGATTCAAACAAGAATTCATATGGTCAGTAAAATGAAATCTTCCTTTTCTATCAAATATTTTTATTGTCATATGCATGAGGGCCAAGTACCACCACATCAGTGGTGCCTAGGCCTTTTGTTATCTCTGAAGATATGAAAATTACACTCTGAATGAAAGTGCAAGAACACTGTGGCTTCCACTGGATCTACCACCTGCCATTAGAGTAAAAAGCTATCATCAACTTTAGACATTTGGAGCAAAAAGATACAGCTATCCCAGCCCTAACTAACTGTTCGTGTTCTGTAGTCCAACTGGAGACATGTTTGGACATCTAATTTCTTAATTAATTATTCACCTTAGTCCTGACTAGAAGCAAAATGTATTTGTCCAGCAAACTGTGTGCAATTGCTCTGGGAACTGCTGAGCTCCTGCCTTTTTTGTGTGCTGTTGAAAATCAAATTATATAGCTTTAGCAACAGTACTATAATTAGGGTCAGTGGAAAACTGTGGGTAGGATAATATTGTGGATTCTGCAATTTTTTGTCATGTTGCTCTCTAATATGCCAGAAACCAGTAGCTTTATTGCTCTGCAGTGCATTAGCACTGTTAGTGAAACATCCTCTGCTTCCTGACGTGGGACTGACCCTTCTGTGAGCCTGTTGCCAAGGCTGGCCTCAATTTACAGTAATTCACAACTGTGCTCCTCCTGGAGTTAGTGGCAAAGCTTCTGTTAACTTCTGTAGGAGCTGGGCAGGCCTAGGCAGGGAAAATGGGGATGGATAGGGAATATGACAGAGCAGAACTGAGAAGAAAAGCAGGCTATCGTGTTTCATTATAATCTCTCCAGTTATCACTGAAACTCATACTGATATCACCAGGAGGTTTGTTCAAAGATTAAAATTACGTTGTAACTAAAATTTAATCAGTTCTTATTTTCCTGTTCTCCATCACACTGAGAAAATCTCTCCTCAAGGCTACTGTTGCTTCTGCCTCTGGGCTCTTAAGTTCCTCCTTTTCCTCCCTGGATTTTCTTTTGCTTGCCCCTCATCCCCCCTGCACACCTTTCTTCCAGCTATTTCCAGATCTTGCCTCTTGGGCGGTGTCATTCTCTCCACTTGCACCATTCCAACCCCCAAAATAATGAGCTGTGGGCAGGCTAATCACTGATTGAGATGTGCCATTGCTGGCCCTCTCAGCCAGGAGAATACACCTCTTGAGATCATTCTTTCAGGATGTCAGCAAATTCAGGCAAACGTTACAAGACTGATATCATAGTTGGAAGGCTGCCTAAGATCAGTTTTTATCAAAAAAATTGTGATTAAAAAAACCCTGAGTTTTAACTCTTGTGACTCTACTGGTGGTCTGAAGACGTAATACAAGTTCGAACAATTATAAAGATAATGCAAGATCCAGACTCATGCTTCATTCCTTGTGACAGAAGAGGGAAATAAAAATGAAGAAGGAAAAAAAAGATGAGTTAATTGTGGAAAAGAAGAACAGAAACAGAAGAGGTGGAAAGGAAAAGAGCAATGGAGAAATACAGAATGCTCTCATTTTTTTTGAAAAAGTGTGAAAAAAACCACCGAAAAAAGAAATAAAATCTAGGGAGTGAAGAAAAAATAAAAGGAGGAAGAGTAGGAAGAGTAGCATCGTAAGCTGGGGGCTGGTTGAATTCAATTTGAGCACTGCAGTGAAAAGTTCCAGCTATGGAATTACAATCCAGATTCTTTAGATTGCAAAGTTGTCTGTGAAGAGACTGGCTCTCTGACTTAGGAACTACCACCACACAAATACTTACAAATGCTAAGAATAAAAGGTGAAGTAACTCTGGTGCACCAGATGACTTGGAGGAACCTCTGCATGAGGTGGCAGAAATAAAGATCATATAAAAATGGAAGTGATCAGAGCAGATGAGCAATGGTTGAGCTCCAATTCTTGTATTCCTGTGCTTCCCACTTTTTGAACGTATTTTCATTTCAAGTTCCCTGCAAACTAGTTTATGTGTATACACACACACACACTCACACATATATCAAAGAATTTCACAGCTTTTTAAGGAAGGAAAGTTGATTTCCTTTCACATGTTAGTTTGTTTTGTTTCACTGGAAGAAATTCCAGATCCACAGATTGAAGTAGAGGTTGATGGACAACTCTTATTATGTAGAAGTGTATCATCCCCTGTGCAGGCTGCAATGAGACAAGGCATGCACTTTTTTAGTGGATCTCCACAGGAAAAATAGAAACACACTGCAACTCAGAAATTCTGGGTTCTATTCCAGACTCTGGGAGGAACCCACCTAGGCACAGAGTCAGCTCTTAACACAACTTTAAAATGTTCAGCTCCTAGTTCTTCTAGCTTTTCCTTCTTACAGTCCCAATTTCTCCCCCTCTTAGCCTTACATCTGCTTGTTTTCATCCCTGTTTCTCAGTCTCCTTTGAGCTTCATGTTTTAGTCCTCACCATCGCCACATTCCAGCTGCCAGAAGCTCCTTCTTCAAGTCCTCATCATAGATTCTGCTGCTTCTAAGCTCTGTAGGTCAGTCCCTGGTACACCAGGTACTCCCTGGTATTTTGCCACAGGGCTGCTCCCCCTGCTCTCCCACCCAGCTCTCTATCACCACACAAGTTTAATCCAAGCCTGCCCATTTTTGACTGAATGAGTGAAAAGCAATTTTCAGAGGTTTGATCAAATTGAGAGGCTCATGGTATGAGCAGAAAAAAGTGCCTCCTTGATATCAGCACTGGTGATCTCTCCCTCTTTCAGAGTAAGGATGGGTTAGGATTACTACCAGAAAAAGATGTGAATGTTTTTAAGGCAAAATTATATCCTTCTTTCTTGGGTTACTTTGGCTAGAATTAACCAAAATATTGAGATGAGGTGGATACCCAGCAGTGTAACTTTCAGCTGCCACAGTTAGTACTTGCTATTATTGTAATACTGCAATTCAGCTAGAAAACAGTGAATTAAATGGACAGTGTAAAAACCTCAGATACAGGAAGCCTTAACTTTATTATCCATAATGTCACAACCTCCTTTCCGAAATAGCTACATCTGCTTTGAAAATTGCAAGTAAAGACCTCAGCTCACTTTAAACACATTTACAGTCTCTCAGACTTCCTAGGCCAGGGAAATTATTACTGTGAAGGCAGAAACAGAGATACAGAAGCATCAGAGGGCAGTTTCAAAGTGCCACAGGGGGACCCAAGGGAGAAACAGATCCCACATTAACCTGAATTCCTGTTGTATGCTAAATATCATAATTTGTTTCCTGTGGTGTCAATGGATTTAAGGAATTCACAGTAACTGAAGCACAGAGAGTGCACAACAGGTATAGTAGGAAAGGTAGGCATCAGAGAGCTCATCTTATGCCATATACCAGAGAGACACAAGCAGTTCTTTTCCCAAAGGAATTCCTTATCTTGGATGCTGTTTGCTGTTGTATCAGTTATGCCAGCAGTTAATTCGTGCGTGACAGAGCCCAACCTACTCAAAGGTCCTTATGACTTGCAGAGCCATGGCTTAAGAAATGAAGTTAAAAATTAACTCCTGAAAGTTTTTTGCTGACTTCACCTCACCAGCTTATTTGCCATTTAGCACATGTCATGGATTTATATATGAAACATGAGAGGTTTTTTGCTCAGATCCTGATGTCCCGAGGCTATGTGTGTGTACATAAACCATATGCAAAAGAGAGGACCTCTGTTTTCCAAGTGTGAAAAGGAAATTGTTCTAATGTGAGACATGCGTCATCGGCATCCCTTTCCCTTTGTTCCCAAACATGGTAAAGAGCAATAAAGCTGTTTGTGGACTATAGGGTGACGTCACGTAAGAATGCCCAGTTCCCATTTTTTTATGCATATATGTATATAACAATATCAGTGCAGGCATCCAAAGAATTAATGGTTATGAAATACTGAGCAGCAGCAATGTATAAAAGGTAAATGACACACAGCAAAAGAATCTTCCTTCAAATCACATAGCACATGAAACCATTTTGGTCTGTGACGGCTACACCACTAGATTTTTTCCATGTTTATCCAAAGTAGCTTAGTAAGCATATCATGCATGCCATTCACTAATTCTGTGCACCAAAATACAGAGTGTGATGACCCTAAGCAATGTCTGCAGTGCTAGTAAGCTTGACAGAAAGGGGAACTGCTGATACTTCTGTAAAGTATTTATTTGAACTAATTTTTGCGAGAGAAGTGACAAAAATAGCTCTCATTCTACTACAGCTATTCAACTGTTATTTTGGTGGAATTACACCTGTGTAAATTTCTTAGAGGTAGGAGTTGTGCACATGTTCTGTGCGCTAATGAGACTTCAGAAAAGGTTGTCAAGGATGGCACAAGGCATATCTATTATTTTTGGTTCAGAATCAATCCACGTATCTTTTCTCTTTGCTAAAAAGGGCAATTTCAGGGTTTTTCTGGTGACTGAAGAAAAAAAGAGTAATGCTAGATGCAGGCTTCCTTCTGTCCCATATGTCTTAAGTGTACAAAGCTTTTTTTAGAGAATAGCTTTCTTTCAGGGCAAACCAGTTCTTACTAAAAATAATTCTTATGAGATCAGATAAAATGAGAGGAATGTTGTTGGCAGATCCTGGTGCCTTATTTACAAAAAAAATAAGGCTAAATCAGCCTAATCCAGACCTGTAATACGAGGAGAGAGCTGAAGAACCTTCCCTGTTCCCCAGGGCTGTGGTTGATGGCTCAAGAGCTATTTTGGTGGTTGTGGTCAGAGGATGCAAAGGGCTGTACAGACGCCTCCTCTGGTCTGCCCTAACCCCTGGGACTGGCCCACAGAGGCACACACGGCCACACACTGGGGTTTTTGGAAAGGCACAGGGGCAATCTGCATCCCCATCTTGGGACCCGAAAACACAAAGTACAAGAGCACTTCTTAGTTTAGTAGCATCTACCTAGACATGTAACTCTCTAATTATAAAAATTCAGGCCTACCTATGACAGAGCTAGAAATACAGCAAGGACTGGGTGCATGCATGGAGGTGATTCTCCTTCCAGCAGGTCTTGAGATCAATCACACCCAGCATGAAAGTAAAACTGAGATAGATGTCTTTCTAGTGTAAATGTGCTCTTGACTTTGAACTTCAGAGTTCTGCCTTCCTTCATACCAGTGTCTTCTCTCAAGCCTTTAGTGTTGAACAGTGCCAAACCGCTGCTAGTTTCTGCTGTTGTGTATTATTTGCCATCTTTTTAGGCCATTTTTGAGGTAGATAGCAAGCCCCTGAGGCAGGGGCTTGCGTCATCTGTTTAAAAAAAAGCTCAGTAATTATTTATGATTCATTTGTGGGATGGGATTTCAGCATTTTTGTACATTATTTAATAACAGATATGGACCACAACTGTTGAGCTGACAGAATGATCCATATTGTCAGAAAGGGTGAAGGTGATTTTGCAGACTCTGCGTGTTGTAAGATGTCTACATCAGTGGACAAATTTTGTGCATATTTACATTCAAATCAATCCAAAGCATACCAGTTGCTTTCTAGTTGCATAAATATTTGTTCACACAAAGCATTGTGAATTGTGTAACCACACAGTTACTTGAACCTCACCAAACAAGCTTACTTGGAATTGTGTTGCCTGGTTTTACATCTAGCTTTCTTTATTCTTCATTTAAGAGCAAAACTGAAAGGTCTGAAAGGGGCTGGGGCCTTTTTCTTCAAATAAAGCGTTTTCTTATAAAGAATTCATTGACTTAACGTATTAAAAAAAAGTGACCTTCCATCAGGTTAATTTTATTTTCGAACTAGATGAAGAATCCCAGGATCCAGTTGTCCATTTATAATTCATCACTAAGCTAAAGAAACAAGAAGAAAATGTATAGTTGTAAATCACAGCAGCAGCCACAGAACAATATAATGCTGAGCAGCCATTTTAGGTTTTCGGTTGCTTTATACCCTTTCCATATAATGAAGTCTGTTAAATTAATCCTTACGGGAATCATTCATGAAGTTCATGTTTTTTACATGAAATTCCAAATATGAGAGCTTAAATTTGTGAAGTAAATGGTCTGTGTTCTGTAAAAATTAGTTCAAGGTACTTTTTTTTGGAAAGGCTTCTTGCTTTCTAGGTGTAACAAGAGTTTTATCCTTTTAATAAAATATAGACCCATTCTCTCAGGAAAAAACCAGACAAAACAGAAATAGATTTCAGTGGAATTATTTCAGTCAGACTGAATAAAGGTGGCAACTGCAATTCCTGGTGTATTTTATTTAGAAGGATTTGTTATCTATAGACAGATACATAGACCAGATCCTGCCTTTTCCTCTATTGCAGAAATCTCTGAAAGAAACAAACTGTTGCTGTTTCATTCCAGTCTTCAAAGTGAAACCCTAACAGTGCATGGAGTACAGACTCTACTCAGTAAATGTGTAATTCTAGACCGCCTTTTTTCCTAATGCTTTACTGATGAAATTACCACACTCTCTCTTCCCAAAATTTGCTTGTGGATAGATGTATTATTTTTCTCAGTGAGAAATAATCCAGGTGTCCTACCAACCCTAAGGTTGTGCATTCTTTATTTCTATTTAAGTTAATTAGAACTGTGCAGATGTCTCTTCTATTTGATGATTTGCTTCCAGAGAAAGACTAGAGAATTAATTAAAATACACAATCTAATTGAACTGAAATCATAAGATTTTGTTTCTAGGAAACAACTTGTGAGTACAGTGGATCTAAAGTTGTGCATTCATACCTAATTAGAGAATGTATCATTTCAAGCCACTTCACCAAAGTTTGAGTCTGGGGTTAGTTTTTGGACTGCAAGTTTAATTTAGTTTCAGAATGGAGCTTAAGATTTCCAACATCCAGAGACCTGGTTGGGGCGTACGGGGGGGAAACACGTGATTTTGGTTTCAGTTAATTTTAGATTTATTTCTGTTTATGAGATCAGTTGTCTCTTTCTAAAAGTGTTTTCATTTTGACAGGCTCCTCAAATGAAAGGCTTGTTTCGAGACATTTCTTGTTGAGTAACTGATGTTGCTGCTGCTGAGAGGTAAAGGGAGACACGTACAATGCTGAAGGGAACGTATGGTAGTGTCATGGTAATGACAGGCATGAAACCAAAGATTGCCAATATCTTTCCTTCCATTGTGGAGGAGCTTAACAGGCAGTGCAAAGGGAGAACACAGTATATAGCGTTAGCAGATCTATTCCTCCAGGCTTTTGGGTGAGCTCTACTAGCCATGTATTCTGAACATGGACCATGATCTATGTTTCATGTGGTCACAGTTTCTAACCCTTCCCTTTTCTTGCACAAAGATTCCCAGTGAGCTTTGCAAATGATCTATTTTTGATGAGAACAGGGATTGTTCATCATTTATTTCCACTGTGGTAAAGACACCAGAAACCAACAAAGCTGAAATGTGCATGATACTCCTACTTGGATGAAGCCATGGTAAAGTGAAATATCAGCAAAAAAAAATCTGTCTTTTGAGGTCAATATTCAGAAATCTTGGCATTTTGATAAATTCTGGAAGCGTTCCTTTCCATCTTCCCCTACTAATGACCACCCTTGTGCAATTACCCATCTAAAATGATCATCCAGTTTCACAACCATAAGAATAAATTTAACATAAAACAAAGGGTTTCTTTACATAATAACAGAAGAGACAATGCAGATGCAATCCTGGACACTTAAGATGAATCTATCTTAATTGCCTTGTGGATGTTCTGCTGTTAGTTTAAGTCCCTCAAATAAACTTAGACAAGCCTTTTCCTGGTTCTTACAGTCAGCCAGAACTCCTTTGTATAGTTGCTGTAGTTGCTGTAAGAATGCAGTAGCTGGATAGAAAGCATTAAACGAGTGAGGTCAGCATCTCAGGAGAGTACACCTGCAGAACTGCAGAACAGATAGGTAAAACCTAGGATATGGAAGGAAAATTCTCAGCTTTTGAGGAAAACCTGTTGTGGAGGATTTACAAATGTACACAGTAGGATATAGGAAGAGAAATACAATTGTGTCTGCTTAAGAGCCCTCACAGAAACCAGTAAGATATACAAAAGGTGAAAGTCTAAGGATTGGAGAGAGAAATGCTTATGAAGCTGAGCAATTGTCTGAATTGCAGCTAACTTCACAAAACTCTTACATGAAGAACAAAAAATGCAAGGCAGTCTCTTGTGTGCTTATTTAATGAAATTAATTAATACATTTGGATCCACTTTTTTTTTGGTGCAAAGGGATCTTAATTATAGCATAAAATTCAGATGTAATTGATGTAAAAGATCTTCATGTAAATGGAAAGATGAGCTGCTATGCTTGAAATGAAGGGAAGAGGAAATGCCCTGTTGTAAGGTCACAGTTTATGTGGGTCAGAGTCTCATATGATTTGCATGTGCCAAAGGTCCAACTCACACAGAATGCTCAGCACTTCTTTATCATACAGACCAGCATTACATTGTCAGGGGTGAGACTGTTACGCAGTGATAATGAGGATAATTTGTTTATTTCTATGAGTTAAAAGATCCATTCCAAAAATTGCCTGAAAATATACAAATTAAGAGCTTTGTAGAGTCAGCTCATTGATTTAGCTGTGCTCAGGCAGAGCTCCTGTGTCCAAGACTTTCCTGCAGCCTATACCAGACTGATCTTCCTGAAAAAAATCAACCATTTTGGTCTTTCCTCCATGATCCAGGTGTAAGTAGAGGCAAGAACACCTTTTTCTTTGATAATATATGAGTGCAACCAATATTTATTTAGTAGGGTGAAATTCTCTACATCTCTGTACAAGTCACAGGCAAAGATTCAAAAGCAATGCTTTTAGTCTCATTTTGTCAGGTTTGAAGACATCACTTCTAGTGATGTGCTTTGACCTACATGATCTATGTATAAAATTCCCATAGGATTCCTTGGGCTAGTTCATCTTCTGAGCTCTACCTAGTTCCTCTCTCTTCCCAGGCATATCCTGCAGCAGCTTCCAGACTGCTCTGAGTTACCACAAGCGTGGTCAATCCACAAAGACCATTATGAAGCAGGAAACCTTGCACTTTGGCAGGATGGGAGACACATATCCCCTTTCAGCTGTCCTCTGAACTCTCCATTTATTTATGGAGAAGGATGTGAAGTGAATGATGATTTTTGTCAAGTGAATGAATCTTGTAATGTTTCTGCTTTAAAACTCCTTTTGAGCTTTCATGATGGAGTTAAGAGATGCAAGGGTGATGCATAGCAGCTTTATCAGAATAGATAGCTGGACTTCTTTGGTTTTAAAACAAAAATTAAATTGGTAAATGCAAAGCCCAACTCTACAATGGCAGACTGACTTTTCCCTGGGATTTGGCTTAGAATAATGGTCTATGAAACATGATTATATTGTAATTCCTTTAAAAAAATACATTCCCTGCCTTTGTAGATTGGTGAATTGTTTTTTTCTCAGGAAAAATGCTCATGAATTCCTCACAGAGTTTTATAATTTTTTTAGCATTCTAACCCCGCCACCTTTTTGCTAAAAACCCACTTCTTTACCTGCTCTTGTTCTCAGCCATTGCTCCAAAGGACCACACAAGCAGCTGGGTTTTAGGAACAGGCTTGCAAACTTGCATTGTTCCTCATTAAGTTCAGCATTTTTCACCTTATCAGTCACCTCTTGTGGAAAGGGATGGGCTTTTCATCTTTCTGGCATTTTTTGTCTGAGCATGCTTTCTTACCATCACATCAGATCATATTCATAGAATCATGGAATCACAGAATGGTTTGGATTGGAAGGGACCTTAAAGACCATCTGGTTTCAACCACCCCTGCCATGAGGAGGGACAACTTTCAGTAGACCAGCTTTCTCAAAGGCCCATCTAAACTGGCCTCGAACACTTCCAGGGATGGATGCCATGATCCACGTGCAGAACCTTACGCTTGGCCTTGTTGAACTTCATAAGGTTTACATGGGCCGACCTCTGAAGCCTGTCAAGGTCCCTTTGGTA
Organism: Corapipo altera; assembly: GCF_003945725.1. Classification (NCBI taxonomy): domain Eukaryota; kingdom Metazoa; phylum Chordata; class Aves; order Passeriformes; family Pipridae; genus Corapipo; species Corapipo altera. Next base: position 4,744,822 of record NW_020884931.1, read on the forward strand.
TCCTTGCCCTCCAGTATGTTGATGACACCACTCAGCTTGTGTCATCAGCAAACCTTCTGAGGGTGCACTCAATCCATTGTCCCTGTCACCACAGAGATGTTAAACCGTGCCAGTCCCAACACTGACCCCTGAGGAGCACTACTCATCGCTGGTCTTTAGTTGGACATCAAGCTGCTGATCACAACTCTTGGATTATGACCATCCAGCCAATTCCTAATCCACCAAGTAGGAATTTCACCAGACTGCCATGACTTCTCATGGCATGATGGATAGTGGCTTAGCCACTTCATCCACCAGTTCCCTAAGGACCCACAGATGCATCTCATCAGGTTCCATGGACCTGTACACCTTCATATTCCTTAGATGCTCTTGAACCTCTTCTTCTCCTACAGTGGATGGTTCTTCATTCTCACAATCCCCAACTTGGTTGGTGTGGCTGGAGCACTTACTGGTAAAGATCGAGGCAAAAAAGCCATTGAGTACCTCAACCTTCCCCGTGTCCTAGGTCACCAGGTCTCCCCTTTCCTTCTGGAAAGGGCCTACATTTTCCCCAGGTTCTTTTTTATCATCAGTGTACCTATAGAAGCTTTTTCGGTTGCCCTCGATGTCCCTGGCCAGGTTTAACTCTATCAGGGTTTTGGATTTCTTAACCTGATCCCTGGCTGCTCAGACAAATTTTCAGTATTCCTCTCAGGCTAGCTGTCCCTCCTTCCACCCTCTGTAGGCTTCCTTTTTCTGGTTGAGCTTGTTTAGGAGGTCTGGGATGATTTTACTGATGATTTTATGAATAGACTAACCCAATCAGATGCTACCAGCTACCAGGTTATGGTTGCTACCAGCTTAGGATGATTCTAAACCACGAAGAAGTAAGTGATGGAAGGGTTTTTATTTCTCTGCAGATATGCCAATACTCTAGTATTGTTGTTTTAATAATAATAATAATTTCAAACATTACGAAGCTGGCCCTTCCCTTTCGCCCACTGGTGTAGTCACAGCAGAATGAATGGATCATTGTTGTAAGAGTCATTTTGCCACACAAAGCAACCTCTATTCACAATTTAAGGTTAAAAATGTTCAACCAGTCATGAAGATTAAATAAAATGACTGTCTGAGCATCCCTTATATTATAAACCAGTCTGTCTTCACTCAGTTGGTGCTACCTGTCTTCTCTTACAAATCTGCAGCATCTTTTAGACTGACAACAGCCCAAGTGGAAACAGTGTGGTGAAATGTGATTTTTGTTTCTGTGTTCAGAAGCAAAGAGCAGTTGCCTGTGCCTTGAATAAAGACATGAGTCTTCCTCCCAGGACTAAAGTCGTTGGAGGGAGCTTAGAACAAAGCCACAAAATGATAGCAGAGGCTTTTATATAACTGAGCTATGGGAACATTGAAAAATTTTTTTAGTGACAGAGAGCACTTGATGGTTGAGGGGTAGCTGATGTCTGAAGAAGACTGTGATAAAATTTACAGCTACCGAGAAGAGAAAAATACAGGGAAGGTAGAATATATCTAAGCACAGTAAGCCTAAGAGAAACAAGGAAAGTTTTACAAAGAAGAACTTCCTGACAGTGAAATGTATTCCGGATAGTATAAGGTTGCTTTTGAACAAAACTCTTTAAACTGCCTAGTGAGGAATCTTCATTGGTCTTTTCCTAGTTCTATTTAATTACATTCTCCAGAAGATTAATCCTTTCTTACTAGCCAGGGAGAAACCCCAGTATTCAGCAAGGATTTCAATGTAGACTCTCCAGCAGTACTTTTTAATAAGTGGTATTCTTGGAAAGCAGTTGTTTGACCGTAGTACCTAAATTCCTGACTGCAGCATGACAGTCAGTGTCAAACACTCAGTATGAGTTGTTTAGAAATAAACCTGTGACATAGGAAATAGCGTATCAGGTTCTGTTCTGTCTGAGGGTGGAAGGAAAGAAAAGCAGAAGAAAATCCATCACTGTTTATGTGATTGTATTTGTGAAACATGGGAGGGGAACTACCAGAGGAAGTGAAGAATAAATAAATACTCAGCAGAGAGATTGATTATTGTTGAGATCCAGATCCCTAGTCCTGGAAGTGTGACTTAGTGTGACTTAGGGCCAGTTGCAAGGAATTCCTTCTCATTGATTTTATAGAGTATATCTAAATTTTGCAATTGTTGCTAACTAGTTATAGTAATAATAATGACATGTTTTAGCATTGTAATCTTCTAAGAGTTCATTTCTTCATGTCTTTTTATAGAAACATTAATTCTTTTGGCAAAAATTTTTGTGATGTTCTTTCTAAAATACTGAGGAAGAATATTTTTGCAACTGCTGCTTTGTATATTTTGGGTCTCATGCATGATTTATCACTTACTAAATTTGAAATCCAAATTACGGAACTGGCTATAGCTATTGCCAGAAAGCAGAATCTGCAGTGCTGGAAAGGACAAAAAAGGTTATCATCTGACTAAGCTGCTACCTTTACTGGAACAATATTTGTATTGTAAGTTACTTCCAGTTTTGCAATCCACAGGTGCTCACTCACAATAGCAAAAGTGTCGTCATTCATCTATAATCGGGACATTATTTTGACTGCAAGTTATTCCAACTTTGCAGTCAGTGGAAAGTAACCAGTTATAGTAAAAGTGTTGTCATTCATCTATAACTGGGACTGTACTTTCATCGTAAGTTATTCTGACTTTGCAGTGAATGGAAACTAACCAGCAATAGTAAGTGTGATATCAGTCATCTAAAATAGAAGGGAGGAGAAAGGAGAAAGATGGGCAAAATACAGAACATACTTGCAATGGAGTCCGAGTAGAATAATCCCGGGGTTTCACAACATTTTTTGCAATTCTTTAGGTTTTGGTTTGGTTTTGGGCTTTTGGTTGTTTGTTTCTTTGGGGTTTTTTTGTCTGCTAAAGATAAATAGCAAAGGGCAAGGTAGCATTAAATCGGCGAAATTCGCTACAGGCTTCAAACTGAAAGGCTACACCACCTCTTCTGGTACTGCCTGCCTCAGTTAGGGCAGAATGAAGGGGTCTGGTGCAGTGAACATGCTCTGGTAAAGTCAAATCTCTGACAGTGTTGAGGAAGCTGTCTGCAGAGCTCAATGCAGTTTCAGGCAGACTGCACCAGGTAACTAATACTAGCTGAGTATTTTAAAGCCAGCTCAGATATAGGAGACTGCAGTGTAGACATCTTGTAGAGTACATAGCTCTTCTAGGCATGAAACAGGCCTTTTTTTATGCCACAAGTGCACTGTAGGCACTTAACAATTATTAATAATAACTAATTAATAGTGGCCCAAATCCTTGGCTGTGACTGAGGAACTTAAAGCATAACTCATCTAGAGTTGTAAGAAAAGATGGCTCAAAACAATCTTAACCAAATCCTGGGCCAGCTTTGTGCCTGGACTTTCCTCCAGCATAAGACAAAGCAGCAGAGTACAATTTGTTCTAAGACATTAGCAAGGGAGAGCAAAGAACATAATGAATAAATTTTACTGGTAAGGCACAAGAAGAATGCAGACTGGTGGCAAATAAGACCATTAGGGGATAAGAGTATAAAATTAGATGGAAAGGAAGAGATGAGATTGGTCTATCGCGCTGGTCCTAAATCAACATTTCATCTCAGAAACCACAAAAGTCAGCAACTAAGCAGAGGTGAATGAAAGACAAGGGTCAAAACAACAATTATAATTTATCTGAGTGTCAGAAAAGCATTTTTACACTCAGTACACAATGCACTGATTTACACTTGATAGACAGTACTTACACAAAAAGAGGCTTCAGCTCTCACTGAATAGCCTACAGCACAATACAAAATCTTTCCATGACAAACCTAGGGGGAAAAAACAATCCCTTTTTCTTCAAGGCATTTTCACTTAAATATTTGAGTCTACTGGGAACAGACTGAAAGACATATACCATACTCCCAACTCACGTCTAGAGAGGCTTGTGGTTAGATATGCTGATGCTGTTTGACAGTACGAGGGGCACTGGTAGGAACCTTGGAAAGAAGGATAGTGGAAAGCTTCAGCTGGTGTTTTCCTTTCACTTTGGAGGTGCTTGATGGAAGACCTATGAATTGTTTACTCGCATAGGAATACTGAACTTCACCTTCAGGAGCCAAAGGACTGTGTTTGATAGCAAAAGATCTGCTTCCTTTTCTGGTGGTGTTGTTTTTCCTTTTTTACAACAGAATAAAAATGTTATTCCTTTAAGAAAAGACCTTGCTGGCTATTGTTGTTGTTATCTGCTGAGTCATGCCAACCACTGTTTATTTTAGCATTCCTAGAGAATTTTAGAGATAGTTTTCTCCCCCTCCCCCAGAAGACAGTTGAGAAATACTGTATAATTTCATAAATAAAAGAAAGCTAAAGAGTTTTTGGTTGAAAGCATTTCCTTTAATGGTCTGCTATGCAACACTTCAGCAGTCGGCTGATTCATGGCAACCTGAAATTGAAAATGACTTGAGGGTGAGGGAAAGCAAGAAGAGGACAGGAAGAATTATACTACCCAGTATACTTTAACTATCTATAAAAAAGTCTGATCCTCATTTTGTTCAACTAACCATGACCTCACAGAATTGGTTTGGGCGTCAGCTCTGTGTCTGGTCCAGACCAGAAAATGTATTTATAAATTAGATTAACATAATCAGTGATGAGAACTATATATTCAATTACTTAATTCACTTCTGTTTTGATAATCTTCAATGCTACCAGAAGCACGCTGTCAGAGTAATTTTCTTTTAGTCCACCATTTTTGGAAAGGCCTTCACTTTTACCAGAGAGAAAGCTCATGCTTTGGTGTTGCAATTCTCTCACTTCTATTATATAGGAAACTGTGTTCTCTTCCTATACTAGTTCTATGAAAAATAATCTAAACAAGTGAAATTAAGTATCTTTCCCGCATTTTCAAAACCTGAACTCTAGAGGTATTAAATAAAAAGAACAATAACCTTCAAAAAAAAAACCCCAAATCACCAGGAAAACACACTTCTACCTGCTCCAGAAACCTCTCTGACTGTATCCTGCATTATGCTATGTACAGTCATCAAAGAAGGGCCAAAGTGATCTTCTCTAAGTGCTGCTGTCCTAGGACACTGAGTGTAGTAAGTACTTTTTCCTCTTAAATACAGACTTTCCAAAGAAACAAAGACTCCAGGGTGGGAGATGGTTTCAGAGAAGATGGGGGAAACCTCACTGTGAGAGAAAGGATTACTCTGCTTTTTCTTTTTGAAGCTTCTGGATTCCCCGAATGTCTCCAGAGCATTAGTCATGCATCCTGCTCATGACTCTGTATCAAGGGTGAGCCATGCTGATGAGATGCGATGGAGTCGGCTGGGTTTACTCAGGAGTAGTCTGCCAAGCCTCTTGCAGAGGCTGATACTGAACAGAAATACATTCTCTTCTGGTTTATGCCTGGTGATCCATTTCTTTAGCATTCAAAAGCCTTCATTAGGTTGTTTGGAGAGGAGGCAGGCCGTACTTCTCAACCTGAGCTGGCCTAGCCTTTGGAAACATTGGAATTCCGGTTCCCAGTTGCAACTGAGCAGCAGAAAATGCAAGTGGGAGGGATGCAAAGTGGTTTTGGGGTATTTTGAGCTGCTTGGATCTAGAGGAAGAAGGGCATGAACACAGTCTTTGGACACAGATTCGAAGAACCATTACATGGCTCTGCCTCATCAGTTGTCGGGGGCCTCAGGTTATTAGCGTGACACCACCAGCTATGAAGGCTTTCTGCCACATTGATTTTGCCACTGCCAGAAGAAGGGAGAGCAGCAGGAGGGGATGCAGAGGGCATTGACATCCATGCTGTGCCGATGGAGGATCCCGTCAGCGGGAAAGATAACAGCAGAATCGCACCAAGCGACTTGGACACATTGAACGATTGCAGCCTGAGAATATGCAGCTGCTATGAGAGCATACAGATTTCTCAATGCATAATTCAGTATCATAACATGTACACGACACTAACTCATTCTTCTGCTAGACTACTTTAATTTCTTGACAATAACCTCACTAAATTGACCTGGAAAGAAAAAGGCACTCAACGTTTATAATTTGATTTCTGCCCTATATAATTTTGGCTCCCCTCCTTTTCATGTAGCTGCTAATATGAGTTGCTGCAGATTTAGTATTTTGTTACAGATTAATTCAATGAGATTTTTGACTAAGCTAGTGTCCAAAATGACTTTGCATTTGGTGACATCTGCGATGCCAGCATGCAAAATGATTCTTCTGGCATTTTTACAAATTCTGTTGTACCACTGAGCACGTCTTGAGAAATCCAGCTAGGACCATATCTGATTTGGCTAAGAACACCAAGTAGTATAAGACAAATAACGATAATAGTTATTTTGCAGGAGTAACAGCTTCTGGCTATTTTCATTCCTTCTCAGGCAGACACGGCACACTTTCAATGTTTTGTATATACCTGTCACAGTCAAAATTGTTTTAGATTTGACTAATAAGACCAGACAGTTGCATCGGGACAGTCACATTATGATCCTGATGTTTTCTGCTGTAGAACAACTGGTCCCTTCGAACAAAATCTTTCTGACTGTATCTACCATTCCTTCCACTGATGTATCTGCTGAAACCCATTAGACGTACATCTTAGATATATCTATACAGATACATAGATATATCAGATACAGCTCTTAACATTTCTATTTGGCTGCCTTCAAGAGACTTTTCATTGTCAGAATGGCTTTCTTTCCAAATCTTTTATTTGGAGGATGTTCTGGTGATAGGAAGCCCAGATCTTAGGAACTTCATGGTGTCTTAGGAACTGAGGTCCACTTAGTCATTAGAGTCCTCAGTATTTGCTGGAAGCAATCAAGGTAATGTTATTTACTAGACTGAATTGTGTCTCCTTTTTCAGACTGTGTTTACCTTGTGGTCAAAGGTACACAATTTTTAAGACTGCAATGTCGTTTTTCTTCTGATTACTCATCTGCATTTTGTGATTCACCTCAACTGCAACGTTTTCATTGACATCATCTCTAGGCCAGCAAAAACATGTTTTCTTACTAAACTGTTCTTCATTAGCTTCCGTTTCAGAGCCTGTCCTTGTTCCTGAGTTAGTATTTTCTAACAATTGACCATTTTTTTCATTGACCACCTCATCTCTTACTGCGTTACTAATATGATTAATTGACAGCGAACAACCCTGCCTCAGTACCACACTGATTGAGGAAGAGATTGCGTGCATAGTGTCAAATAACTGAGAATCGTGGTAAAAAAAACTTCAATGTGTGAAACCTACATCAGAAATACATAAAGATATGTATTTCTAGAATTCTTTACATTTTTATATCTAAAAGTCTAGACATCTATAAAGAAGATTCATATACATTTACTTCTCATGTGCATTTTTAATAACTAGACCCTGGAAAACACTGGTATTCATGGGGGAAAATGAAATTGGAGATGCACAAGCACTAAGATGGCTTAACGGCATTGGAAATCACAAAGACACTTGCTCATCACTTCTTCTAACCGAGACGAAAGAGAAAGAGTATTCCGCTTGGCAGAAAGGAGCCGAACAGGAGCTGGGTTAAAGTTACGCATGAGGTTTGCTGGGTCCGCTGCGGGCACTGAGAACAGAACATGAATCTGCATTTAGGACAAACGCGGGGCTACGGAAAGATGCAGAGCCGAAATAACATTCCTGCGTTCCTGGAAAAGGCTTAGGCCATCGGCTTCCGAGGGCACAGAGGGGCGACTGCCCGCAGTGCTGTCGCCTGTCAGTGCGTGCCGCGCTCGGGCAGCGGGGCTGCCGGGGCTGCCTGTTCTCTCCGGCAACGCCACCGCTGCACCGACCGCCGGGTTCCCGGGCGGACAGAGCCCGGTGAGGCAGCGCAGGGGCCGAGTGGGGAAGGGGAAGGGTCGGCTGATGGATGGGGCCGCTCGCACCCCGGGAGGCGCCGAGCTCCGCTGGCCAGGACGCGGCTCTCCGGCAGCCCATCCCGCCCCTCCGCTCCGAGGCGACTCCCGGGGCCGCCGGGGCAGGAGCCGCCGCGGGCGGGCCGATGGTTCTCCCCAGGAGCCGGCGCTCCCTCACCTGCGGCCGCCCCGTCCCTCCACCCCCGCCCGCCCCCGCGCCGGGGACGCCGAGCCCCATTGAGCCGCCCGGGCACAGCGCGGCGGTGGGCGCGGCCTCCGCCGCCCGCCCCTTCCTCCCGCCCTCCCGCCCTCCCTCCCTCCCTCCTGCCGCTGCCCCCCCGCGCCCCCCGCCCGCCGCCGCTCCCGCGGCCCCGCCGGTGTCTCCGGCCGCCCCCGCGCTCCCCCCTCCCGTTCTCGTCCTCCTCCTCCTCCTCCCCTTCCTCCTCCTCTCCCCCCGCCCTCCCCGCGCGGTGGTTCGCTCCTCCCCGCCCCTTTCCCCCACCTCTGCCGTCCCCTCCCACCCCCGGCTCCCCGCGGTGGTCTGGCCCGGCCCGGCGGCGGAGGGAGCGGCGGAGCGGGCGGGCGGGCGGCGCTGCCGGGCGGGGGTCGGCTCTCGCTCTCCGGGGGTCTCGCTGTGCGGGGACGCGGCGAGGAGCGGGGCGGAGCGGGGGACACAGCGCGGCGAGCGAGGCAGCGGGAGCGGCTCCCCGACCGCGGGCAGCACCATGAGGTGAGCGGCCGGCCCCGGAGCGGGCGGCGGGCGGGGAAGGGAGTGGGGGGGATGCTCCGCGCCCCCCGCCTCGGACCGCGCACAGCCGGGAACGGGAATAGGAATAAGAATGGGAAGGAGGGGGGGGCTCGGCTGGCGGCGGGGGAGGGGGCCGGGCCGAGGGGAGCCCCGCGGTGGGGGAAGGGCCCATTGTTAGTGGCGGCGGGGGAAGGGCGGCCCCTCCGTCCCCGTCCCCCCGCGGCGGCGGCGAAGTTGCGGTCGGGGAGCGGCGGCGGGGCCCGGGCCGGACCGGGGGGCGGCCCCGCTCCGGCGCCTCCTCCGGGCCGGGCACGCCGTGAGCCCCGGGCGCCCGTCTCCTTTCTTTCTCTCCCGGTGTTTTTTTTTTTTTTTTTTTTTCCTTCCCCCCTTCCCCTCCGCCTTACCCGGCGCGTGTTGCATTGCAGCAGCAGCTGGGCTTTTCCCTCGGTAATCAATAAAGAGGCGCCGGGGGGCGAGGGGGGAGGGGGAACCCCCCTCTCGGCAGCCGGGAGAGTGTCGCGTTCGGAGGTTTGGGATGTAAACACAGAGGTGGCCGCGGCCGGGGCCGGGGGGTGGCCGGGAGGGAGGTGGGTGCCTGCCGCCTTCCCGCCGGGAACTCCCGCTCCTCGCCGGCTCATTCATTTGAAGGCGATTTTCTGCCTCCCTGGCCCGTCCCCCCCGCCGTCCCCCCCCCCCCCCCCAGCTCTCTTTTAGCGCCTGTTCTGCTTCCATAATCTCCTTTCTGGATTGGTGCAGGACCCGCTGAGAAATGCGGCTCGGTGGCCGAGCGCTGGTCTGGCTGCTCGGGGACGCCGTGCTCCCTGTAGGCCTGTCCCTCGCTGGAACAGCTGGGGAAACGAGTTACTCGAGCCTTCCTTTTTTTTTTTTTTTTTTTTTTTCCCCCGTGGAAGTTATTGTCTGCTTTGCAGTTGGATATGAACCTTCTTTGTCTTAAAGATGACCGTAAGTCGTCAGGTTCTTTAGAGTAGAGGTCCGCAAGATCTCCATGATCAAAGTCGGCAAATTCCTCTGGTGCATAAAACTGATGAGCCATTTGAATTCCTTGTAAATTACGGGAAAATCCTAATCAAATTTTTTGAACCGTAAGGGTTCCCCCTTCAGTGCACCTTCAATGGAAAGGCTAGCATTGCAGCGGGAAGCATGGGAACAGTCTCCCTGCTGTTTTGTTTAGAATTGTGTTCCTGTATTTCCCTCTAGTTTTCTTTGTTAAATGTAGGTATTTATGTCCTGTGTTATTTTAAGCTTTACTTTGTCTTGTGATAATTTATTTTCGATTATTCACATTGCTCATGTAGAAGTCAGATACCCTGCAGATGAAAAGTTAAAACTTGGAAAACCTGCAGCTCGTACCCAGATCCTTTACACAGAGGTGTTCTTTTTAATTATCTTGACAGCCTTTAGCACAATGAAATGCTGTTAATCGAGCAGGACTTGGCATAAATTTCTTGGGAAGCCCCGTATAAATCTGGGTTTCTTGCTGGCAAAAAGCACTTGAATTGTGCGGGTGATGCTGAGTGAAGTGAGCTATACCAGCAAGACTGCTCGTTCACTGATGTAACTGTATGTGTGCTAGGACTTCTGCCAGCTTGGAGAGAGCACAAGTATTTCTCTTAACCAGCATAACAGGAAAGTGTCTGAGTTGAACCTACCCTTAGGTTGCTTATTTAGAGCTTTGAATAGTTGACTTGAAGCAGTTAATAAATGTAGGTAAATGAATATATTACAGGTCTGAAACTTTCTACCTGCTCGTGTGTGTATACGTTAAGGTGGTAAGAGGGAAACGTGGTTGCAAGTTGGAGGGTCGCTCTGAGTGGTCTTGGGGTATTTCAAAGAAATCTGACTTCAAGAGCGCTCAGTTCCAAGGCTTTGGAAAAAAAGAAGCAAGCTGTACCAATTAAACTGCACAGGCTAAGAAAATGATGTGGTTAAAGAAGTATTCTCTCTATAGAGGCACTATTAAATTCACTCAGTTTTGTTTAATTGGTCTGACTCCAGTACAATGGCAAGCTTTCAGTACATGCTCTCTCTTTGGACTTGTTTAGACTACGATTGACGGTATATTTCTGAAACATGTTTAAACAGTATCTTCATACTGGATTTTGTTCAGGCAATGTCTTTTGAGGTGTATTTGCTGGTCAAGGCAAGTTGAGACGGGGGAGGAGTGACAGGGTAGGTGGCACAAGTGTCCAGCGTTTCATCTGCAGCTCCTCTGTTTGCAGGTAGTGTTAAATCTTAGCAGTTAATACTGAAAACATACTTTTGGCACATATACTGATGGTCTCCTGGAATGCATAAACTGCATTCTGCCATTGCTGTCAGGCAGGTAAGTATGCAGTTGGTGCTCCAAAGAGTACAAAAAGAAGTAGATAAGCGGGGGTGTGTGGGGGGAAAACACCCTCAGTTTCTATTCTGTCCTTTGGCACACACATATATATATATATTTGATATATATTTGTGTGTTCTTGAGCCATCCTGAGCCTGATCTAATTCTGATGATTTTGTGTTAAGGTCTCGCACGTTGTCTGCGTGACTAGCCGGTCAGTTACTGAAAAACAAATTGGTTTTTCCTTATTTCAAATAAAACTAATCATCATTGTGAAGAGCATCTTGGAATTATAAAATAATCAACTATTCCGTAAGATGCAAACATCAGCGGTACACAAGAATTAATTCTTGCAGAAGTCTGCTTTGTGTTCAAATTGAAATGATATGCTATTTGAGTAACATCTGTTAGGGGTTTTAGGTTGCTGATAAACTTTGAATATTAAATATCCCAGTTAAATGGTCTCGCCTAAGTATGAGGTTACTTGGATCAGGAGCCAGCTTGAATAGGTCTTGTGTGTCTCTCTCTCTCCTGCCTTAGGTAAACAGCTGATTCCTATGAACACCTGTTGCTCTCTTTGTACTGGGGTTAGCTGACCTAAGTACTCCTCCTAATTCAGTTTCCTGAATGCACTTATAATATAATAGGTATCCAGGAATCAGCATATTCAGTGAGGTTTCTGTTCACTAGCTGACTGGAATGTGGTGGGGGGAAAAGGTGGTAAAGATCGAGGTAGCAGCACAATTTGGTGCCCTGGTTCTAGTAATAGCATGACTTGCCATCGTATTTGTACAAGAAGAATATGTGTGAACGGACTTTTATTGTAGCATATGCTGAAGCCTGTATTACAGGAGCTGATAAACATAACTCTACTGCTAGGGCTGGGATTCTACGGTGAAGGTTAACTGTATTATCTTAATTTTATTTTTTTTTTTTTTTGTATCAAGCACATTTTGAATGTTAACTCCAATAAAAATAAATGAGCTTTCCAAGATACTGACTTTTTAAAAATCAAACTGTACAACCTTCTCTTGGGATTACTACATCCATTTCTTTGTGTGGGAAAGAATTGTTTTTCATTAGTGTGCTAGTCAGAAAGCAGACTGCTTAGTTAGGTTTCATTACCCAAGTTGCAGGAACTGAGAAAGAAACCGTATTTTCAAGGAATTTTAAATTCTGGTGTTTTCAGAGCTCAGTATAATGCTTTGTTTGTGATGGGCTATTATGTATATATGTGAATTTCATTCCATGTTTAGATAAGGCAAACAGCTATTATAGATTGTGCCTTTCTAGAAAATCATGTCATATCCTGATATTTTCGAGGTAAAAAGTTAGCTAAATTTGTGATCTCTAAACCATATTAAAATTTCTGTTTACTTCCATTCAACAGCTTTTCTGCTCAGGTATGTTGCTTTAGAAGGTAGTTCATGCTATTATTTGAAAGTCAGCTTATTTTGTGCCTGGATTGGTAAGCCCTCATTATATTTTAAATGTTGTGCTAAGAAAACTAATACCATACTCACTGTTTACTGAGTGAAAGCCCACAGCAGCAGTAACAAAACGTGTACCTTCATTAGGACTAGGAATTCTTCAAGGAACCCACACACGTTTCCTAGGGTTTCCAGGAAGGTGGGTATACAAGAACATTATTAGTGCCCGTAGTACAGTTCAATATACTGCAATAGCTACACTTATTTAAGGTAGCAAAATACACAGCAGCAAAGCCATTAATTTTGATGGTGACGTTAAGTTACTATGTGCATTGATATGTAAGGTAAGGCTTTGGAATCATGCCTTCACTTTAGTTTTAATAATAGCCTGAATAGTGTATTTGAAGTAGAAAGCTTAATTTAGTTGAGAAATATTTGACAAAATGTTGGAAGTGCAAGCAGGCAGTTAAATTAGGCTGGATACGCATAACTGCAACTAATACAGTTCCTAAAATTGCTTGTATCTCATGAGAAAAATTGGTGGTGTAGGCAGGTTTTTTTCAGGTGGATACAAGAATTCAGGTTACTTTCCTTTTTCTTAAGTAAACTAACAGATGGACTGAGTCATTTGTCTGCAGTCTTTAGCTTGCACTTTATTTGTGAGAGTTGCAAGTAATTTTTTTACAGGTTGTTTCTGCCCACCTGATATGGAATCTGACAGCTGTTTTACCCTCGGGGCCTCTGGATAGTTAAGTGAACTATTTTGATAGTAAAAGTATAAGTCTTTAAAAAATTACCGTGTGAATGGAGAGTGCAGGAATCAGAATACAATTTTTTTAGAAGAAGCTATTTGTGACCATCTTAGCAATTATGTTGTCAGCCTCTGAAAATTAGAAACAGTCTGGGAGTGCATATAATTCAGGAATGCTCACTGGAAGGGCACGTACAAGTTTTTTCTTGACTCTGATTCAGAGTTTCATGTTTTTTGTTGGAGGTCAGACAACAGGACTGAGTGAGTTGGTGTCCCACTTCAGGCCACTATAGCGTAAAAGCCTTTTTTCTACGCTTCCATAAAAAGGAGAACAATTTTTCTCTCCCAGCACCTGTTTCAGCGAATGCTTTGCCCCAAGTGACGTCTCTCGGCGCTGCCTTAGGCATGTGATTGGAAATACTTTGTAATGGGGACTGCTTCTTGCCATGCCAGGGCATTTCATGCGGAACTGTGGCAGAAGTAGGTTATTGAACCACTGGATGGAGTCATTTGCTTTCATTACTAGAGAGCAAATGAATTTTGTGAAACAGGTATTATTCCCTTCTTTACTTTGACCTTTCATCTAGAATTGCTTTTGACAGTTCATGCCTGCTTCCACTCAGCAGTGTAGAAGTACGTGTGCCAGCTCTTTAGGCATCCAGACATGTTTAGGTTTTGAGAGTGCTGTAGTGTTGAGAGAAAGCAGAAGATATGCGCTTTTTATGTTCGATTCCAAAAAATTTGACTTTTAGTAGTAGCTAAAATTAAATGTAGTGGTGACAGAAGTCACACAAGCCTTGTTGAGCTACCTCAATATATAAGTAATTTTTGGTGATGCCTATCTCACTTCCCCAGCCTGCCTTTCCCTGCCAGTCCTTGGGAATCATATAAAACTACTTGTGTTCTTGGGGTGTTAGATTCTCTTGGAATGAATAAAGGAGGGAAGCTGCTTTTGTGTCTGTCTGTATTTAAATCTGCCAGGTGAAGAGCCAGTGTTGTGTCCCTACTGTCCCCTTCCTACCCTAATTTCCCATGTTGTTCTCACAAACCTGGAAAAGAACAGAGTTTGTATAAAGCTTTTTCGGTTGATTAAAATACAGACTCTTTTTCCCCTTTTAGAAATAGCTACACTACCTTATTTTAACTTTCAAATTTTCTAACATGTGAAATAAGATACATCTAAGTAACTGAGTCTGATTTGAAAATGCTCTGTACCAGGACAGGTCCGTAGATGAAAACATTGAGTTTTACTCCAGATAGTCCTAATTAATTGTTGTAGTAATTGTTCAGCCTTTCTCCTGCTATCGCTTGTTACAAGTATCCTTCAGTGTAGCTATTTCGTGATTAATGTTAAAAAGGTTCCGAAAAAGAGCGTGAGTACTGTGCTTACCAACTTTTGACAACATTGTGCATGTGCTCGTCCTAATGTGATAGTTCCGTAGGCACTTATGGGAGGCTTATGGAACTGCTGCCGGGGAGGTGATGTGACATCTTTCTGGGTCTGCTGCCCAAATGTTAGTGTGGTGGAGAAAAGGGGACTGTTCAGTGTGACGTGAAAGGAATTGTCAATCCACTTTGGATTAGTCTTTCCAGTTGAACTGCTAAGTGTTAAGCACGTATTTTGGGAACCAATGCACAAGTAAATGTGAGGAGTTGAAGTAAGATTCTGTTGTCTCTGTGAGTAATCTTTAGGCAAGGCTCATTAAAAGAAAACACAGTAAATATTCAGGCAAAAAATAATCTGCTCTTAGTTTCACATGTTGAAAATTCTCCAGGCGAAGCTGTCTTACATAAAGAAAGAATAGTAAAAACTATTTCAGTTTAGTGCAAAACTAGTCTGCCTCTTTGCTAAGTGAGTGGGTTGGTGTGGGTTTTTTTTCTTTTTCTCTCTTTTTTTTTTTTTTTTTTAAATTATGGTGAAGAAAGGTGCTGACACCAGGTGATGTATGAGGGAAAGAAGTGGAAACTGATTGCACTCCAGAGGGTGATACAAAAATGCTACTTCGCTGGACTGGTGTGCTGCCAGAAGTAACTCTGTAAACTCTACTTTGAGGCACAAACATGATTGGAAGGGGTTTGTTTCAAACATTCCCTCATTCCTTTGTTTTTTTTTGTTACAAATTTCAAACTTCTGTTTCTTGAGTTCCAATGTAAATCTAAACTTACTGCAAATTCTGTAAAGAAGGTGAGGTGAGGTGGGTGTGTGCTGTAATAGCTGCCTAGTTCAAAACAGAAGAAGTTTCAAAACTTGGAATTTAGCAGAACAGTAAAAGAACAAGAGTAATCACTATATTACCTACTCAGTTCAGTGTTATTCTGACCAAGGCTGAGGAGAGAGGTCCGTCTTGGAAAGCTAGAAGGGAATCCATGTCTAATCATGAGTAGAAGGAAGAGCATCTGAATGGTTAGAGCACTTAATTATTAAGTATTTGAACTTAAGCAGAAGTTAAATCCAGTACTTCAGTTGCTTCTTCAGTGTTTTGGAGAGTAAATGAGGATGAGGTTTTGTAGCATTTCAGTGGTTTTTAGCTAAGGAGCGGAAGTGCAGTAGTGGCTTTTGGATGAAAATTTTTACTTGAGATTGAGGAAGAGGACCGAAGCATCAAACACATGAAAGAAGTAAATCATACAAATTCTCCACCTTAAAGATCTTGTGCTGCAATCTCAAGGACTGTGGTGATACTGTTCTAGTTTCCACAGTGCACTGTGATGAGTTCAGTAGCCTTTGGTTACTGGACTGTGTTAACTGCATCATATATGAATTATCCCCAAAATGATTACTGCTGCACTTTACATCTGATCTTGCAACTAAGTTGTGAGGTGAAGAGATCTGACCTGCGGGGTTCAGGGACTTCATTTTGTATTTTGGCAGTACCTTTGAGTAGTCTTTTCTTAAAGTTTGGAGGAATAGGTTGTCTTAGACCTCTTGCTTTGTCGTACTATAAAGGCAAAAAACCAAAGAGTATTCTTGTATTTATTATTTGATGTGCCTTTCTTACTCTCTGAAAGAACAGTTCTGTGTTCCTGTAATTGCCACTGTTTCCAACTGTAGCTAAATCCACAAATGGATGGCAATAACATAAACACAAGGGTTGCCTTGCAGGTTATGAATACTTGTTGCTGTAGCTGTGTTGCTCTAAGGATATAAACAAGACAAAGGTTTTATAAGGACAGGCACTATCTTTTATTAGATCAACTGCTGCAGTGGCAGGGAACAGGACACAGGCAAACTTTCAGGCATCCAAGTGCTGAGTTCCTGAGAAAGTTACTCAATTGTTTGGAGACACCATGTGGAGGTTTTGTACTCTGTGGATTGTCACAGGCACGTTGCAGATACAGGTAAATGTTACTGTGTTATTTTTTATATATAACTCATAGTTTTGATGCCTGACCTAGTAGCAATATATGGTCCAATTCTTATTTCAAGGAATAAGGAATTAGGTGCTTTATAACAGGTTAGCAGCTGTAGGATGTTGTTTAAATGGCCACTTGTTTTTGTATTACTCTGCAAAGATGATGTCTGCATGAAGGATGTGGAGATTGCTTTGCAGAGAGCAATGTCAAAAGGTAAACCTGGGAAAATATTTCTCAAATGTTACTGTTCCTGTGTAAAGCGTGACAATGTATTTTCCTTTGAAGCATCTGACCTACTGGAGATCACTGGGGGGGAAAAATGCTTGGAATGCCTTGTTTCAAGAGTTCATTTTTGTTATTTTTGTGGTGACATGGTCTTGGTCTGTATAGTAAATCTGTAAGATGCAGATAGCGTATTGCACTGCAAGAGTTGCATCTTTAGGTGTGACTAATGCTTAATAATACTTAATAGTAGGATTTTATTTTTGCCCTGTTGAAATCCCTAGTTACTCATCACGCGATAGAGGAGTGTACAGTTAAGCCAGTTCTGAGTCCTCTGAATATCTTGCCTTAGATTCATATATATCCTTTTCTCAGGGCAGATGGTTGCAAAACAAGGAACCTCTCCTCTTGCACTGCTCCCTGCCTCAACAACAAAAAGAAAACACTGTTCCTTATACGTTCTGTTAACCTCTGTGTGCTACCTGTGCAGGTGTTTGCTTGTTTGGGTTTTCCAATACTTGATGCACAATCTTCACCTACAATAAGGTATCAGATTTCTATCCAGTCCATTTTGTCTCTCACTAGTTGTGAATAAAGAGGAAGAGAAGTGACTGTATGATAAATCTCTGGCTGTTTTGAATTGGGAGGTGTTTACTACCTTGTTCATCCATGGTATATGGCTTTGTGTTAACTAGACCTTCTTAGTAAAGCCTTCATAATGTCTTTCCTTAACTTGTTCCTCTAAGTAAATTGCATGTATTTTGTAAGTGCTGTTAGGATGAAGTCTGTCAGTGTAACTGTTAGGAATGCTTTCAGGTTTGGTGATTTGAGTAGTGGCAGTCTCAGTATTCAACATCCATATATTCGAAATCTCCCATTTTTTCCTCCTGGATTGAACAGAACTCCCTCTCCTCAAGTATGTCTGCAATTGGGGTAAGTGTAGGCAGTGGACTCATCCCAAAGCCCAGTCATTAGATATTTTGGTTGTAACTCTCAGGGAACTGACCATGTTTTTTTGTTGGAATGGAGAGGGTGTTTAAAAAACCAGCAAAAAACCTAAAAACTGAGAGGATTCTCTCCAATTTGTTGATGCATATTTTCATATAACTTATGATGTATCAATTTCCAAACCACCTGAGTGATTGTAATTTTCTTATTCTTCAGGGAACAGGAAAAAATTTTATGCAGCTCATACTGTCTGACAAAAAACTTTCTTTCCCACAAAGAGATACACAGTTTAAGTGTCCACATATAATTTATCTTCAGAATTCGTAACAGATCTTAAATTCAACGTAGTTTGGGTTGATGCTCATTTTTATTTTTTTTAAAAACAAACCCAGTCCCCCAAGCAAAACAAAGCAAAACCATTTAGAAATAAAGCCACAGGCTTTTCTTCTAGAAGTTTCGTGCCTTGATTTTTTTTTTTTACATAGTATGACAGAAATACTGTATAAAATGATGAAAATGTTTCACACTTAAGAATGGTCTGAGAACTTTTTCTTGGTCATAACTATAGAATTAAAATGCTGCTGGCCATATGCATTGTAGCAGTTAATTTTCTCTCGGCAGCACCATACCCTACAGCTGTTTAAATGTAGAGAATCACTTTAAAACAGAGCGAGTGTTAGATATAGCATCTTAGGTAGATTGGTGACAAGGGTAAGAGTTTTATGCCATGGATTTTCTGTTTCTCAGGAAGACTGGGGTTAATTGTGGCTTGGCAAGTAAAAAAAAAAAAAGTTCCATATTGTTTTTCTGCAGTAGATTCCTGTTGCTATGCAACAAACAGAATGTCACTTAGTACAGGATATATTAAATTGGTATTCCCGGCACATATCTCTGCCCGTTCATTTTATACTTTAACAGGAGGGTATGGTTCTGGCTTCCTGTAGGACTGTAGTATGAAGTATATATTTGAGCTTCTATTCTGGTGCTTGCTGTAGCTGCGGTGACGTCAGTGCACTTGCAGAGCCTTTCTTTGTTTTCGGCTGCATGGGACACCTGTGCAACGCAACCAGGCTTCCACACAGACAAAAAGGGGTGGTGGTTATCTTTCCCTGTGGTGGGTTGGTATTGCCAAGCAACATGTTAACACTTCAGAAGGGAGAAATTTCTTAGAGGGAAAAAATATTAGGCTGTGAATTCTGAAAACCTTTGTGTGTGATGCTGAGAAAATGAATGCAGATGGCATTGTATGAATCTTTCAACCAAAAGGTCCAGTAAATTTTTAATTATTAGAATCAACTTTGATATTTGAATATGTTGATACTTCCTCTCCCTACCTTTCTGTTCCCCCCCCCCCAGTGCTAAAACCAACCAATCTCAGCATCTGAACCCTTTAGATTTGTTCTTGATGGATTCTAGAATAGATGCTTAGGGCGTGTTTGGGAAAATTATTCTCTATGGCTCTGGAACCAGTAATTAAATAATGGACAAATGACAACATCTGGTAAGGCATTATTTTATAATCTAGTTAATCTTCTGTAGTAGAGAAGAAGACAAAAATGATTTGAAAGCTAGAAGGATGATAATTTGATCTTTGCCTCAAAGTCTGTCATGCAGTATAGATGTCTGAAATACAGCAACTTGAAAGCTGGGGATTTGTAATACTGTGCTTTTAGAAAGCATGCATTGTGTCTTACATGCCATCATATTTACCCTGTGTAATGACCCATCTTATTTTAAGCAGTTCTGTGGATTTTGAAAGCCAGTTTACAAAAATCTTATCTGAAATTAAGTTAGGAACTAAAATTAGCAGGTCAAATGCTTGCCACTGTTTCTGCTCTTAGAAGTGAAAGATGCCATTGTCTACCATCTCTTTAAATTGTCGGTCTGAAGTAGGTTTGAAAGTAGCTGGTTTTTAAAGTACTGTAGTAAATGTATTTATGTGTGGCTTCTTAAAGCAGAAATCAAAAGGAAGAATAAAGTTCGGAAAGATTTAAAACACTTCTCAGTACTGTACTCTTGCTTGTTTTGCCAAGGGGGTACCTCTAATCTATAAAGCATCATCGAGCAAACAGCCTTTAGTAATACAAATTTCTTTCTTGTAGTCTGATGCCTAATTCAGACCTCAATGGAGGGAGTTCTGTGCCTGTTCTTAAGCAGACCCAGTAAAAAGCATTCCTCTGTGTACAGAAAGAGAACTTGATATAACTTAAAAAATTCTTATGGCATTTGGTGAGATCAAACCTGAACTCTGTCACAGAGAAATGATTTTAATACATGGATGGGGATGCTTGGGGGCTTTTTGCTCTCTGTTTTGGGAAGAGAAATCTTTGCTTCTGTTTCACAACTGTTTGGTAGGAATGAGTAAACTGCTTGTGGCTTTCAGTGCTATGATGACTTGTTTTAATTTTATCTTTTGACACAGGAAACAGTAGGAATTTGTAAAACTGTCTCTACTTCTTAAGGAGGTAGCAGAATGTAATTTAGTTGTGAAGTTAACAGATCTATCTGTAACTTTAATGACGTGAACTTATTTTAATATGTAGATGGAGAAGTTCTAGAATATACACGGGAAATCAGGAAACTTGAGATTAAATTATAAGTAGTCTGTTGGTGGGCTACTTGGGTAAGTCTTAAAGGAACTCAAAGTAGAAAGTGGATGTTCTAAAAACACTGATTGTAGGGCAAAGAGCATTTAAAAGTTAAGCTCAGGTACTGTGGTGCAATAAACAGGGCTGTAACAAAATGGTCAACTTTTCATATCCGTCATCTTCCCCCCAAATTGAAAATAAATTGTGATACTGGTAGTCCAGAGTTCTGTTTGGGGGTTGAAAAAATATCAATACATTCTTCATGTATGTGTGACCAGTGACACCAGCCTGCTAGCTCTTGGTCATTATTTAATACCTGCATGCATATACTATATGCAGAATTATCTTAAAAAGGATGTCGAAGCATGTGAATGATTATATGCTATTTTTTCCTCCCCTACAATAGAGACTGGATTCTACTTTGCAGAAAGAAATAGATTGGGGTTTGAAGGTTGCTTTTCTTTTTGTTTTAGGTTGTTTTTCTCTGTTGCAGGGGTTAGAAAGTCTCTAATGAGTGAGGTAGGGGATTGCTTGAAGATAAGATGATTTCATGGACTCAGCTCAGTGTTTTCTGCAAGAATGACTGCTTTTTATTTTTCAGAGAATTTCTGTCGTTTGGTGCTGGCTGAGTTGTTCAGAGTTGTCAGTGGTGTTCATTAGCTGTGTCCTGACTTGTTATCTTGCTGACTAACTTAAGTCTATGGGCCCAATCTGTCAAAATATTAAATTATTCAGCATATATCTTTGTCCTTTAAAGCACAGAGAACATTATATGGCCACTAAAGACAAAGGGGGCCCTAGATCATCTTGGATTAAATGATCAGCATCAGAAGACTTGGTGCCCCAGTTGTTGTGCTTCAGCTCTCCAGTGGAGGAAACAACTTCCAGTCTTTAATTTCCAACTTTTACTTATTTCTTAAAAAAGACACATGTTCAAGTTAAAACTCTCAAATGATCTGTTTTATTACACTATGCTTAAACTGCGAATAACTACTGAATTTGGTATTCAGAACCAGTTTTGATTAATGTGCAAAAAACGTCACTACACATTGAATAATGAAGAAACCTACTAGCTGTTCGTTTACTCCTCAGTTCATCTATACTAAGTCAGAGGCAGTCTGAGAAAAAAGGTGGGAGGGGTGAGAGGAGTAAGTATATAACTAAGACTTTTTAATGGTTTTACAACTGTAAGTCACTCCTTTCTTCATATATAAGCAGCCAGAACTGTTAGTTGTTCTTAACTCTTGTAATTTTTTTTAACTTTGAAGCTTATTTTTTAACCGTAATACAGCGTAACTTTTTGTGTTCTTTAAAAGTTGAAATACTAAGCCAAACATAATGTGCCATGATATTTGAAATACACATAGATTTGGAACAGCTAGATTGTCAGCCGTGTGTTCTCCCTGAAATCACTGTAACTTTTGGTACTTCTTGTCTTATTAGTAGAGCATGCACATGCAGGAAGCTGAAACTGTGATTATGGCAAGGTGTGCTTACCAGACAGAAACACGAGGTCCTGGAATCTATGGTCTCCTTGTACTGTACTTAATCAGAATCGCTAACTTCAACCAAGCTAAGATCCATCAGTAGTTATCTGCCAGTTTTTGAGATAGGACTGGGACACTTAATTCGTTGTTCTAGTGTTTTGTGTAGGTTAGACCAGGTGGCTTTTTCTGAAGATACTTCAAATTGGTCTAAGTTGATCTCTGTGTTGTCTTATATAATGGGACAGTCCTCTTCGGTGACTCCTTTTAGATACTCAGAGGTGCAACTGGTCTATAATGATGATGAAATGGTCACTGTAATGTGTTTTGGCTACATGGCAGATGTAGGCCTGGTTATTAAGGAAGGAGGTGTTGCAGTACCCCTCTGAGGAGTGAGGGACAGGTTTTCAAAATAACTGTACATGTTCTCTGGCTGTGTCTTTGTAGGGTCTGAGGAAAAATGATGCCGGGGACCAGTCTGGTCAGACAGATCTTTTTCCTGCAGACTCTGGTCTGTAGACTGCAGTTTGGGCACGTCAGTTAAATGCATCTTTAATCTGAGATGGTATCACCTATCAGGAAACTTACTCCATTCTGAATTATGTTTGGAGTTTGTCTCACTATGTGATTTAATCTTGCTGCATATTAAGACTTCCATGCTCACTAACTGTGGACAGTACAGAACAGTTCATTCTCTCCAAAGTTACATCTAGTGTATATGAGGCTTCACATTTCTCATAAGTCTTTTCAAGATTAAAATCACCAATTTCATTAATATCTCACTGTGGTCTGTTTTTAGACATCCTGCCAGTTGTTCTACACTTGGTCTACATAATTTGGAAGCTGAGGCTGATTGTTGTCTTGTTTGTCATGTACTGATTTGCATCTGTTCATTGGAACATATCTAAATGTAGACCTGAACTTTTTTTCTCCAAGCACTTTTCTGGTATGCCAGTATTATTCAGAATTCTTACCCTACTTGCTTGCATCTTCTTCTGGGTTTTTGTCTCTCTGATGATAGCAAGCATATTCTTCCATCTCTTTATTGTTCTGCTGCAGCACAGGCATTGCAAAACTGCACTCCATATAATTTCTCTGAGTGTAGCATGATAGCTGGTGTCTGAATATGGTTTTCAAAACTCCTTTCCACTCTCCTTACAACAATTTTTGTGTATATATCTCTCTTACAAAAATGTCCTGTGAATTCTGTCAAGAACCTGTACTAGAAGTCATACTACAGTATCTGCTACTTCTCTATGATAAGAAGACTCCAGAAGAACTAGAGGAAACTAAACTTATCTGACATTATTAGTTCATAAGTAGCATTGAAGATGTATTTGTTATTTTTTAGCAGGTTTTCACTGGTGTTTTTCTTGGGAGTGAAGTTAAACGTAAGTTCTTTATAACCCTGACAGCTTGCTTCCTGTCCCGTTCAGAACCTCTGCTCTGGATGTAACACTGAGCCGTGGGCTTCTGCAAACCTGACTGACATCCCTCCATGGTCTGAGGTTCTGAACACCAGCTGAAAACATGGTGGTAATGATTTCAGGGGAAATTTTACTGAGTGTCTCCTCAGCTTGGAATTGAATCTGTTCAGCGTAAGCCGAACAACTGCAGTCTCCTGAAAACCAAGGCTTGTAGCCATGACGTTCAGAGTTTTCTTTTCCCTTTTCAGAGGGAAAAGATACATAGTAAATGCAGACACAAAGTACCCGAAAAAAGTCATCTGTCGTAGTTGAAGCTTGCAGATTTTTACTCAATTGAGAACATGGGCTTTGTAAAAAGCAGCATGGAGCAATCTGTTGCTAGTATCACTGATAGTATCATGGAGAAAAGACTAAAGCTTAAAGAATGAGAATGGTATCAGCTTCCTTGGTAATGCTTGGGGGTATGTTGTTGAGAAGGATTACCCTCTTGGGATCCAAGCAGGATATAACAGTTTATGGGGCAAGATGTTGGGCTACAACCTATTGATAATAACCTAAGAGAGGGGAGGAGGTTGGGTTTGTGGGAATAACCCTCTTTTTACCATAGACTCATTTTGCTGTAGCTACACAGTTGCAGCATGCTTCAGGTTTCATTCCCTTACCGTGGTACCGGGGTGTTGCAGGCGCCTGAATAAAATCCTTTCAGTCAGACCCAGGCTGTTGTTTGCTGCAGTGGATTGTAGCAGAGTTCTGTGCTGAATCTTAAACTTGCTCTGGCTTTCAGGAGAAACTCCAGGTTTTCATCAGAATGAGTTATATTGTCCTAACAGGAATCTACATAGTCTAGAAACCTTGAAGGAAGTCTAATGCATTCAAGAGTATTTTGTGACCTGTGGTCAGTCTGTTATTCTACAGTGTAAAGCCAATTGTTTTTCTAAAACAAAATGTTTTACATGAAAATAAATCTCTGATTGAAGAAGCATTGTTCTGTACAATGAGAGTTAATTTTGCTGAGATGTAATTAGCAGTACTCAAGGCTTCTGCACCTGGTAAAAATACTACCTGAAAAGACAGATGGTTTTGCCTCCTTTGTACACAGCTTATTTGTGTTTCACAATAACCTGAAAGTGTTGGAAATACTGCTAGACAGTGTTATTAAATACTAATTTTCTGTGTAGCTAGTTGGTACACTTAGGGGATAAGCTCTTAAACGGGTAATCATGGATTATTTACTTCTAGAAACGAGCTGAATTTTCATTAAAAAGTGTCACTATGGCCACTTCTGTCTGCAAAATAGCTTGAAAATGCAAAAGCCTTTTCAGTTTCCTTTTGTGTTGCAACAAGCCACTGTTTGTAGTTATGGTCTTTTCATAGAGTTTCTTTTATCTCCTGTACACTGCTGAGCATCTTTAGGTTTAGGTAAGTAACTTCATGCTGCTTGACTCCCTATTGGAAATTAGGCTTAAAATGTTTCATAGACAGTATGGAAGAACAGATCATAAGGAGAATGGAAGTGGGGAGAGTGCCCAAGCTTTTTATCCAGCTCTAGCGAATGTATGTACAGAGAGAGTTTAACTTACTCTTTTAAGTAAAATCCAGAGGTGCAAGGTAAGTGGCCATTTCTCCTAGCAGGAGCATCACATTCCTTTCAAAAATGAGTGCTGCTTTTTGCTCTCCACTGTTAATCTTAACTAATGAGACCAGCAAAGGCACAAATGAAAACCTGGAACAGGTAGTTACATTTTAAACCTCTGTCATTGGAATTCTTAATGAAACAAATGGTTTCTCCCTTTACTTGGCAGTCAGTGTCTTTCTGCTAACCTGTCAAGGGTGCTTTCCAAGGGTGATTGTTGTAGGGTTACAGATACCTGTAGATGGAATGATTGGGAGAATGTCCACAAGACCATCTTTATAGCTTGGGTTTGTAGCCCAGTGGTTGTGGAGCTGCTACCAAAAAAACATAACAGGGTGAACAGGACTTGACTGATGGAGTTTTCAAACTTGTGTAATGCATATAGCCATTCTCATTTTCTGTGATTTACCCCAATAACTTAGCTCAGTACAAGGTTTTAGAATTTAATTAGGCTTGGTCAAAATAGATGTAGTTTATAAAGCTTATCTGATCTGTGCTTTGTCTGAGCTTCAGTAAATGCTGATAAGTGATGTCTAACACTTGCTAATATTGTAGTTCATTGTGAACTTTGTGGAAATGAGAGCAGAATCATAATTTTTTTTATTTAAACCTGTATCTGCTTTTTTGCCATTATTCTTGTCTTAAAAATTTTGAAGTTAATGGAATGTTATTTTGCAATGTCAGTTAAAGCCATTTAAAAAAGATTTTATTCCTGTAAAGATCTCTAAATTTTTTTCTGTGATTGGGCAGCTGAAGTATCAAGTCTACATTTAGCTTACATTTAAATTTTTTTTTTATATGCTGTGTTTGTAAAATAGGTTCTTGTCTGAAAATGAGAGGTTTTGTTTCCTATCTTTAGAATGTCTTGAACTATGGTTTAGGCAAGGCTGGGTCAGCTCAAACCACTTTAGAATCTATTTGCTCATCCTCAGAGATAATAATGTAAAAAGCCATTTCAAAAAGTGACTGCAGGCTGTAGAAGCCCCAAGACTTCCCCCAGTATTTCCCCAGTGTGGGGAGAACTTTAGTGACAGCCTGTGTACTCCGTGTGACCATGGCAAAATATGCTGGGATTATTTGCAGCTCTATTTGATCCATGGAATGCACTGCATCTATTGTTAGCTCTCCAGCTGAAGCAAGAGCAGGAGTTGTTTTTCTTCTTTGACATTGCAGCAGGTCTGGCTAGATACTGCTGTATCTGTCTTGAGTAGTTAAGGGTGATAGTATTGGCAAACTTCCCATCCTTTTAGTAGCCGTGGGGGAGCTGAGATGTGGGAGATCATAACTTATGTGGTTGGGTTTGCTTTTTAAATTCTTCAGAAGGCTGCAGGCAGTATATCTCTGGAAGCCTATAAAGTTCACTGTGTATAGCTTCCTTGTTCAGTTTAGAGTCTCTTGGAAGCACAAGTGCTTTTCCTGGGTAATTCCTTGCCGCAGAGATTAAACACTGTGTGTGTGATAGCAATGAGGACAACATTGTCACATCTAGCCTGTAAACACAACAGCCTCGCTAACCCACATACATGTGATTCTTTGCTGTTGCCTGTTGCAGAAGTGATCATAATCCTCTTTTATTTTCTCCTCAGTGTAAAATTTGGATATTGAACTCTTCAGATTCATTGCAGAGTGCACAGATCTTTTTGTTGTCTCAAATTCAATCTTAGTCTGCATTGTACTTCGGTGTCTCTTCTTTCTCAATTTCTCCCATCTGATAGCATGCTGTAAGAGGGGCATGGAGCAATGCTTTTCTCATGTTGCCTGATGACTAGAGAACAGGCCTTTTAGGGCCTTGGTTTAGGTTGATCTGTTTGTTATGAAATATTAGAGAAAAATATATCAAAAGTAGTGTAGCCATAGATTAAGTATGAAATAATGCAAATAGATTTGAAAGCTGTTACAGCTAAAATTAATGCCAGATTAAAAAAGAAAGCTTGCCAAGATTTTCCCAGTGGTGATCCCTGGGCAGAGTGGCTGTTTATTTAAACTGGGACTTCCTTTTGACTACTTAAAACAATAGAAAATGACTCTTTATCTGAAAGACTTTGCTTCCTATCTTAGATTTAACTGCCTTGATAACAAAACAAAGAAAACAGGATGTATAATTTAAACAAGACAAATTTCAGAGTTCTGTGATTCCCTGCCCATGGAAAGAGTTCGGGTTTGTGCGAGCGGGAGAGATTTCAGTGTTAGAGTAGCATTAAAACAGAGAAGTGCCCTGCTAGGGCAGACCAGTGTTTGATGCAGTCCCATACACTGTCTTGGAGAGTAGCAATAGGAGAAGCTGCTTGGAAGAAACCACCAGCAGCCCCTTAGCAATCCCTTTTCCTCCCGCTCTGCCAGCACCCTAGAATCCATTGTCTGTTTGAAGGTGTTTTGGAACATGCCTATTGATTCCTTTTATTAATTTTTTTTTTTTTAAGAACCTGTTATCTGTGAATTCTTCTAATTCCTTTTTAGCTTGCTGATCTTATCTGCATCCATAACTTCCTGTAACAGCAAAGTCCAGAAATTCACTGTGTCTGTATGTAACTTTTTAACCTTTAGGGTGGTAGGGATTTATGTTGAGTCAAATCAGAAGCTCAGATTTGGCAACTGGCTTCCCTTTGCCCTGTCATTGTGAGTTCTGCTTCTGTTAAGCAGCCTGGTTTATGGTATGCAATACAGTACAGTGAATATATTTCTTTGCAAATGAAGTGACAAGGAGGAGTGATCATGTTTTTTGTGCTATTGTAAGACCAAAAGGGCATTGTTAATTTTCCTTGGCGTGGATTAAGTGGATATACAGCTGAAGGATTTTAGACTATCCAAGTAGCACCTTCCAATTTATTCCTTTTAGCAAATAAAGGTCTGCACTAGTAAGGAAAGATCTCTCTAAACATTTTGACAATTTTTTGACAGGTTACTTTGGTGATTGCTCTAGCAGTTTGTAATATTTTTGTGGAACTGTTTCTATAAAAGTATTCTTTGTGTGTCTAGCACAGAGGCAGTACATGTTGCGTAATTTTTATGACTGGAGGGAAGAGCTTGAAACTTGTGCAGCTCCTGTGTATGATTTACATTATGCAGGAACAGGGTTTCCTTGCAGCTATTGCTTCAGGTCACTGTCCTGCTGCTGTACCTGGCTCATTACGGGTCAGTTTTGCTCTTTTTTCTTTTTCCCTTAGTTTTTTAACTGTACCCAGGTAACTGTGTTGAGAACAGAACACAAAAACCAGAGTGGAAATGCTATGACACAGGGGAATATTAAATTTGCAAGTTTAGAGCATGTAATGCAGGAATACTAGTATTAGGTTGTTTTTAAATTCACAGCATCCTTGTAAGTCAGGAGAAAAGTCAATACATTTTTATGGAGTAGTAGTATCGGTTGGCTCTTCAACATTCCTTTCCTCTGTCTCCTTGTTACCAGAGTTGTAAAACTAAAACACGGTGACCTCAGAAGATAGTTATGGTGGCAGCACTCTATATACTGTGACTTTGATAGAAGTGTTTTACTTGACACTTGAGTTTTTCAGTGTAAGTATGTATTGACTGAAAAAACCCCCACCATCTATAAGATCACAGTTAAAGGTCTAGTGCAGTGCTTGAAATGACTCCTCTTTTAAGTTGTATCCAGGCTCTTACATTCTTGTTGCTTATATTCGTGGGTTGGCATAGTTTGTGTATTGTGAATGTTAGGATTGCTCTGGGAATTTTCACATAAAATTTCTGGATGTTTTAAGTCTTAATCTGACACTAATGAAGGTTTTGGGCTTGATTTCTCTTACATCCTCCATTATCATGAACAGGTGTAGGAGTAATTCTTCAGTGATGAAAAGTGGAAGTTTTGTGGGCTTTGGATATTGAAGATGTTAACAGTCTAATATTGGATTACAGGCAAGAAACTGATGAGTAAGAAAACTTCCCATTTTGTTCTGGGGAGTCTGAAACCCTGTTTAAAATTAAAGTTCACAGGTAGTGTACACTCAGAAGGTACAGTTACTTACAGCAAAATTCTGATTTTTTTTTTTTGTCTGACAGTTTCTAACTGTACAGAGTGAATGTGGCTGTATGTAAGAGAATGTGGTTGTGTTCCAGTTAATTCAAAATTCAATTACGTTCCCATGTCAGGACCAAAAGCTGCCTCTATTTACACTTGTAAAGCTCCTGTTGAAAGAAACTGAGGTTACGTAATTTAAATTTAGGCCAAACTATGTTCTTTTGGATGTTTTGGAACAGTGAATGATGCAGGAAAGGCCTTATTTGTCTTGTGTGTTAGGATTGTGTAGGGGTAGCACCTAGTGAGAATATATGCTGACCACAGTGGGATGCCTTTGCAAATAACTTGCATAGAGCTCCCATTTTAAGGTGGAGAACTCTACTAATACAGAAAACCTCTGCCTTTTGTTTCCCTTAAAAGCAGGTGTGAACTTAATTCATTTACTAATTTTATCCAGTTAAGAGGCCCAACTTTATATTAACTATTTTGTTTCTCTGCAGTATTTTTGCAGACAACTAGCTGTGAAAATCAGAGTATATTTAGGTGTTTCAAACATAACTTCTTCTCACATGCTTTTTTTTTTTTTTTTTTGTCCTGGGAAATGGAACTTTTTGACTGAAAAGGTGTTCAATATTTGTTTGGATTTTTAAAACAAATGAATGCTTTTTCTGCTAACTGCTTTCATAGATACATAATACCATAACCTAGATTAAAATACAAAAATACTGCAGTAAATTTGGATTCCTCCTAAAATTGTAGTGACAGCAAATTGGTAATGAAAACTTGTTTATAGCCACCTGTTTTATAATTGAACAATTTGTTTAAGTTTTATCACTGGAGTACCCGAAATTGAATATTGTTGAAGGGTGGACATGATTCTGGCTGTCATTGCTGCATTAATTTTGCAGAGAACAGCATTTTTGGCTGTTGCAGTTCTGCATAGGTGTACAGAAAACAAACTGAACATAACGTATTGAGCAAGAAGAAATATTTTTCCAATAGAAATCAAAATGGTGGGATTGTTAGTTAAATGTAAGTACAGAGATTTTAGGTGAGTTAAATCTAGGCTGCATCAAGTAAACTAAATTTAGGGTACAGTACTAATATTACAGGACATATTAATTTAATGCTATGGCTTTCTCTTCAGAGGAAGGGCTGGTGTATTGCAGTTCTCCTTTGGAAGAATCCAGCAGCCTTTTTGCTGACCAGAGAAGGGATCTGGAGGGACCTTTTTGTCACAGGTGCTGTGTCTCACTCAGGCTTCTTATGCAGCTGCCAGCAGAGGCCTCAGCAGGTTCTGCAGTAACCCACGGTTTCAGTAGCACCACCTAAAACTCTGCAAAATGTGGTACAGTGGTAGAAATTCATGCTTTAGTTTCTGGTCCTAAAGAATCTTCAGAGACATCAGAAACTGAGTGCAGCTCTTTGTTTAAGGTATAGGACTTGATGGAAAGCTGTTTTAAACAGCCTCAGAATGAAGAATGTGGGGCTTTGTAGGGTGGGGTTTTCCCTACCAAAGTTGTATAGTTTTCAAGACTGGAGACTGCTTTAGAACAATAAGTGATGTTACGATACCAAAAGTTATTTGAAGTACTTCTAAAAGTTTGAGGAAAGAGAACTTTATTTACATTACATTACAGCAATGGTCATGCAAACTCAGACAATGTGTTGACTGAATCAAGCTAAAAATTGGTATGCAAAAAACAGGGACTTGTTGTCTTTGGGATTGCACCGTGAGTCAAATGGCGTGCACAGAGAAGGAATTTGTGGAGTTATTCTGCAAACCTTGTGTTCCATCTGACAGGTTTTTTAAATCCAGTTTGTTAAAAATATAACCTCTCAATATATGCTGAAGTCAAAACTTTCAAAAACAGGATTTGCTGATATGTTCAAGTTTTAACTCTAAGCTTTCATTAACTGCTATTTCTAAAAACGTGACTTTGTATATACAAAGAGGAGCATGGATAGCACCAGCCTAATTCTAGGACAAAGAACATCCATGCAAACTTTCCTACACAATTTTTTTTCTCTGTTTTCTTGCAGACATATTCAGATCAGTCTATTAAAAAAAGCAAAAAAGAAGGTTCCACATTTCTTCTTCATCCTTTATACATATTTATGCACCTGGCATAAAAGGCCATTCGCAGTGGCTGGAGCTTTGGAGAGCAAACAACTGACTTCAGAGCTAACACCAAATACAACAATCCCAAAGTGCTCAAATTGTTTTTAGGAAGATCGAGTTAATAGTTGTTCAGACTTCAGTGCTCAGTTGATTGACTCTAATTATCAGAGTTGTAACAAGGTGTTACAATTTATCCAGACACTGTAGAATTACACAGGACAACTGATACCAGTTTTCTCGGGGACATTGGTAAGACTGATTGCTCACACATTTGTTGTCACTTATTGCTATGACAGAAGCTTATCCCCTAGCTGCTACATCTGAAGCAGTTAATAACTAAAGTTAAATTAGGCTTAAATATGGACTGCAGCATCTGAGAAGCTAATGCATGTGTGCTTTGCAGCTGTACTGCAGAGATGGCATGACCTCGAGTCAGATGGTGAACAGATATAAATTGCCGTAGTTGGAATTGCCAGGCACTTGCGGATGTGTGGCAAACATCCTTGGGTTTCTAGAACAACCTGGGTACAACATCATTTCCAAAGAACAGGCAAGTTGTAAGAGACCACGTTCTGTCATCTGGGTCAACCTCCCTTCTCCAGCAGGGTCATCCCAGAGCACGTGGCACAGGATTGCATCCAAATGGTTCTTGAGCATCCCCAGTGAGGGAGACTCCACAACATCTCTGGGCAATGTGTTCCAGTGCTCGATCACCCACACAGTAAAGTTGTTCTTCCTCATATTCCTGTGCTTCAGTTTCTGCCTGTTGCCTCTTGTCCTATTGGCACTGCTGAGAAGAGCCTGGATTCATCCTCTCAACACCCTCCCTCAGATACTTACAGACACTCATGAGGTCCTCTCTGTTGTATCTTCTCAAGGCTGAACAGGCCCAACTCCCTCAGCCCTTCCTTGTAAGAGAGATGCTCTATATAGCAAGTTGATTGTGCACTAAATGTGAAGAAAAGCTATACATGCTCAGGAGTTTTTTGAAACCACCTGTAATCCAGAATTTTGCAAAACAGCAGATAAAGATCCAGACTGTTTAACCAAAAAACTTGCATATTCTTATTAGCTGGAACAAATACTGTTAGAGTAATCACAGTAGAATAAGTTGACCAGGCACCTAAATAATTAAAACAACTGAAACTTAAGTAGAAAAATACTAACCCCAAAATTATCGATTTTACTATATTAAAAATTGTTGGGAACAGACAAGAGTCTGTTTCTAGACTGTTTAGGGATTGGTTTCATTTTGTTTCATGTTAAGAAAAGTTATTGCTAAAGTCTAATGGGTTCCAGAAATGACAAAAACAGATAACACCTGATGCTGACCTTTTAGTCACTCTATCAGTGTATGGGAAACACTAAATGAGAACCATTATTATGCAGGTACTGCCTCATTTTTGGGAGGAAGGGGTTGTCTCTGTCATCAACCCTGAAAGTCCTTGGTGTATCTCTATCTAAGGAGGCAGAACATTCGTGCTTGTTCTGTAATTTGTTGTCCTGAGACTCAGAATTAATCAGATGTCTACTCATAATTTACCAGGATCATTTCTAGATGCTAGTGCATTTGAGGGACTGTTTATCCTGGGCAGATAAGCCAAAGTACAAATCACTTGGAGAAGTGTGAGAGAAAACAGTAAGAACACTTCTAAGCTGTGTCTCATTTATGTTGATGAGACACTCTGAATTCCGAGAAAAGTTTTTCATTTCCCAAACTACTGTTGTAAATGTGAGTGTTTAGATCCTTGCTCAGTTGATTTCCTGCATATTACTTTGTCTCTTGAATGTTGAAGGAAGTTGGGATAGTGTAGGCATCGGGTTTTTTTAGTGCCATGGATATTGAGAGGCTCAAATAACACAGCATGGTGTTTTGGGCCACCAGCTGGTGCTGTAATTGCAAATTAGCTGAGTAGCTTCAGATCCTAATAAAGTTATGCATGCTCCTTGGGTGTTTCTCAGACATGGGACCGGAGCCATGGTCTGGGAACATCTGAGCCAGATTCATTTGGCTGATTGATTCTTACTCCGTACCTTCTGAGACAGCAGCCTGCTGATCTGAAGGCGATAAAACCGGCACCTGCTAAGTGCTGCGATGCATTTAGTAACCCTGCTGCTGGATCTTGACCTTGTTTTGCATAGAGCCAGTGTTGGTCTCTCCTGTGACAGGGTTCATCCCTGGTGGATACCTGTGACCCCGGGGTGCTGTGGTGGTGAGGTCACGGTTTCACGTCGCTTCCTGGAAGAGTTTCATGCGATGGGGGTTCTGTCCCTCCTGCCTGGGAGTGTGCTCTGCTGGGTGTGAGGCTCAAGGGCTGCCTATGCACAGGGATGCCCCTAAAATACCAAGCTGAGAATAAAGAAGCTAATAAACTTACCTTGAGATGTGTTAACTTTTTCAGAATCTTCCATGGGATTTCACAATATTTCTAAATAGTCTGTTCCAGTATTTCACTGCTGTTACGGTTAGGGGAATTTTCCTGTTATTCATGTTTATGGAGGATGTTGTTAATACATCCCCAGGTCTTTTCCTCTGTGTTCACTCTTTTATTTTGTAACCTTGTAACCCCCGTGTCTTTTTTTGATACACTTCTGCCCTGCCAAGTGTTTTCCCAATTTTGTATGTCTGCTGTAGTCCAAAGTGCTTATGTTTGTAGAAAGCTAATTTGAAGCTACATTTTCCTTATACTTTAGATTTTACATCTCCTACCATTTTACTAATTATTGTATGGTGATGTTTAATTATCAAAACCGTATCCTTAGTGTGCAGTACTTCGCCCCTGTCCTGAGTAACTTGAGTAATTATGAAAGGTTGTGGCTGCCTCTTCTGTGTGATCTCTTGTTCTTCCTGGTAGTGAGGTGATACTTTGCTTATAGTTTTGTATGTGCCCACATTACCTGAACCAGATTATTACAAGCAGGTCCCAAACAACCACTAGTAGTTACAGCTTTTTCTTCCCTACATGCACTGTTTCATGACGAGCTACTTATTAGTGGATTTGTCACAGAAAAGGTTGTAAAGTGGTAAATCTTCCACAGGTAACTAGGAACCTTGATTTTTATGAGCATGGTTTTCATACTTCGGAGTAAATTTGCCTCTCAGCAGGAAGTTCTTGCTCTTGGCAGTAGTTGATACTCTTTGGATTGTTTTGGCCAAGCCAGTTTTAGTGTCTGTAGGTCTTACAGTATGAATGCTGGTTACTTAATGGAGATGTAGAAACTATTTTATATATTTGTACTTTCTACAGTTCTTTTTTTTTTTGTTTGTTTGAATCTGTATAAAAGTATTCCCTATTGGCTTATGCTGCTCTATAAAAGGCATATATTTTCATGAGTCTGCTCCATAAATTGAATGTCTTTACCCGACACAACAGTAGTTTTAGGTAGTTCAGGATGCTGCTTCACCTCTTTGAAGGCTTTTCTAATTGTTTCTTTAGCTGTTCAGGTGAAGGAAACACTGGTGCTCATGGTGGGTCCCACTCTAAGCTGTCTTTTGTGAGGAATTGAGAATAGTATTGGTTTGTTCCCAGACTTTTCAGTTTGCTTTGAATGCTACCTTATAATGAGTTGGCTACTTCTCAGACCATTGTTAAGCAGGAAGAGGTAAGACTGCATGGTGGTGCCTGTTATTGTATTTTTTCACTTGGATATTTTCTTCACAGTGACTGTGCTCTTTGTGTTGGTTTTGGGTTATTTTTTGAGAATTCTTGCTCCTGTGAACATCTGTGCATGTCCATTTAATTTAGCAGATATTAGTTGTTATAAAACATTGCCTGATGTCCTTGCTGGTGGAGTGAGATGTATTGCCATGGCTAGATTTAAATAACCTCTGTGTCCTGCTTTAAGTGCAAATGATGCTGTTAGTCTGACTCAGTACCACAAGGAAAACCAGCTACTGGCATTCAAACTACTGCTGTTAACAAGGCCTGGATTTGATTAGACTGCCTAGGTCACTGACAGCCTTAGATCACTGGAATAAAAGCTGAAGTAACTGGTTTCTAAACCAAACCATAACTTTGGATCATTCAGTGGATTGTGTTGATGGGGTAGCTGGCCAGTTTGCTTCTTTTCTCCTGTAGCCTGAAACAGCCTTTCTGTAGCTTTTTACTTTGTTCACTCATTGCTGGCAATCAGAACCTTGAGTCCCTCCTGCTTGTTTTTGCTTCCTATTAGTCCATTTGTCTCAATTTTAATTTTGTAAAAAGCCATGAAGCACTTCTGAAGCAGCTTGCGTGAGGATGCAGAAGCAGAAGAACTGCATGAAGTAGCATGTGCTTCTAATAGTTTATGGTTACATTATCCTCACTGGCATGCTGGTAGATGGATTCAGAAGTAGTTTGCAGTCTGACAGAATATGATTAGTCTGCACTTACTGGTACACATAGTGTCTGGGAAACCCTGATGTAAGTCTTGAAAGGCTTTATCTCAACAGTTTTGCTTGATAGCCTTTGGGAGCTTTTTTCCAAAACAAATGACTCACAGCCCTTAGGTACTTCATAGACACAGTGAATGCTGTTCTTTGTACATGGGAGGAGGGAGAACAAACAGTTCACCTTTTTGCTTTTAAAGATAAACTTTATAAACAAAACAACCCCCACAACTAATATGCTGGTGCGTGGGGGGGGGGGGAAAAGGTCATAATGGAAAAAGGGTTTGAAGTATATAATTTTCTGAAGTCTATAATAAGCTGGTTAGTGTTTTCTGGAATGTTACCTGTTCGTTTTATGCACGGAGATGTGTAAACTAAGTTCTTTTGACTTTCTGTCATGTTTCATTAACCAAATTTTATCATTACATTTCATCGTATGCTCTTTAAGAAATGAATTTGGTCAATCGAATATGCATAAATAGAAAAAGGGTTTTACTATATCAGGGGCCAACTAATTGAACTGTGGTTTTAGCGTGTGACCACATATGGCATAAAGCTGATAATAGAACTACTCTTTTCTCTCTGTCTCCCCACAAAATACCTTTTTAGGGCTGGTAGTGAAGTCTTGCCTGGTTTTGTTTGCTTACCTTAAGTTTGCAACTGATCACATAATATATTCCAAAATAGGAGTGCTTGGCTAGTCTGAAAATGCAGTATCATGTTAAGCCCCTTGTCCTGTGTATTGCTTACCTGAAAGAGGGCTTTTGTGGGGCAGGTAGCAACCAAAGACAACTAAGTCTTAAGTGTGTAGCTGGTGTTATCAAACTGATTTGTGTCCTATAACACAGTAATATATGCTTATAGCTTGGGTTAAAAACAAAACAAAAAACCCCCCCCCATTAACACAAACCCCCAAACTGCCTCAAAACTCCTGTTTGCCAGCAGACCCGAAGGCCCTGGTTAGAAATGCTTTTGTTAAGAGGGAAGATGCAAAACACTCCCTCTGTGGTTTAAAGATTAAACTTCCAAAGGTAGCTGTTAAAAGGGTGTCATGACACTGGAAAAACCCAGGCTAGTAGTAAATGCTGTAAATAGCAGAAGAATGTTCTGTGACATGAAGCTTAAGATATCCTGGCACCAAAGTGACTCTTGGTGACAGTAACATAATAAATTAAAATGCTGATTAAAATGATGCAAGATTGCCTGGAAAAGGTGGTTTCTAAAATGAAGCTAGAGCTGGAGAGGAAAGATAATGCAATGGTTGGACTGTTGATCCAGAGTAATGAAAGCCATGTTACATTTCTAGCTCCGTAACAGCCATCTTGTACAATGGAAGAGGCCCATGGGATGCCAGCTGGATTGTGCTGCCTTTATGTGTTAAAATAGCGTTTTCCGATAATTACTGCTGGATTAGCTGAACTAGTGAAAATCCCTGTTCAGATAAAGCTTTCTGGCACTTGCAGTTAGCACAAACCTAAACAATGGATATGCTGATAAGGAATCTTAATTTTCTAGTGTGAGCAGAATTGTTCTTCAACTCACCTTTGCGTTATAGTTACTCCACTAAATAAGTTATTAGTATAAATAATCAATGAATATATAACTGTACTTTTAAATTCTCTTTTCCCAGTTGGCGTTTACAAATCTTTTTTCAGTTGAAAAGTATGATGGTTATTATAGGTCTCTACCTTTTAGTTCCTCTGATGTATTTCCAATACTTAAAGACACAGAATAAAAGCCTTAATTGGCTAGAGCTGCTGGTCTGTTTAAGCTGTTTGTATTCCTGCTTTCTAGACTGAATTTATAATTTCAGTTTAATGAGAAGTATTTGCTTATATGTAATGATTCACTGAAGAAACTTGGGTAAGAAAAGATAAGCAGAAAAACTATGTACAAAGTAGTAGTAACCTATGAACTACTTTCAGTTAAATACTGGGCTCTCAGTGGAGATAAGGTGTAGTGAGTTACAGTCATTAAAAAGGAGGAAATAGAATAGCTGACATCTGATAATAACTGATATTAGAAGAAAGTGTCTAAATATCTCTTCCAGTTTTGATAGTAATGGACTAAATGCACTCTTATTAGATTAGGATTTTTTTTGGATCCAATTGCTATTTTGAAAACTTTATTTTCCTGTTTTTCTAGTAAAGGAAGCCAGTAGCTACTTTTGTCCCTGCCCTAAAGGAAAAAATATTTTTGTCAGAACTTTAGGGAACTTCCCGAGCTGTTAATACCATTGTGTATAAAGGACTTATACAGTGGATTTTTTTTTTAATATAATGCATTATGTATTCAATATAACACACAAAAATATAAAAATCTGTAGACTTTTTTCTTCTGAGTGATGTTTTAATTCAGTTTTGGCTGTTCTGGAGTCAAATCTTGTGCCCAAATACAAATAGAAATTCACACGCAGAGGTTTGGATTTGTTGCATAATTATTTGTGCTTGTTCATGCAGATATACTTAAAGGTATGATTTGTCATGTCTGGGAAAGTTTTAAAATGAAATGACTCTTGAGAAATACAATCTCCTTTTGCTATAGCCAGTAGATGTGATGCAATTTATTCTAAAACTTGGAAGTAGAGGTAGGTGGTATGGTAATGGAACAGAAGTCCTGCTTACGAACATGGATATGTTCCTATTACTGTAGATCCTGGTGTTTAACAGATTAACATATTGTCCTGCTTTCAGCTGGGACAAATATTTAAGATTAAAGTAACTGCGAAACAGAATTGACTTTGGATTCTTAAAATTCAGGTTTTGTCTCTAAACACTGAGCATTTGCAAAGCAGAGAGAACAACTGGAGAGACAGCTGAAACATTTAGGAACTGGGACCAGGAAACCAAGGCAAACACAATTTCTCACTGTTTAGCTTGGTAACTGTTTTTCTGGTGTGAAGGCAGATCTCAGTGACAATATTTAAGAACCTAACTTGCAAAGCATCCTAAAATGAGGGAAAAAACCCATTGCAATCTTAAACATTAATTACATTGCCAAGAGATTTGAAATTCTAAAAGAGCATTTCTGGAAAAAATCAGTGTGTAATGTTGTGATAAAGAGTTTTTATATTGATCAACATTTCTTGACCTTGCATCATAATTTAGTAACTTCTTATATGTGGGTGTTGTCTGCTCTAAAGTGAGATTGTTCTTTGTTTTTTTTCACATTGTAACCATTTTGGTAGAGTTTTGATAACGGACCTATTTCAGGGGGGGCAAGATATGGTGAAAAATAGTTTTGATTTTACTCATTGAGATGACAATTCCGATGTCCATTCATGTTGGCTGCTCTGTGTGGGTAAAAACGCTCCAAACAAGTGTTTCAAGCACACATCTGCATTGATACACTTCTGTTCAAGGGCTGTGTGCTTACTGCCTCTTCACTCCAGCCGCTTAATTTTTATTGCAAGAGATGCTTGAAATAGCTGACATTGTGAGAAAATCAAACAGCTTCTACTCAGTGGTTCATGGTACATCTAGATCATCCAATTTTCTGGGATAGAGCGTTAGATGTAATGAATGCACAAATGTTAATTATTAACTAGATTGAATTAGTTACTGCAGTCGTCTGCTGGTGCTCAAAGTTAAAAGTGGGTCACTGAGTCTCAAAATACTTTTGCAGTGAATTCTAGTATTGATTTTCATATTTCTCCTTGTGCTCTTCCTTGCCTGCTGGTTTAGAGAGGAAGAATAGAGCACTTCAAGCCTTTTACTTATACCCTCATAATTGTAAAAGTAACCTGCCCCTTCTGTTAAAACTGCAGTAGCATGCACATTTCGGGACAGAATCCTCTAAATCCCTCTGCCAGCTACTGAAAAAGGATTTTCTTTTTAAATTAAGTGTGGGTACTATAAAATTGTTGTAGAATTTTTAGATCATACTACCTTTATTATCTTGTCATCAAAGTCATTAACTGGCGAAGCCAACTTCAAACTTAGGGAAGTGCAACATTTTTTACTTTTAGTTCTTAAATAACACTGTATGAAGGATATTCAGAGGAAAAATGATCACAGGATTGGCTAATTATAGATTAATTTAAGCTGCATTTAATAGAAGAATGTATGAAAGTGGGATTTTACTTAAGGAACTAGATTTTAATTAACAGACTTAGTACTTTGAGGGAAGTGTATTATATGAATTGCTGGAAGAAATAAGGAATACAGCTGTGTGTGAGGTGGAATCAGGAGTTTCTTCAAGTTAGAGGCTGAAATCTTGATTGACTTGAAGTCAGAGTTGGAAGAAGGGCTTCTGAAATGACTGTGTGAGTAGCCATTTCAAGAAGGATATTACCAATACATAGGGTACAGGAGGAATGAAAAAATAATCAGTTGTGTAAAAAGGGATATTTAGAGATAAAATGATGTGGGAAAGAAATCAAAGTTATTCTAAATAAGGCTGAATTAGGCTTGCCAAAAAGTAATTTGGATCAAAGAAGAGAAGAGAGGAAGAAAAATGTGCTGTTCAGTGAGTAAATGCAGTAGTTTGGCATGAAAATTGAATTCATGTTTCAGTATAGGTGATAACTTTGAATGTACTCAATGGTGAATGTAAATTAACCATAATTGAAGTGGAAGCAGAATGCTTCCAGATTGTGTCAACTTGATGATGATAACCTCTCCTTGATTTGTGAAATTTGTATGTGGAAACTGGGCTCAAAGAGGAGAGCAGAGCTCTACTGTAGAGAGGCATTTAAGTGGAAATTTAGTATTCCTTTGGTTTACAGATTATCATAAATGTCTCCACTGAAT
Organism: Corapipo altera; assembly: GCF_003945725.1. NCBI lineage: Eukaryota > Metazoa > Chordata > Aves > Passeriformes > Pipridae > Corapipo > Corapipo altera. Next base: position 4,784,838 of record NW_020884931.1, read on the forward strand.
GCACAACATGAGAATGCTTATTAGATCTTCCTGTACAAGGAAACAATTGTAACTGGAGAAATTTTTGCAGATCAGTGTTTGTTTACCACACCATGACTGCTCTTGGGTTGCTTAAGAATTCACTTCTTTAGAGTCGCTTGAATAAGGCCCTGAACTTGCCTTATCCTGGTGCCCTCGGAAATAAGGACAAGATTGTTAAGAGATGTGTTTATATTTGAAGTGTTTTGTAGCACAGACTTGTTAAGAGATTTCAGAAATTCAGGAATCAATCTTATATGTTTTGTTGGGAGGAGAGTAGGCAAGAAATAAGGCTTATTGCTATTAAATATTCAAACATTTATTTGGTAGTACACGTCAGCAATATAAATACTATGTAGTTTATTTAAACCTCTTACTTTTAGACGTTGAATATTAGAACTACTAGCAGTGCTTAAGATCTTTATTTATAGGCTACAGAAGGAGAGGCTGGTTGCAACTTCAAGTGCGAAATGCGTGTTGTTATTTTTGGGAAGAACATTCCAATAAAATGAGGTGCTAAAGCAGAAATTGTCATAAATAAGGTACTTGTATATCTGCAATTCAGTGAGGTGTTCTCAAAGAATTTTATTTCTTCTAGAGCCATACAGTGTCTTATTCAAGGTGGGAGTTCTTGGAGTTCATCTGCTCCAGTTGCTTAGGGCCTTGAGATTCCACAGCTCCTCTGGGCAGCCTCTCACTGATCTCTTGGTGCAACTTTTTCTTACCTGGTTAGAAGCTCCTTTTCTGCAGTATTTGACTGTTACCTCTCATCCTTCTGTAGTGCACTTTGCAAAGATTGTGTCCCTTATTGCCTGTAACAACCTATTGAGTAGTTGAGAATGGCTGTTATGTTCCTGCCTTAGCTTAAGACTGAACAAGCACAGCTGTTGAAGCCACTCATTGTGGGTCTTTTTCTCTAGCCCCCTTTATGATTTTCACTTTAATTTGCTCCAATTTGTCAAAGTCTTTCCTTCTACTGGGGAGCCTGAAACCAGGCACAATGTGCCAGATATGGTCTGAATATAGGGGAATAATAATCTTGTACGGCTTTGTGGGGTTTTTTCCTAGCTGCCTCCAAATTTCTTGATGTTTCTGTCATCTGGTTTCTCCAACCTCCTGAGACACCTCTGCACAGTAACTCTGCTGTACAGCATATCAGTCTAGCCCAGTTTATGGAAAGCCATCCATAGACTTGCTGAAGTTGCATTCCATCCCCTTTTCCTGGTTATTAACAAGTACCTTAAACAGCATCATAGCTGGTGTTGACCCCTGAGAAATGCACCAGTCATAGCATACAGTTAGATGTCAAACTGCTCACTGGAACTCTTTGGGCCTCTGATTCCCTAAACCTTGGTTCTTGTTCTGCTAGAGGGTCATCATGATATTGGCCTTTTTCAAGCTGTCAGGAACTTCTCCTAATCACCTTGTAAAGATATGTTAAAGTGGCCTCACAATTTCACCACGTGGTACCTCCACCTGTGTTGGGTGCAAACTGTTCCATTCGATGGACTCCCTGTATCCAGTTCATCAAACTGGAACCCCTAACTTTATTTTCCTCTTCTTCAGGTAACACTCCAATACTCATGCAGACCTGGGAAGTCTGAGAACAAAAGTTGCCCCCAGAGACCAAGGCAAATACGTGTAGCCTTTTCTGTGTCCTTTGCTGCTCACAATTACCTTGATTAACCAATACAGCCATAGAATGGTTTGGGTTGGAAGGGACCTTAAAGATTCCCACCCCTGTGCCCATGGGCAGGGACAGCTTCCATTACACCAGGTTGCTCAAAGCCCCATCCAACCTGGCCTAGTTTGCATTCGTGTCCATGTCAACTTGGTGTTTAAAAACAATTAAGAAAATATGGGTTTTTTACTTTCATATTTTTTAGGTGAAGTTAAATTTTAGAAAGACACTCCTTAAAAGGCTCTTTCTTGTAATAAACTGTGAGTTGCATATTCCTGTGTTACCACTGGGGCCAGGATGTCTCAAAGATCAGCCGTGTTGCCTTTAAACCGCTCTCTACATCAGAGGCTGCCGTTATATTAAATAGGTAATGTAAAAATCCTACTGTCTTGCTATTCCAAGAGGAGTTGGGCGTTCGTTATCTGAAAGTAAAATGAGTTACATGATCTGTAGTGATGGTAATGTAATGACGGATTCTGTTGCAGTGTGTTTGGGAACTCGGATTGCCTGGGAAATCTGGGCTCCAGATGCTGTGATTTGTACCATGTGTCGAAAGCTTAAGAAATAACATAAGAAGGTCACTTTTTGTTAAAGTATGGATAGAAGATAGGAAATGTATGTTAAGTGTTTTTTCACAGGAAATCGTCAGCTGTCAGTCTAGTTGTTGAAGATGTTGTTTTGCTTGCCCACTTAAAAAGGCTTTCCACAGCATGTCAGGCTCAGATACATGGAATTGTAGCAAGGAAAGGAAAAAGCCACCAAAAAATAGACTATTTATAGCAAAGAAGTAATGCATATGGATAGCTTTTGGCCCTGGTTTTTAAGACCTTCAAGTTAAAAGATTTGAACTTTTCAGTCTGTAATGATTGTTCCTATTCAGTAAAAATACTGATTTTATGGTTGATAGCTTTGTTCAGTTACAGGATACCCTGGTCCTTACAGATTGGTTAATTCCCAGATTTTGCTGTAGAGCTTATTTTTCATTAGCTTTGACAACAGGTAGACAAACCAAGAAAGTGATTTTTGATAAAAATCTGTCTTGAGATACAGGAAAAATCATGGTAGGAATCTTCTGCTCCTGTTTTACTGTTAAGTCAAATCACTATCCAGACAGTATTATCCTTTACTGTGGCAAAACCTTTGGCTTGCATTGCCACTGTATCGGATCTGCATTGAGGAAATGTAATCTATTTCCATTACTGCATAGATACTGCATAACCTTTTAGTGTAAGTAAAGTAGTAAATGCCCTTAAGAAATATGTTTGAAGAATCAGTGGAAAAATGGATTTGATTATAACAATGCCGTATTTTCAGGAAAAAAATCTGGGTAAATTACCAAAAATGCCATGTCTAAGAGAACACCCTGTGTAAAGGGATAAAAGAAAACAAGAATACGGATGAGTGCATGGAGGAAGCATGAACTGAATTATCTTATTTCATGGTTCTGTGGAGTCTAAATGTAAGACCTTATTTTACCAGGATAAAAATAATGGCTAGAAAGACTCCCCCATCAGTGTAAATGCATTACAGTGAAATAGCCTCTGTGTAGTTCTGATTTTTTTTTTTCAGAATATCCTTTGGAAACCTTTATTGGGAAAAAATCTTCATGATTCTCTATAGGATAAAAAAAATCTAGAAAATTCTATAAGAAAGTGAGAAAATATTGCTTTTGTCACTTGTAGGTTGCTTCATTGAAAATCTTATCTCAAAGCTCAATAATGAAGGCCTCTAATAAATTATTTCTGTTGAGTTATCACTGGGTTTGCATACGAGGCAAGGACCAAATCTTGTGTATAAAATTCCAGCATATCCAAGTTCTTATTTCTCTGTCTCAAACTTGGAATTTTAAGTAAACCTAGTATTTTTTTGATGGTAAGGTTTGGACAAATTTTGTAATGTCTGGTTGTTCAAAGGAAATTCTTCTCTGAGATTTAAAAGCATCACATTTTATTTTAAGGATGTTAAGAATTGTCTGTACAAGGCTGAGCATTCTTTTTGGACACGTATAGGTAACATTCTAGTGCTGCATTTTTTTTTCAATCCAAATTCTTTATAAAGAAAACCTTGACCCTGCAATGCAAGCCACTTTTATTCTCCTCTTTTTAATTCCTATCAATACTTTGGGGTTTTTTAAGGTTTGTCTCTGTGTAGTGTGGCTGTTTCTTGGTTTGGCTGTTGTCATATTCTTTCTTAGATATTCCTGATTTCCATTGAGGGAATAGGTGAATTTTTATGTGACTCAGCACAGGAAAAACCCAGAGACAATATTGAATCGCCAACACAAAATTACTTTGTCTGCATTACATTACTGCATGAAATATGGCATGTGAAACAGTGTTTGGGGAAAAAAAAATTTCCTTGGGTTTTAAATTGGCAATTCTGTGTGAAAAGTAGGCTTTCATTTGACATCAAGCTGCTGTTCTAAATAATGTTTCTTTTTCTACCTGAGTGTCCTGCAATGATTTCCTTCAGCTGTTTGATATTCACCTGCTGCTATGGAACAAGCTACAATTGCAAAATCATCAAGGAGCAGATTTATAGGAAGAGGAGAAATTTATGCTGTAAATTTTCTGGCTGCAAGAACAGACTGCTCTTAAATTAATGTTAAATACTTTTATACACGAGATGAAAAGCAATTTTCTTTCAGTGGAAGGTGCTCATTGAGCAAAGTAAGTTGGCCTTCAACAAACTGTACCAACTAAAACTCTGTAGTGTTGCAGAATTCTGTGCCAAAAGCAAAGCACCTTTCCTATGCCAGCTATTAATCCTAGTGATTCAATTTCCACTGCTTCTCAGCAGTACTAGTTTTATTTCTAGTTGGGACTTTCCTATGCAGGATTTTCCACTGGTTTCTGATGTTGCAGCTAATCTGTATTCTGAGTAATTCATGAGAAGAAAAAGTGGGAGAGATGAATGAATCTCGGTTATCAGAGACTGAGAAGTGGGAGAGATGAATGAATCTCTCGGTTATCAGAGACGAAACAGTGGGAGAGATGAATGAATCTCTCAGTTATCAATCAAAAGTTTTCTAGGCACAGGCAAGTACTAACTCATTAGCAGCAGAGCTGTTAGTGAAGCAATCTGGAGCTACTTCTGTATTCATCCCCTGTTTGAACAGCAACTCTTGAGTTTGATCTGCTAGAAGGAATCAACAAGCACTCTTGTTCTCTGGGGCATTGTAGTGTCTGAAGAAAAATCCACATGAAAACTGATGAGATCAATCAGCTGGTCCTAAATGAGTCTTATTTTAAAACCTAAATAGCAAGTAAATTCTGTACTAGCCGAGGTGTTGGAATGTTCATTTGAAGTTGGGTGCAAGTAGAATAGCACAGCTTAGTTCCTTCTGCTGTACTAAGCCTGAAATATTCCCCTGCAACAGCATATTCAACTGGGTTTTAGTAATGCAGAAAAAGTTGAGACTCTTGCCTTTTAGCTGTGGATGAGTTAGAGAAAATTGGTTTATTGTAAGAACCACTATGTTAATCTTTGCTGAGTCCAAATGGGTTGTGTTTTCCATGATGTCCTGTTGGTGGTGTGGATGCCAGACTAGTTGGCAGGAGAAGGTAGCAATTGTTATACTCAGCCTTCTCTGAGATGTGCTTTTGGCTAAAGTTCAAGAAACGAGTAAAATTAAAGTGATTGATTATGAGTTAAAAACTAAAGTAACCCAGAGTTCTTCCCCTCTACCCACTCACATCACCCTCCTCAGCAAATCCAACCCCCTTCCCCTACTCTCCAAAATAAATATTTATCTATATAATGGAGTTCAATCTGGATTTCAGCAGACTATAATGTGAGGAGCACATTTGAGGGCATAGGAAACATTTCTTGTGTTAACTTTAAGATGCTGACAAGTAGCTTAATTGTTGGGTTAAGCCAAATGAACACCTTAGAATACATGACAACTTTGTCTACAGGGTGTCTGTTTTAGTTAATGAAAAGTAGAGGTGCAGTGCACAGTATGTTGTGGGCTTTTTGTTATTGGTTGGTTGGTTTTGATGTTTTTAATAGCAAAACGGAGAACATGCGTTTTCACCAGGATGTACCAGTCAGGGTTCATGAATAAGCAGGGAAAATCATCTTGCAGAACACCACCACCAAGGTACATAACTTGATATCTGGACTGGCATTTAGCCGCTTTTCAAAAACGTGTATTTTTAAGATGTTGGGATTGGAAGCGTTTGGAATTTCTTTCTAGCTTTGTGCCACATGGCTTGAAAATCCTAAACAGGCGTTTGGTGAATCAGTCTCTTTCCATTCCTTCTGCCCCGCAAAGACTGCACATTTAAGAACATGTTGTTATGTCTCTCTAAATTGAGAACATAGCAAAAAAAATCCCTGAATCACCAGAAGCAGCGGTAGTGGGAAATGATTTTTCAAAACCCTAATTGTTACATCACTGAGAAAAACACTGAAGGTTGAGAATGAGAGCAGTCACAGCTTTTCCTTGCTCTTGTTAGTATAGTTAAATGATCTATTCTGTGGCTGCTATCGTGCTGTTTTTCATAAGAGTTTGATTGGTTAAGTATGTTTATCCTTTTTAGTTCTTGAGAGAGGAAAACCAAGCATTCACTTTTTGTGGAGAGGGGAAAAAAAAAAGGCTTAAGTCAGCAGACTGTGGATTGGTGTCACTGTGCATTGAGCTTAAGAACTTGGGAGTGAAAGAATGAACACATTCCATCTGGGCAAAAGAATGATGTCTGTTAGGGTTCAGTTTGCTATGGTTTTTGAGCTTTCCATATGATCTCATCACTGGAGGAGGAAAGTATATTCTCCCATAAGAATAATCTTATAGTTATGATTCATTACTACTGTGGTTTTTTGTGTGAGCCTTTTGAGTGCCAGACCTCCCCCCACTCTTCCACCCCAAATAAAAACCAGCCACCCTGTCTTTGGCTTTATATGGTATTGCTGTAGGTGGACTTACCCAGAATAATGGTTGGCTGTAACAATCAGAGCCTTACATCTTTGTCTAGAGAAGAAGTCTTCCTAAAATATATTTATTCAGCTATTTGTCAAGCTTTACATTTTGGGAAGAAAGCTTGTACACTTTGTTTCCTAAGGTTTGGTAAGCATTCTTTTGCGTGAATGTTCTCTTGTATGAATTTTCACTTTTCTGCATATATATATATATTATAACTCATATACTGAGTTTAGTAAGTTTACTTGGGAACATACAATTTCTCCATTTTTCATAGTTAATGTTCGGATTGTCACTTTAGTTCCCCAGACCACTGCCCTAATGAGTTAGCAATCAGTTCTTAAGAGCAGCTGTGCCTTTTGGCAGTATCATTTGAAGCTGGAGATAGATCCCTTCTCTCCTTCTCCCACATCCCCCAATGAGCTCTCATATGGGGAAAGGGCAGGCTAATCCAAGTGTAATGGTTTCTGGAGTTGTTACACGACACCAGGAAGAGGCAAATTTGTAGAAAGGCAAGTAAACCCTGTAGGATGCTTGGCAAATAGGTGAAGATGTGACAAATAGGTGAAAACCCTTTTTGTTTTCTCTTTCAACGTGACTGTAGACGATTTGTTTATTTCCCACTAGTGAAAAGTAATCTGTCCGTAAGAAATGTGCCTTTCTGAACAGACTAAAGTGATTCTGGTGCAGTGAATGAAGTCATCCTAGCACAGGTCAGTTCCTGCATGTAAGGGACATGTGTTACAGCAAACCCTGTGGAGACAATTCATGTATTAATATGGAGATCAGTGAAGACTTGTTTCCTGTAAGAAGTACAGCAGAGAAGTGTAATAAGCGTGATAAGCAAGAAACATAATAAATTATACTGTTTTGATTCAGTTGGCTCTTTTTCCTTTGAATTGAATTTTAAGTTCATGTATATTTTTACAGGAATACAAGAGCACTGGCTCAGGTTTTAGCAGCAGTCTGTATGTTGAACTCGGCATTTTCCTAGAAAAAGTTGGAACATGGAAAAAAACCCAAACCTTCTTTTTCATTAGACCAGTCAAAGATAGTCATGAGCTACCAGCATGAATTTTTGATTTGGAGTAGTAACCTTTTGAAGTTAGTGGAGTTGTAACAAAAAAAAAAAAGTGATTTTTTTTTTTTTTTGAGACTTAAATATTTACTTTATAGTGTTTAATGGCTACAATATATGATATACTGTATTCAAATGCTAAACTATCAAATGGCCATTGAAGAGCAGACTTAAAGATTCTTTACTAAAGCTCATGCCTCCATGCTTTTCTTCAAAACGAAATGTAATCGCTATAGAGAATTGTTACTAAGAGAAAGTATTTAAATAAATCTCCCCTGCATCTAGTAATATGGAATTATTGAACTCTGGAAACAAGCTGGCATACTGTGATGGTTTAATTTTTTTCTAATAGGGATAGCTTTATTTTTCCATCTCTCTGTTGCAGCCTGATAAACAAAGTGATGATTGGTGGGAACTGCTGGCAGGAGGGGAGTATGTCACCTTCAAATTGATACCTGGATATGAAAATTACATACCTGGAACATTGAAATTTTAGTTATAGGATTTGTGTGAAATGAGGGCAGAAGTTTTATTGTGTAGTGATTGAAAAGGTCAACTGAAAATTGTTTTTATTTGTAACTTCTAAAAGTATGTGAATCATCTCATATCTTTATATGGATAAGAATAATTCCCTCCTAAGAAAATTGTTTTATTTTAAATGGAGCATGAAGTATTTGAGATCTAGACTTGGGTAATAGTTCCAGTTACAAGGCATAGCCTGAGAAGCAGAACTAAAAATAGTTTAACAGTTGTTAAAGAAAAGCTAGAAATTCTACTCAAGGTCATCGTATTTGCACTTGTGAAGTGTGCCATTGAATACCAAATAGTTCTAAAATTAATAGGTTTTTCTTTTTTTTTTTTCCTCCTCTCGGTATGTTAAATAAAATCATAAAAACTTCTTTAAACTTAGGCCTGAGAAAGGACCAAGGCAAGGCAGGGAGAAATTCTCTGAATAAGAACACCTGATCTTTGACGGTCTGTCCTAATAATTAAGTCTTCTGATCACTGTACCATTACTCAATCACTCTCTGGTTCTACCTTCGTTGTAATTGGAACATATTAGCTTAGAATCATAGTCTCAATTTTTAATAGATTTTTTTTTTTTGATCTGTCTGGCACATGACTGAGTTGAAGTTATTTTTTGGCAAGAACTCTGCGAACCACATGGCTCTGCTTCCAAATCAGTATCTAGGTCCTGTCACCTACGCTTTATCATGCTTGTGATTGATCCAAATTCAAACGTAGCAAGAAATTGTTACGGATTCAGAAGTTTTCCAAGTTTACTGTAATACTGTTAGGCATTTTAGAAAAACCACTACTGTTTGTCATGTACTTTGAGAACAGTACAGAATGTTTCTGGGTTTGAACTTTAAGATGTGTGCCAAAATATCTAAAAATAAAGGAATCCAGTAGGTTCTTGCATTACCCTCTTCTCAAATGAGTGAACATTATTTAACTGTGCCATATTTTTAATGGGGCTGTGAAACACATAAAAGTTGTAACTAAATTTATTTTCTTTGCATCTAATCTTTCTTCTTGGATCAGATGTGGTCCTTCCAGTCTAAACTGTAAATTATGCTTAGAAAAAAAGCACTGTTTATATGTATATTATAATTTTAGTGTCCCTACATTGAACTAGTTTCTGGCTAGAAAAAGGGTGGTCTAATTGGAGGTTGCAATCCAATTCTTATCTAGCTGTTGAATAGTTGATGAGACTAGAACACGTGCATTTTTAAAATTAAGAAAGTATTTCCTCGTTTGTTCTTGAATCTCTTGTGTGCATAAGAGACATGATCTCAGTACTCCCTCTTCTCCCCTAGCCTTGAAAAGCATCCCAGTGTTCAGTGCTTTTCTAATTGTTAGATTGTCATGGAAAGTATTATAGAAATTGATGCTGTTTTCTCAAAAATGTCAGTATTGAAAGTTAACAAAACATCTGGATACAGTGCAGAATTTTCTTGTGTTGGGAGACAGAAATAAGATATTAGGAAATTCAACATGATCTTTAAAAAAAACCAACCCAACAAACACACACCCCCCTCCCCAAACCAACCAACCAATAAAAACCACACCCTTCCCCCCTCCAAGAAAGATGGATGGAAGAGGCATCATCTTCCTCCTTCATAAAATATGAAGAAATACTTCATTTCTTTCCTTTTGTAACTTTTGAAGAATGTATGTCTCCTCAGCCTTCTCAATTTTCCAAATGGCAGACCGCATTCCTTACAAGCCAGGCATCATGTGCTTTCTATAATGTTGGATGTACCGGAGTGGTATGTTCAGAGAATTTGACTTACTGATAAGAAATCATTCCTTTCTATTTTTACTTCCTCTCTACATCTGGACATTTTCCGTAAAGCCAACTTGCATAGTATCACCCTTTCCTCTCCTAGTAAACAGTGTGTTTATGGTATGTTCTGATTTCTTGTATTTCGAATATAATGACATTCGTGATACGCTCCTTTGTAACTTCAGGCTCTACCTTAGCTTCCAGATGACTGGCATAATCAGGATTAGCTACTGATAGCAATCTCCTGATGAAATTGCACTTTTCAGTAATCGGTGGAACCTTTTCTCTGGGAGAAAATGTTACATCTAGCTGTTGACTGTTGTAAAATGTGACAAAACCAAAATGCATTTCATTTACGAGCTGGTGAATTTTTTGTGCTGAACTTTGTCCCACATGTGTTTGTTTTGTTCTATATATGTTAAAGGGAGCAAGGGCTTTCCAATTCTTACCTCTTTTGGAAGTAACTGCCTCTGGAAAATCCAAACTGTATGAAGCTAGTGTGACACCAAATTCTTTGCTCTTTCAGATTTTGCACAAAACTTTGTGTATTGTTATGGCATTTAATTAAAATTCATGGTTGGTGGTGAGGAGAAAGCAGAGGGGGAAAGTGCAGGAAAAGTAAATATCTTCCTGATCTCTTTCATTAGTAGTTAGGCCTGTCTGTCTTGACCATAACTCTCTAGAATGAACACACGTAAACAAAATGTCAAAGTGCTACAGGGTTTATATTCAGAAAGGTGGGTGTTTCGGCAAGTTGCAAGGAGTATTGCTTTAACATTTTGAGTTAAAAAAAAAAACTGACCAGAAAATTGATGGTTTGCCATAAGTAATTTTATTTTCTCCTCCAAAATATTTGTATTTTAACAGTGAACAGAGTATCTGCCAAGCACGAGCTGCTGTAATGGTCTACGACGATGCCAATAAGAAATGGGTACCAGCTGGTGGATCAACTGGATTCAGCAGAGTTCATATATATCATCACACAGGCAACAACACATTCAGAGTAGTGGGCAGGAAGATTCAGGATCATCAGGTAAGGAAATCTCTGAAAATTTGGAATGTTAAGAAATAAGCCTTCAGCAAAATTATGGGACCAGGAAATAATAAATGGATTTTTTTTTTTTTTAATTGAAGGAGCAAAACTGTGTTATTGCTTTTTTCCCCATGAACTAAGCACTTTGCATACCTCCAAGGCAACAGACCTTTTACCATCCCTTCTTACAGATATCTGTCTACAAAGGCTAGTAGTGTACACAGAAGTCATCTGGTTGTTTTTAAGGCAAAGTAGCAACCTAAAAGCTTTTCTTCCCTGCTCTGTGCTGTCAGCTGCAGTCTGCGTAGACACCAGCAGTTGTCTTTTGGCTCTTCCTGTCTTATCAAAACTTAGATGCATGATATCTCATTTCCCCAGATCATTTTGACCAAAAAGCTGTCTGATATTTGGTAATGCTTTGAGAGACTGAGAAGGGATTAATAAGGATTATATCTTAATTTCCTTGATGAAGTTACTGGATCGGGATTAAATGGCAAATTGAGCGTTGTGTCTTGAAATATGCTCTGCCATGTGATACTTACGATGGGGTTAAAAATCTAATCTTTTGTTTGAGGAAAGCTTCTTGTATTTGTTTCCTTTTCTCCCAGCATTTCATAGAATTGTTTTGGTCTGTTCTTGGTCATTTATCACACACCTGAAGCTTAGACTGATAATCTCTCATGTGATTTGTCACTATGCACTTATTCCAAATAATAAATGATTTCTGTGCATTCATCTGAGAACAAACGTGGGGTTTTTTCCTCCCATTATTCAGCAAAAAAGGTGAGAGTGATCCAGTTATCGAAGTGCAATGGGATCCTCTTAGTGGATGGCTTGTAGTAAATGGTTGTACTACCAGCTCGAATTTATCATCTTTTGTGTGAGCCGTAACGATCTTGCAAAATGATACCTTGTGATGCATCCTAGAAGTTCACATAAACTGCTGCTGAAAGCCCTGCAGGCCAAGGGGCGCAGCAGCCTCAGAGAGAAGGTGATAACGTGGGTAAAAAAAATTGTAACAAATACTCTGTGAAATTCATGGAAAACTGAGTTTCTGAATTCCAAGTGCATATTCACATCAAGTAGTCTGCTGCTGAAAGTCAGAACTGTTGATGTTACTACATTGCTGTTACGAAACATCGCGGCATCTTTTGAAGTGAGAACACTTAAGCTACAAAAGTTGATACAAAATATCTCATTAGTCCCCTTGTGTATTCTCATCACTGATTACATACAGCCTTGGAATTAAAATTGAAATGGTTATGTGCTTCAGCATTTTGGTCTTTCAGATTGTGGGTCTTGAATTAACCCATGTGGTTAAAGAATAAAATCTATACAAAGCTGAAACTTGTGATGAAACAGCAATTTTAAACAGAAGTAATTTTTTTTTTTTTTTTAACGATTGTAGGTGGTAATAAATTGTGCCATTCCGAAAGGGTTGAAGTACAATCAGGCTACACAGACCTTCCACCAGTGGCGTGATGCCAGGCAGGTGTACGGTCTGAATTTTGGCAGCAAAGAAGATGCCAATGTCTTTGCAAGTGCCATGATGCATGCCTTAGAAGTATTAAATTCACAGGAAGCTGGTAAGAATCTCTTAAGTATTTTTTTTTTCCTAAGATTGTTCAAATACAGAAATGAAAAAAAATTCAATGATTATGCGGGAAAGTCAATAAATCTTGTTTCTAATCGTGATTCAGCCTCTAGGCATTTTAATTATTTGGGTGTTTTGTCTAACTAATTACTGCTTCTTAACAGTGATTCTCAACTGCACTGCTATCCCTGTAAATGCAATTCCTAGCAAGTAAATCAATTTTCATATTATCTATTACCTATAAAAACTGCTGGCTTTGCCTTTTTTTTTCTTCAAGGAAGCAAAACCAAAAGACCTGACCAAGAAAGATGTACTTTGTAATTAGGATACTTTTCAGGATTTCTAGACTCATTCAGCATTCTTATGGTGTGTCAGTATCCTTGCTTCTCATTGATTACTGATTTATTATAAAAATAAGAGGTTTTTTCCTCCAAACTTAAGAATTCAGGTCATCCTCTTTGGCAGTTCTTACCATAAAGAGTTTTCTAGCTTTGAGGCCTTAAATCCAGGGGTAACCTTCAGATGAGCACATAAAATTTAGACAACAGGTCTGTCATTTTATCTGTTTGAAGACTGGGATGACATAGGGTGTAAAACATTGGTGGAAAAATTAGTTGCTTTCAGTCTTCAGGTGATATCTGTAACATATTCTAGGTAGGCTCTACAGCAAATTGATCAGTGTAACACTGTGATACACACACAGGGAGTTTTTCTTTTAAAAGACTAAGAGTCCTTTGTGTTCTTGTAACCAAATAGAATTCTTTTGTCCTCATTAAACTTTAAAGATTGCCCATGTAACAAGAGATAGTTCTTCTGTACTGGTTTTCTTTCTTGTGTGTAGGAGAGGCTGTAGATAACTTTACTAGGGCTGTCTCAACTACAGCAAAAAAGGTGACTTTATCAAGTTGCTCTTTATTCTGGTAGTTGTTTCAAGACTTACCTTTTGAAACTAAGCTATCTAGACCATGGATGATACATTCTGCAGTGCTTACACTGTTATGCAACATATGAGGCCAAAATAGAAATGGTAGCTAGAGTTATAGGGTTTCTTTTTGCCTGCTAAAATAATCCAGTTGTGATTCCTATTCTCCTACCCTCAGTAGGCATGACAGTGCTCATTTTTTGGTCAGCGTGTCTTCGTGGATTGCAATTTGTCTAATCCTAATTCTCTTGCTGTTTTATGCAAAGAATATGTGGGCTAACAGCTGAATTGATACATTTTTTCAGTAGCGGAAGTTTTACTGAACTAAGGTACCACTTCAGTTGGAGTTTGTCTGCTTCGTTCACTTAAAGACCAGTTAATCTCTGATGACTGGTTGTTTTGTTTTTGGCAAATTTTGAAATGAGAGTTGAGTATGACTGTAGTATCACAGCCCAGGTGCTAGCTACAGTGCTGTCATCTACTGGTTCGTTCTTGACAGTTTTGAGGTGTAGCTCTGACAGGGACATGAATTAAGTTGTGTAATTTTGTCTGAAAGTGGCTGATTGTAACCTTAAGTTTTCTGAATTGTGAAGTAGTCACTTTGTTTCTCCTTGTGATTTGACTTGGTAGCAGCAGTAGGTACAAGTCAAAATGCATTAATTAGCTGCATCACAAGCTAATGGTGGGCACAGGAGAGATAACTGTTCTTCCCTAGCCCCTGTCAGCCAAAAAGAACTGTAGTTGTTTAAGATTAGCTTTTTCTGTCACTGACACATAGGTGCTCTTAAGCTTCCATCAAGATGAAATAAAACCAAAACTTAACATTATCAGCATGGTTTTCAGCAGATGTCTGAAGATGAGTAGTTTAGCACTGCTGCTTTTAAAAAAAAGTCCTAACTATGCATATAGGATTGCTCTGTAAGCCTTGTAACATTTCCAGAGAATATTTTAAGATAATGTTCATAATGTATCTGTGTTAGAATACTGTTATCAAGTGTTCCTAAGTTTTATTAGCTGGGAGGTTTGTCTTATATGTATGATCTACATATGTTAATATGTATGATCTACATATTTTCTGACCTCTATCAGTGTAAGAATTAAAAAAGATCAAGTATCTTTCTAAACATGCCTGCTTCAGTATTGGAAATGGGATACTGAGTAGCTTGCAGTTTAGGATCAAGCTAATTGGACTCCTTGCTCAAAGTTTAATGCATTTCTTCTCTCTGTAGTTGATATAATTTCCTAAAAGTGCAGCTAGAAACGAATCCTTGCTGTTAAGTTTTCCCCCCCAGCATCTCTGAAATAGCTGAATATTTACTTAGATGGGTCACTGACTCTGAGGCTTTCATAGTAGCTCTACATTTTAGAAAATGGATTGCAACTTCCCTTCTTTTATAAACAAATTAGCCTCTTTTTTGGAAAGGTGTCGAGAGGGTATATGTTATAAAAGTGAAGTTATAAATACGTGAAGATCAATGCATAATATATTGATGGTTTTGTTTCTTTCAATTATCTGCTAGGATTTTAAAGACTTCTCACACATGCAATTGGTATTAAGAAGATACTGCTTCAAAATCCATACTTAAAGAACTGAAAAATCTGTACTTAAAGAGGACAACTTGTCTCTAATATTTTAAATTGCTGTATTTTCTAGCGTATGAAATATAGCATATAGAGCTTCCAACTCAAGTAAAATAAATGCTATATAGGTAACTTTCCTTTTACTGTAGAATTGCTTACAGTTGAAGTTTGATTCTTGCAGTATCCTTATTTTCTGCTGTTTTCTCACTTTGGCGATTTCTTTTATTAGCTTGGTTATTCTGTGTTGTATTTTATTCATAAAAGGAAAGCACTTTTAATGTTAGCTGAGCATACTATTCAGAAATTCATAAAGCTGTAGATGAATTTTAAATTTTATGCAAGGGTTCACAGAAATCTAAATGACTTCTGAGGAATATTAAAGATTGTGCTGTGTACATCCTTTTAGTTTGCAAGTCAGCTGTTGGGTATGGCTCTCTCGCTCTTTTTAAAATAAAATTAAATCATGGTCTCCCTCTCTTGCATATATTTGAAAAATGTCATTGATCTTTGCTTGCAGTTGGCATCCTCAGCTGTTCTACTGGCTGCTGGCGAAATTGGAGGTTGTTTAATTTAGGATCTCCCTCTAGTGGATCTGCCGAAGCCGAGGTGACGGCACTGGGTGCCCTGTACCGCTGAGCTCGCAGGGATGGGCTTTTCCTCATTCTGATGAGTTCAGAATGCAGAGTGAGAGTCTCTAAAGTTAAAGGCTTTACTGCAGCTGGCAGTTTTCTTCTAAAACTGTTTTCTTCTAAAAAAACCACTACAGGTTTGTTTCAAAGGGCTCCGAAGCAGTGGCTGCCTTGTCAGTGAAACTGTCTGAAATATTCTGCAGGTCTAGGTTTTTTTTCTTCCCGCTGATTTTCAGGGCTGATCATATGAACATCCTGACTTATATGCTTGAACTCTGCTTATTTTATTTTATGTAAAAATCAAAGTGTTTCAACTCCGCTCTGGTTTGAATAATTGCATTAGCTAGTAGCTGTTCAACCAGACACTATTTTCCTGCTGGCTAGTTGAGCAGATTGTAGGCCACCTGCAAATTCAGCAGAGAAAAACAACACAGGACTTTATTTTCTCCTGGAATTTTAAGGTAGACTACTAATACTACAGGTTCTTGCCTCATACTATTTAGAAGTTGCATTAAAACTGAACTAAGATTTCTTTCTGTCACTCATTTGGGAAGATTTTGAAAGACTTACTTATTTCATTAAATGATTGTTTGGAGCTACACCTGCATCAAATGACAAGTGTGTGTCATCAGTTTAAGAAGTCATTTGAAGAGGATTTCAGGCTTTAAGACTGTGTGCAATGAGTTCAGATATTCAGTTATTGGTCTTGTCTAAAGCTGATGGCTCTGTGAAAGTTTTGCATTTAATTACAAAGAAAATATTCATATCTGCATTAAGTAGAGCTCAGTGTTGCAATCAAAGTGGCTCTGGAATGAGTAAAGTGTCAATGAAAGGAAATTAGATGGCTGGGAAAATTCTGTGTGTGAGACAATGGATTATTTCTTTGAAGGAATAAGGGTAAATAAGGGAAGTGTGCTCTGGGAGATGGGAGGAACAAAGGAGTATCATACTCAGTTTTGCTGCAGAAGTACCTACTAGTTCAGTTGGAATTGGTGTTGCTTTGTGTGGCATCTCTCTTCAATCTCGGGAAAGCCTTGCTAAGGGAATAAGAAACGAAAGATGAGATTTATATATGTGTAATTTGCATTTGAGGAG
This sequence comes from Corapipo altera, assembly GCF_003945725.1. NCBI lineage: Eukaryota > Metazoa > Chordata > Aves > Passeriformes > Pipridae > Corapipo > Corapipo altera. The sequence goes on from NW_020884931.1 coordinate 4,801,680, forward strand.
GTACTTTGAGTTGTTTGTTGCAGAAGATGAAAGCGTCGGAAGAAGAACTGAAGGATGTCATACAACCGTAAATAAGCCTGTTCTAATTCTTACTACATATACCTAAGATTCATGATGCTTTTTGTACTAATCTTTAGCAGTTATATATTGATCCTTGAAAAGATTTTGGGCTGTTCTGGATATAAAGGCAAGGGGGGGAATGGCTTCAGTGATGCTGTTGTAGTACTGCCTTAGATTGCAGTTTAATTCATAGGAAAATGGGGAGGAGGAAAAAAAAACAGTTTTTGTGTTTCCAGGGTCTCATTATTTTGTTTATCTAATCCTGGGGAAAAAAGCTCCTGTGGTTCACGTTCTTTGAATTTCTCTTGAATTATTAACTCTAGAAGTTAGGTTGTCCAGTTATTAAATAAAAAAAACTTTTATGAGGTAAAGATGCATGCTTTTCCTATGACTGTATCTACAGTCCTTTTTCTTATAGCAGAGATAGTTAATTAAATCCTTGCTGATAGGGGAATGCACTTATATCGTGCGTTGAATAATTTAATATCTCTGGGAAATGCAAACAACCAAAAATTGAGGTTTCCTAATTGGAATATATTGAAAGACAATGGAAGACTGAAAGGAGAAAAATATATCCGGAGCTCACGGGGGGATCCCAGATGCTTCTCTTCGTACTGTTTTGGTTCATGTCATGCTAAAACTTGTATAGAGAAAAGAGAAAATTCTACAGCAGTGAAGTAATTATGCTATACCTGTACTCTAAGCCAGCCTCTGGAGCAGGCTGTCAGCACTCCCTGTAAGAAAGAGAGTAACGTGATGATATTATTACCTGTGTTGTCAGAAGTTGGATAATATCTCCATTTTTGCTAGCAAGATTTTTCCTTCCTTTTAGATGTGGGATTGATTAAAGAAAAAATTTTGGTAGTTTCTAGATTTTTACAATAGCTAATCCCAATTTAAGTAATCCTAATTTATATGCCAAAATATTGACCAAGAGGAAGTTTTAACTATTTATTGGACAAAGTACTTCCTTTTCATTTTAATTGCAGTTAAGATTATTGAAAGCATCATCAGTGTTGGTTGTGGTATTTAGAAGCGAAGAGAGAGTTGCTAAGTTTTATGAATTCTTAAGGGTTGCCTGTATGGTGTTTCTGATTTCCATGGTTCTTCAGAATTAGTGGTGTATCACATGAAAGCATTTAATTTTTTTTTAGGTGAACAAAGAATTTAATTAAAACTTGGTAGTTGGTCTAAACTGTATAGCAAATATAAACAGAAGTATATTAATTTGTGGATAAAGTTTTATTTAATAAATATTGGGGAATGTCAATATATTTTACCCTTGAGAGTTCATATTGTTGTCTTAAAAATATTCCCAGTAGAAGTTGTAGATAGATTAAATCTGCCTTTTGGGAACAGGATGTTTTCGTAAAAATCATGAACACAGTTGTGGAAATACAGCTTGGTTAGGCTCATTTCTGTAGTATTATACACCAGTAGCAACAGTCATCACCTATAACATTGCTATTTAAACAAATTTTGTCAGAACGGGGTGGTGGAAATAGTAAATATTCCGCAGTAGATGGTACTGATATATTTTATTTCAATAATTGCTATTTGAAGTTTGTGATACTGTAGCTTCTTTAAGCAACCATAGTTCTCTGCTGCTGAAGCTTTGTCTCCCCCTGTATGAAAGGATGGCAGAGGGAAACTGGAAGCCTGCTGAAGGTTGCCCAGCACACTGGTGCTGAGCCAAGCCTGGCACCCAGGTTATCAGCGCCTGGTTTCCGAGGCACTGCTGGCACTGATAGGAGGCTCTGCTGGCATTGATAGGAGGCTTACCTCTACTTAAATTCAAATGTATTTTAATGAATATTTTTGTTATTCTTGCTGCCTTTTGTTATCTTGATCAGGTAAAAGTACTTGTGGAGTGAAATGGAAAGTATTTCCTTTAAGTATAGAGTGATGACTAAATTAACTCAGCTGAAGCTACTTACAAAATGGTAACAGCATAAGAGGAAGGAGGTATTTGAAGGAAAGGGAAGTCTCAGCTGGAAGATGATTCACCCAAATAGAAGTACTAGAGAACAGTTTTGTCACTTGTTAATGCCCTAGTTTTTGGCCATCATAGTCTTGCATATAAATCCATAACCCAAGTCCACGTCTTGGCTTTGTTTCTGCTGGAAGCTGGTTAGCAAGTCTCCCTAGACTTTGTTCTATCATGTCCTAGAGCAGGACAGGCTCTGAATGGGAGGAGAAGGAGCTAGGGACAAGTAAAAGAAGGTACTTCACCATAATTGTTCTTAGTACTCCCTGCATAGATCTCTGAAAAGCCTGCTTTCCATTTATTCAGAAAACATTTAAGCATTTAGTAGAAAACTTTTTTTCTGTTATAAGGTCTTATATTCTAGAACAGAAGTACATCTTAGTGGCTGTGGCTTTGAACTCTTGCCTGTGGTCTTAGCTTAGTAGGTGTACTCAACCTGTTCTTAGTGAAAATTGTCTCTGAAGATTATAGTTAGTGCAGTTATGTTTAAATTATATACATGTATAAATAAACTTGCTGTTCACTTTCAGTCTTTGAAAAGACTTTGAAAAGTCAAGTCATACTTTGATTTGGATATCAGACTGTATAATTGGAATGTTGCTTAGTTTTGGCACTAACGTGCTGAGAAAGGAAAGAGTGGAAACTCTTAGTTACTGAGTTGTTTGTATAAACTTTCTCTTGGGAGAAAGTAGAGATCTTCACCTCAAACTAAAATTCTCATGTGTGATAGTTGGCCAGCTTTACTGGATCTATTAAAAAATTAGAGTTTTTTTCTCTTAATGCTCTACTCTGAACAGTACAGTAATTGGAGGAATGAGGTTTTTCGTGTGTTTGCTTTCTGGAACTCTAGGGCATGTGGGGTTCTGACAAAGATTTCACGTGATCTGACTGTCAGCAGTCTCCACAAAAACCATTTCACCCATCCTTATGTTACCTAAGCCTGTCCAGCCAAATGAAAATATACATTGTAGCTCATTGTACAACTTGTAATACATGTATCGTGCAGATCTTGAACAGCAGATAAATGGGGTTTTTTAGGGCTATAGAAACCTTATGTCCTCAATGTCAGCCAGTTGCTATGTCAACACTGATAACAGAATGCAGGTGACATTAAAAGAAGGGGGATAGAGTGTGGTGTGAAACTCCAAAACAGACACAATGTAATTGAAAGACTGGAGGAATGGAGGAACCCAAAGGCATCGAGGGAGGAGAAACCACCTGTTTCCATCTCCAGTTTGCTAATTATGCCTTTATGGGATTGTACAATGGAAATTGATTCGGCTTTCGAATGGAGATGGAGGTAAGATGTCAGGGCTGAAAATGAAGTTAAGGAGTTTGATAAACTACAACTCTGGTTGTGGTTTAAAAGAGTGGTGTTGGGGATGCCTAATTTGGTTAAAGCAGCCCCCAGCAGCCCGTTACTCTCTGAGCTGCGCCAGCATAATTGTCTGTGTGACTACATGAAGAACCAGAACTGGCTGTGATCTAGCTGGTAAAAATGCTTCATGCAGGCTTTTTTTTCCCTGGGTTTTTTTAAAGATTTTTAGACTTCCCGTCCATCTCTCACCATGCGGTTGCCTGAACTGTCATAGAAGAAGGGTGATGTGATGCAAAGGTGAGAATAAGCTGAAAACCAGAAAGCGCTGAAACTGGAATGGCTGCTGAACAAATTAGTATGAAATTATATCCTCTGTCTGTCAGAGTGTGCTGCGGAGTGCACCATCTGTGCTTTCTTTAGAAAAAGAAAGATGTTAGGTTTTCCTTAAAACTCAGAATGAATAGACTATTCAGCCTCATCTCTTACTTGGCTTGTACTGGTTTCTGAAGATTAAGTGATCCTGTAGGAAGATCAGACTTTTTTTCCAGGCAGTATCTGTTGAGATTTTCTCTTGGGGCTTGATTTTTCTGAAGTATCTTGAAGTGTTCAAAAGCCTCTGAGAAAGCTTATTTAAGCTAGCTACTGCTTATTTAATATACCACCTACCCCACTACCCAGACAAAGAAATGATGGCCTTTGCTTGCTGTAATAAATTTTCTCAGGTAAAATGTACTTTTCCACCTGGTATGTGCCTTTAACTTGCCACTGTCCATTTACATGGTAGTTAAGAATCTGTGCTTGCAGAGAGAAATTTGATGAGAAAACTGGCCAAATGACTTGGTAGCTAAGCTTTTCTTTCTTGAAAGCCTTTGGTATACTCAAATTGCATTTCCTTACAGCAAAAATTTGTATGAAATACTTACAAACCAAGTAACCACCAAATTAGTTGTCAGCAGGTGATTGTGTTCTGCTCTCTTGCATATACAGCTATGAAGGAAGGACATCACTGGAGTAGGCTGGCCAAGTCAACTCTAACTTGGCTTGCTGATGATTGCCTTCTGCAGAATTGACAATATGATTTTCTGGCAGATAGAGCTCTGGAACAAAGTTTGAGGCTACAAGAACAGGTTTTCTCACTGCTAGGTTGGTTGGAATAGCCAGTGCAAGTGAAGCTCGATGGTTGGTTTCTGGAGGGGTTGGCTAAAAAGAGAGTGGGAGCACACTAATAGAAAGGTTGTAGAGTGGTGGTCCATGTTGAGCTACTGCATCATGATAATACCTTGTTCAAAAACCCCCTGTGAAATACTCTTAAGGATTAAATGGGTGGAAGCTTGAACTTCTCATTTCTGCTGTACTTTCAGTACAGCAAATGGTTGGTAAATGTCCATAGTATGACTATTTCTTTTTATTTCTGTTCTTTGTTGTTAATATTTAGGTCAATGTGTTTCATACTCAGAAATAGGAAGGGAGTTTCGTCATGTGTCTGATACTTAGCGTTACTTGCAGTTTACACCTCAGACTGTGAACCTTGACTTGCTCCAAGCATTCTATTAGATGTGGCAAGCAGTAGTGGTGTATATGGCATCTCTAAGCAGCAGCACAGCTGCTGCTGGTTTGTGTCTACTTTTTAAAGTCCATGAAAGGCTGCAGCATGGTGCAGGCAGCAAATAGCCTGGCTGCCTGGGAGCTGCTGTCATGGTTTTATGGGCCTTAAAGCCTTCCACCTGTCACACAGGGGAGATGAAAGCAGGACGTGTGTCTTATGGAAGTTTTAAAGCTGCAAAGTTTTCCAGATGAGCAGTATAACAGATGTTTCTACTTAGTGATAATTTAATTATTGATTATCATTGCAGTTTAATATTTTGCATTAAAAGTAGTATAGATTTATATCTGTGGGTATCTCTTGGAGATACTTGAAGCAAAAATAATAAATACATCAAGGGCAGCATCACATCATTAGGTACATGCTGAAAAGAATAAATCAGGAAGATACCACCTCTGTAGTGCAATTTCTGCTTTTATCTTCCAGAAGTAAGTTCCTACATTACTTTTTGACTGTAGGATACACAGATAATGTACACTTTTATAATTTTCAGGGTTAATTGTCTTTATGACCACAGTGGACACAATACTATGCTGTTCTGAGTAAATGAACCTTTTTGTATAACCTTTAAACAGGGCACTTGTTTGACTGTCCTAGATGTGTCAGTGTATCACACATGGTCTTTTCATGGGTTTGGATGACTTTCACAAGTTCAGATGGGAAACAAATTCTACATTTTGGTATTTGGTATAGGGGAGATCTCATTACAACTCCATCACTGTAACTAGTTGGGTGGAATCTCAGCAAGAAATTACTGTTTTGCTTTGGGATGTTTTCAGAATTTGACACATTTTAATCTTTTTTTAATTCTGCTTGCTTATAAATTCCATAATCTGAAGTGTAGCTACAGTCTAAATAATTTACTGGTTTAGTGCCTGTTTTTACAGAAATAATGCATTCTTGATCCCCTGTATTCCATTCCACACTTTGTAATTCTTCACATCTGTTAATTCTTTGTAAATAATTCTGTGCTGTAAATAGACTTGAGAAAGATGGAAAAGTCATTTCATTTCTAAGTATACATATTTCATTTCTAAATGTACATATACAGTTATTTGGAAGTTGTATGATTCAGAGTTGCCCATCAGTAAAAACTGAAGATGAATTTGCGTGTCCTTCTCTTTTGCATCTCATGTGCTTAGCAGAGTTCACAGTTTGTACATTGGTGATGTGCCTCTGTTCCTTTGGACCCAGTACTTACCTATCTAAAAAAGAAAGTCTTTGATCCAAGTTGATGAGCTAAAATCTGAGTAAATTTTGGTGTGACCTGTTGAAACATACTTTATCTTCCTTTTCTCAATGTGGTGATAAGGTTCTGATGTTTTTTCTCTCCTGTTCTTTTTTTTTTCCTTTTTTTTTTTTTCCTCTTCCCCTTTTCCAGTGTTCTATTTAGGTGAGTGTTTTAATTTTTTGAGCCCTTCCTGTTCCTCCAAGAGTATTTGTTCATTGTTTTAAGAAAATCTCAGACTTGGAGTGCTTTTCAAAGCTTTTGTCAAAGTCCATCATATATAAAATCTGTTTTGCATTTCTGTGAAACCTTTCCATCCATGTGAAATAAATTCATTCTGTAAATGCGTAAGGTAACATTTGTTGCAGTTTTTATTTGCTATATTGTGTTTTTGAGCTTGTTTGGCTTAAAAGGCAAAAGTGAACAGTTCTTAAAGTCATGTGGTGGCTGGCCTTTTTCCTTGATTATGTGGTTTTTTGCATGGTAAAAATTCAAACCATTTTTATGGTCTGTCTTCACTTTTAGGTCCTACGTTGCCTCGACAGAATTCACAGCTTCCCTCTCAAGTGCAAAATGGTCCATCACAAGAAGAATTGGAAATCCAGAGAAGGTACGGCATTAAAAGTAAACAGATGTTAAATTCAAGGAAGTGATACCTCCTAATGATGAGAAATTACATGTCAAGGACTTAGAATTACTCTCTTGCGTTAGTGCAGCATTTGTATGCGTGTGGTTTTCCTTAGTGCAGCTCGGCCATGTAAAAACTTTGATTGCAGCTGATCCCTTGTTCGTGCTCTCCACCCATTCAAACAATGCAACTGCTATTGGCCTGTCAGGAAAGAGCTGAAGATCAGAGGGGAAGCCTTGGGAGGTTTCACTGCTGTCATTTTCAACCAGACTAATTAATTTTGCAGTGACTGTTGTGTCTTCAGTTTTTGACACACGCTTGTAAGGAAGAAAGCAGCAAGCAAAGAAGGAAGTTTTAACCTTTAGAAGCAGAGAATTGAATCATCACAAATGACAGCTTTTCTTCCTGAACGTGGATGCAGTAGATCAGAACATTCTATTGGAAATCTTGTTTGCCTTCATCTGTATTACTTAGCAAAGAAACCTTCCTTTTCTACTTCTAGTGTATAAATTTATGTTGCCTTTAGTTGTTTAAGTTTCAGCTGTAGCAGTGCTGGTTGTATCTGTGCTGCCTTCAGCGAGTAGTCTGTGTTCCCCTGACCAGCTGGCACTTCTCCAAGCTAAGCTGTTCCCTGCAATGTGAAACCACTGTACCCTGTCCTATGCCCTGTGGGATATTTTTCAGACCCATAGCATTTTTAACATACGGATTCTTTCTGTTCTTTTTAAAAATTGCTGTGTATCAATGATGTGCCCAAGTTCTAGGAAACTCTGTAGTTGCCAGATTCCCTCATTTGTTTTGTGGCAAAACGGGTTAATGCTGCAGATTTAGTGTGTGGGATATGGGTATATGAAATGGCAAAGTCTTGTAGGACAGTGCTGTTAGACCGGTTAAATGAAAACAGCAAGACCTTGGGCTGTCTCAAGCATACTGCCTGTGATGCAATCCTGGATTGTTTTACCATCAAAATACTCCCAGGAGATTAGCTGTTCCCTTCCTGAAGGGATGCTGGGAGACATTTAGGTCACATGCAGTACAGATGCAGGGAACAAGATCCTTGAATAAATGGGAGGTTGTCCAGACTGATGGTGTAAAAGCACCTAATAGCTTTCTGTGGTAACTGGAAAAATGCTTAAACATGTTTGGGTCTAATTGGCACTGAAGTTTTTTCTGTGTTGATATTTGGCACTTAGTTTGTTTATGAAAAGGTGAACAGAACCAGATTGCTAATTTGGGAATAATTCATATTACAGGTTTGATAAACTAGTAACTAAAGCATATTGAACAAAGTTTTGACATCAAAATTGGTCATACTTGTCTGTCTTTTTTCTGTGGTATGTTCTTATTCTGAACTGGGATCACTTTCTATCTGAAAGTTACTATGTTTAAAAACAAATAGCAAGAAACTCATTACAAATTTGTCTGTTTGATGTACTTATGTACAAGTTTGCTGTCATAGTAAAGGTCTTTTATGTCACTTCTTTTGACAGACTTTTAAAAAGCTTTTTTTCTTTAGATATTTTTTTCTGTTCTATATTAATGGCTTTTAGTATTTTTATTTCTTGTCTGTTCCTTTAGAAGGCTGTATTAACTGAAATTTCTAATGCTGAAATATTTTTCAGAGTAGCATTGTAGATAGGCATCTCTTCAGGAAGAAGTGCTGCCCTATATTAAGAGCTCTGCAAGTCTCTTGAGATTTTTTGTATATAAAGGACATATTATCAGATGGCATTCTTATGGCTTCATTTCTCATTTGATCAGTGTGCTCTAATTGTTTTCATCTAATGTAATGTCCTCTTTGAAGTCTGGTCCTGGTTTTGATTTGTTTTTCCCCTAAAAGAGGATGGAGCTCTGGAGTGTTTACTCATGCTGCCAGCCAGATTGTCTGTGGAAAGACTATTGGCGTTGTGTCATTAAGCTTTAGAAGAACATGTAATTTTGTTAAAACATTTCACAAGTGCTTCTTCAGTCTTGTTACTGCTGTAACTACATGGTTTTAATGAAGGTCAATTAACTCTAAGCTCGAACTTCTCTTCTGTACTAACTGTCTTTCAGCTTTCAGACTGTAAGAACAACAGACTTACTCCCATAACGTAGAGAGTAGTAAATAGTTGGGAAAAAAAGGTTTAGGCATGTACTACTTGTGACATATCTATGAGTGACATTTCCAATCTCAGTAAAGGGTAAAGGCAGTGTGGGCAGAATTAAATCCTGTGGGGAGCACTAAGGCTACAGGGAATGTAAGAAATGGGAATAAATGTTACTGCGTAGGAAGGAACATGGGGTTTGTGATGGATCAAGAGAAAGGCAGGCTTTGCGAAGCCTATGGCTTGTGAAATATGTGTCTGTTGGATGGGGGTTTTCTTTAAAATGTGGCTTGATAATAGTTGTCTTTACGTGCTGTTCTCATATCCCTGCCCTTAGGTGTACCTGGATTTAGTAGTGTTTAACTGACTACCATGTTGAGTGCAGGAAAGTATTTTTTGAAATTATTCTAAGCTGGAGAAAAACATCTACTTGCATGAAAATTAAAGTTGGAAAAGGGACCCTGTGGTGGTCTAGTCAAACCCTCTGCTCAAAGCAGGACTAATTTCAAAGTTAAATTATGTGGCTTTTAGCTTCAGGGTTTTCCTAGGCAGAAATAGAAACATTTCTTCAGAAGTATTTTGCCAAAGGACTGACCAGTGAAGAGTGGCATAATGAAGAGAGCTCTTCAACAGATCTGATGTTTTTTTTTTCCTTTGCTTTTGTAACCAGTGTTCAAGAATCTTGGGGAAATTGGGAACTGAATTAGATCATTCCCAGCAAAAGTGTTTTATTTTGCTTCAAAGAATCTTTTCTATTTTAGAAAGGATTTAGATGCCTTACATTTTAAGTAGAAGTGCTAAAGTAGTAATATTACTTTGCTTATTTTGCTGCAGAGCTTCTTACTTGGATGCTTGTATTGCTTACTGTGCAGTGAGACAATTTCTAAAGCTACAAGGACCAGATGTACGGTTGAAAACACCAAGGGTTTTATGAAGCCAAGATTACACATGAGGTGTAATAAAATAATTTTGTCTGGTGAATTGTAACCTTTGTTACTCTCTTTTAAGAAACCTTAACACATGACTTATGCTTTCCCTTTCAGGGAGTACTTGAAGTTAACTGTAATTTTCCTTAACTTGCACTCACTCAACTACAGTAATAACAAGCTTTAAAACACTCCAGCTTCTATTTTTAATCCTCAGAACTGAAGGGATATTTTGTTATATGGGTTGTTCTACATTTTGTCAGCCTGGTAGTCAGGCAATGTTTATGAATTCCACCAATTGATAATGAGCCAAGTTGAGCTGACATATGTATTTGTTAATAACTTCAGAGTTACTTAATGTCAAACACCATTTTAAAATATAAGATTAGTTCATGGCATGCTTGTGTGTGCTACTCGTGCATGTAAATTTACCTTCTCTTCAGACATGGTAAATATATTGTCAGGAATATGAGTCATTGGGTTGGTATCTAATATGACACTTGGGAATTTAATGAGTTAATGTTTATAAATAACTTCAAAATCATCACCGCTTCATAAATAAAGAGACCAAGAACACCAGAAACAGAGGAACTGTGTAGATAGTAAGGAATAATGAAGGTATACAAGCCTCCTGTTGTCCTTCAGGGACGTAATGGACCAAAACTTGACCGAATTCTTTCGTAAGTACTCAAAAATGTCAGAAGCTTGCAAAACGCAACAGCAGAATATCAGGGGGGAGGTTATAATCGTTAAATACTTCAGATTTGCTTACAGTTTTGGTTTGTTTTGTGGATTGGGTTGACCCTGTTAAAGAAAAATGGGTGTGTGACTGCTAGAAAATAGTGTTAATATGGCGTGGTGTTTTCATAACATCTTGTGAAAGGCTTCTTAGTTTTAGATAGTGCAAGTTCAGAGGCTGTCAAGGGTAGCAATTTCTTATTTACCAATAGACTGAAAGATATTTATGTTACAGATTTAAAATGTTTTTTCTGAGACTTTGCTAATGTTAATTTTTTAACTATGGTAAAAGAATTTTCCCCCTCCCTGTCATTTAGTAATTATTACATAGATAATTTCTGAGCTGTTTTGAAAACATGGACGTGGTGAAAGAAAAAACCTGCATCCCACAATTCAGTAGTAATATAGCTACAGTAATTTGAAGAATGAAAGCTTGCCCATCACTTTCTGTCCCTGATAGCCTGGTTTCTACTGATTTCCCACAGCCTGTAACCTTTTCCTACTTAGTGGACAGATGTAGTGTTTCCAGTTTTCCTTTGCTTTTGAAATTGTACCATTTATCCAACAGCTTATTTCAGGAAGTAAAATTTCTTTAAAAGACATGGATTGATTAGGTTATAACTGACCAGTCAGTTCTAATCTGAAATACACATATGAATAGATATAGTAGTTGGATTTTTGGTTCAGGATTTTCAGAGTGGTCAATAGAATACAGTATTGTGTGCTGTGCGTGTTACAAAATCTGCATGAAGTTTGCACCCCAGAGACATGGTTTAGATGGAGTTGTGTACTAGGACAAGAGATAAAAGGAGACCAAAGCAAGACCCATGAGCTGGTTTTGTTTGTCATCATAAAAGGTTAATTTTTTTTTCTTGCCCTCAAAAGTTTCTTGAGAACGGGGTTGAGTTGTGATATAATAATGACTATATTCCTTTTTCTTCTTCTTTTTTTTTTTAAGATGTGTCATTTTCTTTCCATTCATAGTAAGGTTTTCCTTAGTTTTGTCAAGTCTAGTTTTCAGAGACTTAAAAGGCTTTTAAGGAGAGGTGTTGGGTGGGTGCTGTCTGGTTACAGCACTGCATAACTATACGTGCTGGGTAACGTTAGTCTGTTTAGCAGGCTGAGAAGAGCACTCTTCCATTAAGCAGTCTTTTGACTCCATTGACAAAGTTGGTTTGAAATCTTATGCTTTTTGAAACATTTTAAGTTCTATGGGGTTTTTTTTCTATTTAATGCAAAATATGTAATTTGGATAAGAAACTGGTCTACGTTTTTCCAGACTTTTAGTTATTGTGGTTCTCTTTTATGAAATTGTGTTCCAGATGTACTCACTGGAGTACACCACTGAGAGGGAGTTGCCAATAAAAGTAAATTTTTCTACTACTGAGATTGTTATTTGTTTTTCTGAAATTGTATGTACACAGGTGTCTTCCTGCAATCTGGCTTCTGCCAGGAAAGTTCAAGTGTTCTGTTAGTTTAGATGGTATATTGAAAAGATCAAGGTGAGGGAAACTGGTCTTAATGAGCCCAACGGGCTTAATGAACCCAATCTGAGAGTATTAATAAATCCCTTTGTGTATTAAAATTCCTGTATCTAATAAAATTTTGTTGTATCTCCATGTCTTTATAGTGGTGGCTGGCTACTAGTTTTTGCTTGACTGATAAAAACTAGTTCTTAGTACTTGCAGCTAATGTATTTTGAGCTTATAGCATAAAAGCTTCTTGTTAAACCTTAAATCCCTTTAGATCAAGGAAATAAAAGCCGGTTAGTTTGACTTTCGTCCCAGATATGACATAGGATACTAAACTGGACACAGATAACATTTTCTTTTGCAAAAGCAGAAAGACTGTTCCTGGGCTTTAGTAAAGCATTTAACAGATACCAAGAGGGAATTTCTTAGTTAATGTGGAAGAGAAAAGGATTGCTGTGGAGGTGTGTGGAGCATAAAAACGGACATCAATGGGACCAGGAACAATCAAATTTGTTCTGATGTTTTGGTGAACAAAGCAAGTCCTGGATGCTGATGCAAAGGAGAGCAGGAGTTGGATGATCAAAATGGAATGAGAAATAGTTCATAGTAGGTGTTCTGTTTTTGGAGGGGGAAACCACCAATCTGTAGACCATACCAGTGTATGGAGAAAATCGAACTGACAGTGGAAGTGTTACATGCAATGGTGATTAATCAGGAGAAAGCTGCCTGAACACTGGAAGTAGCTGTAATGACCTAGTTTTGCTTAGTGTTTCAAAGTCACGATACATGTAGTCAGTTAAATGCCTTTATAATTTTGCATTAAATTTTGTAAAGTGTTCTTTGATACAAATTAAAAACAAAACCCAAAAAAATCCCAAACCCAAAACCCCATAATTTGAAACAGTCTCACCTCTCACTGCTGTTTAAAGAACCGAAGGCCCACACCACTGTTCAGACTGGCAGTAATTACCAGTTTCAGAGCATATACATAAACTCATTTCACAAACCCTGACCTTCAACAGTCAGACTTTGCAGATCTTCTAAGTTTCTGTTGCTTGCTCATTGTATCAAGGTGACTAGATCTTGTCTGAGTTTCTCTTATATGATGTGCATTATGCTCAGGTAGAAGCTGTAGGGGCTGTCTAGCACTTGAAAAAAAAAATAAAGCTAGCTTGGTAAGAGTTTTAGAGCATATAGCAAGAGTTCAGTTTGTAAAGTGAAGTTTGTGCAACTGAGATTGCTTAGGAAGATGCAAAGAGGTGAAATATTGATCACTTCTGCTGAGGTTATGTTATTGGTGCATCAGTGTACTTTTTATTCATGAAGATTCTCAGTCTCTGTGGACTCTGCCTGTGTTTGATGTCCACACATATTGTATATTTCCAAGATTTAGGCTATGTTTTCTCTCTGTAAATAAATTACGAAGTTTGGGTGGTGGTGTGTGTTTGTTCCATGGTACATAACGTGTAGGCCTTAAGATACATATTCAGAAGGTTTGCGTGACCATACAGAAGAGTGAGCTCTGTGGTAAGTGCTGAACTTTGGAGTGATGAATAAATATTTAATATTAATGATGGAAGAGCAAATTTAATGTTAGGACTCTGTTTTTATTATTCAGATAAGTTACTACAAATTTGAAGGGCCATAACAGATGCACTTTTCCTTTCCTGAACTTGTGCAGAAGATGATCAGGTGATTAAACCATTAAAAATCAAACTAGCAGCTATGTTCAAAATAACATATTAAAATGCCTTTTCTTCCCTCCCCCCTCCCCCTCCGCTTTTAACAGTGATAAAGTAGCTTGGCTGTATCTACTTAAATTGATGTCCAGAGAGTGCATAGGGTGCTGTGCAATAACAAGGTAGCTGCTCTTCTGCAGAGAACAAAGTGCTTCAGATGGAGCTGAGGTCACCCTGCATCTGGTGCTGGTGCCTCGAGCTCAGCCACGCATTGTGTAGCCTGTTTGCAGCCAGCTGCTCTGTTTGTGGCAGTGACTCAGTGGTGGGAGGAGGAGAGCCATCATGTGAGATGTATTCTAGCAAGTAGTGACTGTTGGATTAGATAATGCTATCTGTGCCCACATGCTGGGGCTTCCAGCATTTTAGAATAAAACTCAAAACGTTACTGTCTTGTTTATTGCTCCATAGGCTGAGGCAAGGTTAGAGGAGCTGGTGTAAGAGCTTGGAGCAGCCCTGAAAGCCTGGATATACTGAGACTCCAGTTTGAACAACCCAATTGGTTTGGATTGATGAATCCAGGTTTAATTATAGCCGGGGTTGTACACTTTAACACAGTAGTTATTCCTAGATCCCTTGTTTGTGTTGGGTTATGAAACTTGAAAATAAACATAGTGAAGCACAGAATGAAAGATGTATACACTGCTGAATGCTTTCATATAATCACATTTGGTTTCTTATACAGAATGCAATGTTTTAAGCTAGCAGTAGTGTTGCCTTTTGGGTGTTATCCTTTTGTCTCTCTTCTGCCATACCATGTTTGTTTTAGAATAAGTAAAAGCACAAGCAAGAAACTACTTTTTGAAAAAGAAACCAAACAAAACCCACCATGTGGGTGGGTTTTTTAGCCTGAAAATCTCCCCTCAATTTTGTGATTTTTAATTCCATGTTGTTTTTTTAAATTACTCAAATGATGGTTTTTGGTGTCCTCTTTTAGTACAGCAATCTTACTAGTGCTTTTTTCCTCCCTCATCCTTCTTATTGTTGTTGTATCTTTAGGCAGACAAAACAGGGATAGTATTCTTATTGATCTTTCTGAGTGATTTGATGCCCCGCTTTGACATCAAGTTTTTCAGCCAAGAAAGAGTGGAATATGAAATTGGTGTGTACATAGATGATGACTAACAGCTGTCAAACACTATGTATTGTCTGCCTGCAGCTGACCTCTTCACTCAATGCAGCAATTACTTCAGTCAGGTCTGTTCCTCAAGATATTTTGTTTTCTACAGGCTTTACCTTGGATCTTTGTTTTCTACAGTGAGTTTTAAAATTAAATACTTCAAACCAGTTTCTGTTCATCTTGGAATGTCTATCAGCTCAGTGCCTGCTGAATTTGGATGTGATACAAAGATGCCTTTGTCTGTACTGTGCATGAAAATACCTCTGTTTTTAATGTATCTGGCTTTGTGGCAAGAAGCCTTCCAGGTTTGTGACTGAACTCTGTTATTGAGGCTGATATATGGGCTTCTCAGTGCAGTTTCCTATCATCTTTTTAGGAAAAAATTTAATGGTTTGATCTCACTTCCAAGAGCAAAGCAAGCTAGTGTTAGAATCCAGCAGATTTATGTGAATGTAAGGCAAAACTTTCACTTGAGGAAACAAGGTGACCTGCCAGAGCAGGCAGCTATTTGCTTTTGCAAGCTGTTTCAGCTCTGGATTTGTTACTCATAGATTTTTTTTTTTCTCTTGGTGCCTTTGTAACAGCAGCTCTGTTTTTTGACAAAATGGGAGTTGCTTAATTTTGGTGTGGACTTGCTCTGGTGGAAGGACAGTCTTTCCACAAACTGAGACACTTGCAGAAACTCTTCTGCAGACGACCAAGATATGGAGGCTTAGATGTGAAGAGTGTTGCAGAAAAGGACAGTTTCTCTCTGGCTATTAAGTCTGTTCTGACACAGAATATTGTTTTACCAGTTGCTTAATCTCTGTCAGTCATTTCATCTTCAGGAGCAGAAGTTAAAACAACTGCCTCTTCCCTTCCCCCTCACCAGTATAGATCAAAAGATAGTGGATACTATTAATTTGAGAGAGTTTCCTCGTTGCCCATCACAACACACTGGGTTTTGAACGTACTGGTGCTATGTGCTAAAGGCATAATAGAAAATGATCTCTGTGCGTGTGTATTTGGCTCATTTCGTATATCAAGAGCTGAGACAGCAGCACTTCTTAATTGTTATACCCTTTTATGATCTGACTCAGAGCAAGCAGGAAGGCTTTCTGTGTACCCGAGTAAGGAAATTAACTGCAATTGTATTTTGCAGTTGTCACGCAGGAGAAATTCTAAACCCTTTCACCATCACAGAGATGTGACAGTGTGTGCTTCGTTCTGCTCATTGCATTTTTCTACATGTGTTATTTCAATAATGTAGTTGTGTTCCTGATGCTTGTCTGCCCAAAGAACTGCAGGATTTATGCTGATATTAAGTCACAAGTTATTGTAGTAAATATGATTCTTTCTTCATCCTCTGCCAGTACCTCCCAGTATCTCCATAACTGGACAAAAGTATAAGGTAAGAGGGGAAATAATTTTAAAAACTGATGCAGTATTAAAGTAATCTAATATAAAAATAGCACAACCAAAAAAACCTCAAACCAAACCAAAAAACCCACAAACAAACAAAAACCCAACCCAAAATCCAAAACCTCCACCAAAACACCCCAAAGTGAAGTTTCCCAAGATGCTTTTGACATGAAACTAATTAGGAACCATAAAGTTCCATGAGTAGGATCTGTGATAAAGCTAGCAGCTACTCTGAATTTCTGAAGTTGACTCTGAATCTAAACATGTGTAACAATACCTTGTGTGTGACTGACATGCTCTACAGTTTTGTAGATTAACTCTTAGATTTAGTAATCCATACTTCCAAAATAGTTAGAATCACATTTCCTTTGCATAATGAGCCATTCATTATCAGACAACTTTCTAGGGCACTTTTAGTACCTCTCCATCTTTTTCAAAAGTTGTCCTGGTGGCCAGATACTGTGCATTCTAAGGCTGAAGGATTTTCATATGTTGCTTTCACAGTGCTCTTGAGCTACCAGTCTTGACATTCAGACATACTTTAATTAATGTGTGATGACTCTTCATAATCTAATAATGCTTTTGCCTAATATAATTTTGATCTCTGACAAAATTTTAAAATAAAATTATGCTATCTAATGCTAACTAAACAAAACCAAGGGGGATTTAATGCAAGTAGTTTTTTTGTTTTAAATAATCAAATGAGTTTTTAATCTTTTTAAGCAACAACTGTAACAGTTGTTAAGCTTAGTTTGTAGTTTACAAAATTCTTCCTTGCTCGTTAAGTTGTATTAAAGCAGCTTAATTGCAGTACTGGAACACTGATGTTCTGACCTGTGAACCTTTTGGCTTGCTGTTCAAAAGGTTGTTGAAATTGTTAAAATTACAGTAAAAATGTGGTGGGTTGTGAGTTGGGGAAGGGTGCAGGGGGCTTTTTTTTGTTTGTTTGTTGTTTTGGTTTTATGCGGTCGAGTTTTTTTATTTTTCTTGTTGACAAAGGGATGGTTCAGCAATGTATAATGAGAAAAAACTATGCTCAGTGATGCTGTATTTAATCTCGTATCTTGCTGCATGGGAATTTTATATGTTTGCAAGGTATTTTGCTGCCCTCTCTTGGTAGAGCACTTGTATTGTAAACAAAATGCTCACCTCGTTGATAATTTTTATTTGTACATTTCAAAAACTGGTTTTATACCTTTTATTTCCTGTAAAAATGGAAAATGATGATTCTTTTACTAAAAAATGAAATGTTAAATTCTGAGTCACTCAATATTTATTGAATAATCAGTATTATTTTATTCGAGTCCTGCATGGATGAAAGTGGTTATCTCATTGCCTTTCATCTGTATCTCATTAGATAGCCAATACAATTTGATCATGTTGATTGCTGATTGAAATGTATTTTGCCTCAGATTAAGTTTAAACACTTAGGTGCATTTTGTTATGACACAAGGGTTTTGTGTGTCTTTATAGCTCTGTGAAGAGGAGAAGAACCCCAGGAAAGCTTCAAGAATGCGTTAAGATGTATTAGGAGAATCAGTCAATCCCAAACACAGTTTTAGGCATAGCTACATCTTGAACTTTAGCTAAAATTGTTAAATTTAGTTAAAATAGCTAAAATTTAGCTAACTGCACACAGTTACATGCTATATAAAGACAGAGTATTCCTTTATATACACTCTCATCACCAATTCCCCTGTGTATACAGTACATAGTATACACACGTGCACTTACCCTGTCACTAGTTAGAAAAGCTTTAAGTAAAACCCTTCTGGGCCAGGGCAAACACCTGGAATACTTCCCTCTGCTACTCTCCTGTCTTCTGGGCATCCCTTGGTTCAACAGCTTCTTGTGCATGATGCCACTGGTTTTCTAAATGGCTTCCCATGGTTGTTAGTTTTATTCTTTGGGCTTTTTCCTATTCTTTGGTTGAATCACTCTGGCAAGGAGTTCCACAGCTTGTCTGCCTGATGTTCAGAGGAGCTCTTTTCTTTTGAGCTTTGCTGTTATTAGTTGCATCAAATCTTTCCTCTCGCCTGTTGTAATAGGATGTCCTCATCGCTCAGGATTTTGTAGAGTTCCAGTTGTCTTTTCCAGAATGCAGAATTCCAGTTTCTTTAATTATTTTTAGGTGGAAAGTGTTTGGTACGTTTGATCATAGTGTTGCTGCTCTTTGAATCTTTTCAGTTCTGTTGTTCTCCCCCTTTTGATGTGGGAACAGAGATTCAGGGTTTGTGAAGCAGGATGGTGCTGTTTTCTGTACTGCTCTGTAATCCTTTCCTGATGTCTAGTATCTGGTTTATGTTTTTGAACAGAACACATCAATGAATGGATGTTGTCACAGACCTGTGTGTTCTAACCCTAATATCTCACTCCTGAGCCAATAGTCAACGCAAAGTCCAGCGTTTTGTATATGAACTTAGCAGATTTCCCCTCTCTCTCCCCTGCTTCACTTCAGTTATATCTCAGTTGAGTTTTATTTGCCAGGTTAGTTGAAGTTGGAAGATCCATCAGTAGTTCTTCATAATCAACCATCATCCTTGCTATCCTAAATAACTTAATATTTTAAGCAGCTTAAAGAAGAGCACCTTGCTGTTTCTTTTCCAGATTGCTTATGAAAATATGAAATAGCAGAGCTCTTCATATGGCTTTATTGCAGAACTGCCTTCGTGATACTGGTCTTGTGTGAGGAATGACCTGTATTGAGGTTCTATTTCTATAAAGAAATGAAGAACTTAAGCAATTGGCAGTTACTTGATGTGTTGTTAAAACCCAGTGAATTGATACCTTCTAGTATTATAAACTAAATATAACGTGAAATGATTATAACCTCAAATGCCGTATCTGCGTTTCAGTTTTAGGATGAACAGAGTACACATTTGTAGGTAGAATATGCTCATTTCTGGCGAATGAATGAAAAAGAATGAAGACAATAAACAAACCTGCTTTGGAGCCTGTTATTGTTGACTTCTGCTCTGAATAGCCCTTTAGCAACAAATGTGTGCGCATTCACCTCTCTTTTAGGGAAAAAAAAGAGCTTAAGATGAGCAAGCTCAAATTAGCTATGATGAAAAAACCCTGCTTTCCTTAAATAATAGATTTTATCTGAGGGGGAAAAGAGCATATAGTAAAACTAGTTTTGCACAATACAGCGCAAGCAAAAATGTAATGTAAAAAATACTTTAATATCTCTTTTGGAGCTTAGATTTTTGTGGTTTATATTACATTCTCTTAATATTTTATAGAAATCCTCTACTGGTTCCAAATATGTATGGGTCAATCACCAGACTTTTTAGTGGACTTCAGAGGCTAAAAATCAAACATTTAACAAGCTGAGTTGCAGCTCTGGTTTCATGGTGACTGCTATTACAGCTTTGTTATATGGGAGAGCAGGAGCTGAGGGAAGGACTGATTAAAGGAGCCATAACTATTTTGCTGCTCCTGAGGATGGTGGGTAACAAGTTCAGTAGGGAAAAAGTCCTTTTGCTGTACATAACTCAAATTTTATTGTTCATAGCAGTTATGAAGTTTCAATATTTGTAATTTATTGTTGTTTACAAAGGAAAAACACTGGTCCGAAAAATGGGTGGACTTCATAACAGTTCAAGGACTAGAGTTTCCAATTATGCCAATATTTTCTAGGCATGAAAAGGAGTGAAACAGGTGAAGTTCCTTTCATTTTCAGAATTCAGTTTGTATGACTCTACACATTGAGTATAGCATTGCCAGTGACCTGTCCATGAAAATTGCCCAGTGGTGTAGTATGGAAAACATGTATCTAGCAGCTTGAGGTGTCAAAATTCAGGTCACCTTTTTGCTTCATAGTTAAAAGCTGGCTGTGCTTTGTATTTGTTGAGAAGCCCTCTTCAGTTTGCATCTGAAGCATGGAAGAAAAAATGACTGTGTGATTTATATACAAGATTTTTTTTTTTTTTTGGAAACAAGAATTCAAAGAGAACAACAACTTATAACATTTTCAGTGTTATGTTCTGACAGGAACATACTGGCCACAGCTGGGAGGAGGATGTGCCTATTTTTTGGTTTAGCAGCGAGTTATCCCCAAGAGATGAAAAATCTTTAAAAATAAAAAGGTGTATTTTACCCAGCTAGGAAGATTTATTTATCTTAAAAACAAACAACAGCCTAAAGAAAATGTAAAACAAGTTGAGGAGAAAGAATCAAAAAGGTGGTATATAGCTTTTCCCACTATATTTTTGCAGGAAAGTCCTTTCAGCCAACCCAGAGGCTTTGGCAGAGACTTGCAAGATTCCTCCTTACCCTTAGGAAGTTCTTTATATTTCCTCTACCTGGCTTATACTTGCCTTCCCCCTCTCTGCTTTCCTTTGCAAAGACTCCCATGAGCTGGAAAACCTGCCAGCTCCCTGCAGTGTTTCCTTGGCTGCCGCAGCCTGGGTTTTCTTTGACCATGTCCAGTTTTCCCCTGCCTTCAGGGTGTTCTCATGTTGTTGCCAGTTAAATTGTATGTGTGCATAGTACTATGCAAGTGGAGACGGACATGTTTTGATGCTTCTGTAAAATTTGGATAAATACTAGCTGACTAGTTAATCCAAAAAAACGTAGTTTATGTGAGGGTGTTTTTTTTTTTAAATGAGTATTTGTGTTATTACTGTTTCACTGTACTTTTATTCACTGCTTCGGGTATAAAATACCATGCAAAGAACAAATGTAACTCCATATCCCAAACTGGGAAGATTGTATCAGTAAATTAGCAGCAGCAGCTTTCTATTCTTACTTCTTGAAAGCTGTTTGTCAGAATGTTCAATTAGTTCAGAGGAAATTGGATATGTGATTTTTTTTTTTACTGTAAACATAATAAAGCTCTTATCCAGCTCAGAAAAATGACACATAGAATTAAGAATTTTATGTAGGTACAAATGGTGTGCTTTTGTTTTTGCTGGTGCAAAGATTGTTGGTTAGTTTCTCTTCTTGTCCTCTTAACAGTTGCTTCATATTTTTGGTTTTCACTTTGCAGCTTAGTCTTTTTCCTTTTTTCACAATTGTAGACAGTTGCAAGAGCAACAGAGGCAGAAGGAGCTGGAACGGGAAAGGCTGGATCGTGAACGAATGGAACGGGAGAGGCTGGAGAGAGAGAGGCTAGAAAGGGAAAGACTTGAAAGAGAGCGCCTAGAGCAGGAGCAACTGGAGAGAGAACGGCAAGAAAGGGAACGGCAAGAGCGCCTAGAAAGGGAGAGACAAGAGAAGGAGAGGCAGGATCGAGAAAGACTTGAACGACTTGAACGGGAAAGGCAAGAAAGAGAACGACAAGAACAGTTGGAAAGGGAACAGTTGGAATGGGAAAGAGAGAGAAGAATTTCAAATGCTGGTAAGAATTTCAAACCCTGAGTGTGTTGTGTGTTCAACTGTCAGACTACTCTTTATGTGTTTTGGTGATGGAGTGTGAGAGGAGCAACAAAGGGCAGTGAGTACAGTTTTGTGACAACAGGCTTCTATTTGCTGGAATTCCTTTTTTTTTTTATGGCAAGAAGTCCAAGAGCTTTGACTTTCTTGTCATAATTTTCCATTAACCCTGAAATAAGTTTTTTTGCACTGTTTGCTCACTCCATTGCCGTACTCTCTGATTGCTTGAAGAACTTGAAGCATATTGGACGCCCTCAACATTGGTTAAAGTGTGATGAGTTAAACTTTCTAAATACCTTATCATTGCTTGCTCTATTCAACAAGATGTATTTTGCAGTGCATAATTTGGGAAAAAACCCCTAAACATGCCAGGTTGACTGTGTTAACATAGAAGGTATGTACCCATATAAGGCAAAGTGATATTGGAGAAAAGCTTCTCAGTCTGAAGTCTGGCTTAATTTATCATTGTAGTAACATTTCAGTGAAATGTATTGTATGTGCTTGTAGATAAGATAATGCAGTGCCTGTGGAAATGTATCCAGTGATGACTGAAAGCTTTCTCATTTTGGTAATATAATGGAACATTGGTCAAGTGCTTAGTTGTTCTTTAGTAACAAACTCAATTTGCATAAGTCAGCTCATGGTAGAAGTCAAGGAATGCTGTGCAAGAACTAGTCATTTTAGAGCAGAGGATTTTATGGGTAGTTGTATTCCCAACACTTTCAAGTTTACGATGGAGCTTTTTCTGGGGAATAGAAAGATGATACTTGCTGCCTAGGGTAGGAATTTTGTTAGTGGAGTTGAAACAAATGTTAAGATCACTACACTTGCTTGCAGTTTGCAACCAAATACGAAGATAAAAACTCATAAAACACTGATTACTCAACCCTATATCTAATCCATCTCACAGATGGGATTTGAGAAAACATTCTCTGGAACATACTTGTAAATTCAAATGTTGGCACAAAAATAGTTGGTAAGATTTAAAAGCACCTGTTGATAATATGTAAAACTTTCCTAACAGTATTTTCACTTGTGCCTAATCCTCTGGTACTAACTGTAGTCTACATTTATACATTTTGTTTGAATGCTGGTTTTGTTGCTTCATTAGCTCCCTTTTTCTCTTTCTCCTTTTTTTATCCTGCCTTTGCTGCTGCTTTCCATCTTCTGTCCAGCTCCATCTTTCGACAACTCCCCGTATAGCACTTCACTTCCTGAATACTCCAGTTGCCAGCCTCCTTCAGCACCTCCTCCATCATATGCAAAAGCAGTCTCAGCACCAATGTCAGAGGCCACACCGGAGTACGCTGTAGTGACTTCTGCACCACCGACTTCCACTCCCCCTACACCGCCTCTAAGGCACTCTGCATCACGTTTTGCTACATCTTTAGGCTCAGCTTTCCACCCTGTTCTCCCCCATTATGCTACGGTTCCTCGTCCGCTGAACAAAAGTTCTCGGCCCCCTTCTCCTGTCAATGCCATGGCGACTTTGCCTCCAAATACAAAGCCTGTTGCCTGGTCCGCACCCAGTTTTGCCCCCCTCCCCCCGTCTCCTCCAGTAATGATAAGCAGTCCACCAGGCAAAGCTACTGGTCCGAGACCTGTCCTCCCAGTGTCAGCTTCTAATCCGGTGACCCAAATGTCCACGTCTCCCACGGCTCCTAACGGGCTTCCTGAAAACCTGGCTTATCCGGTTCCTTCACCTTCTACCTCAGGTCCAACGCCGCCTCCGCCACCTCCTCCCCCCCCACTGCCTTCCTTTCCGCCTCTATCACTCTCTGGACCTCAAGCTTCTCCTTCTCCCAACTCCCCGAATGCCTCGACTCCCTCATCCAAGCCTAGTGTTCTCCCTTCTCCCTCTGCAGCTACCCCTGCCTCTGTTGAGAACTCTCTAAACTCTGTGCTGGGAGACTCCTCTGCTTCTGAGCCAGTCTTGCAGGCAGCCTCTCAGCCGATTGAACCTACGACCCAGCAGGGTAAGGCTTTCTGTTATTGCTACTAATGCGCTAAGCAGGAACGCAGTCGAAACCAATTGGTGTCAAAGCCCCTAACTGCCCCCAGGCATTAATACAATGCTTCCAAAGTTGCAGTGATCTTAATACCACAACGAAATACCGTTTGGAAAACTGGGGTAAGGGAAACTTGAAAGCTCCTGTGCACAAGAGCTGGTGTTCTGTGGCCTGTCATAAGCAAAAGTCCGATTTCTTAAGCTCTCACCTGTCTAGATCTGAGCTTGTCAAATGTTTGCTTGGTAAATATTGCACTGTTAGTTTATTTGGAATGAGGTGTTAACAGGCAGCATCATTAGTTTCCTCATGGTAGCCAACACAGAAGAACACGTGTGTGGCTTTGGACCTTAAGTGAGGAATTATTCAAATTTAGAAAATAGCATGTAACACCTACAGCATTTCCTTTTGGACAGTGTTTGTATTTGGATACATGGCTGTATGTGCACACATATATATAGATAGGTCTTCTGTGGTATTCTATCAGCGTAGCTAAAGAGACTTTAGACAGAAATTTTGATTAAGCAGGTGACAATCTTAATGGACACTCTACCAATGTGACAGACATACGTGTTTTACATGGGTCTAAATGTCTTTGTTAACCTGAATCCTGCTTTTATATTGATTTGGTAGATTTAGATCTTTGTACATAACTCTGCAGTAGCTGAGCTAAAGGGATGGGCCGAGGGGCTCCTGGGGGATAAGCAGCCTGTGTCTTAATCACACACAAGCCATGCAGAGTAGATCCTTTTTATACCCTCTTGTCTTAAATAAGATGTGAGCTACTCTGGGATGGAGTGGAAATAGGGTGAACAGCCTCACTTCTAGTATGGAATAAAAGTGTGCACTTGGATGGTGAGTGATGCCTAGAGAGTTTTAAAGGCTTTTGAATTTATGCAGTGGTTAGCAGACTTCAAAACCAGGCAGAGTTGTATGTGAAATTCCTGCCCTTAGAGACTGCTTAAGATAGTTGTGCAGCACTTTTAGTACCTTATGGCAGTTTGGATGAGATGGGGAGGGATGTGTGGAGCTGTTATCTTAGTCACAATTTCTTAAATTCTTCTTATAATAATAACAACACAGTGATCATCAGAATATTACTTTTTCGAAATACGTTTTGTATTGGATATCATTGTGAATTTAAAGCATTAAAAGAACGATACATAAAAAATAGAAGAGCTCGTTCCCATCAGCTTGAAATATGTCAGTCTTCTAACTCACCAGTTAGTGTTTGTATTAAATTATTAAAGTTGATTAGTGGAATGTTTTTTAGAAGAAAGATTTATAAATAGCTTAGAAATTAGCATTGGTACTCAAACAGTTTAAGGGCTCAGATTGGGTGATGTGTTAAATGCTTTTTAATACAAGGAAAGGTCACTCTGTGTTTAGCACCATGGGAACACACAGTATTGTTCCTACATGGTGTGATGCTCGTGCCTTACTTGACTGGTGTAAAGTTCTTCTTGGTTGCAGCATGGAACCTGACTGGAGGGGTTTCCTATCTAAATGTCTCTGAAACTGGCTGATCTCTCATACTATACTATGTAATATTTTTAGTACATTGAATAAGAATGTTTGTCTCCTGCTGAAACTTGCAGTGTTTTCTTGCCTAGTATCTTACAGTTTTGGTGTTTCATGCACTGAGCAAAAGAACCACCATTTCAATGGAAATAAGACATTTCTTTTCTAAGTCCTTAATGTATTCTGTTTGTTTTCTCTTTGATACTAGGTGGTGTCCAAGGACCACCAGCACCTCCTCCTCCACCTCCCCTACCCCCTGGCCCAGCTCAGTCTTCAGTAGCAGCCCCACCTCCTCCTGGCCCACCACCGCCTCCTCCACTTCCACCTTCAGGGCCTCCACCGCCACCACCACCACCTCCTCCACTTCCTAGCCAAGTTCCTCCTGTTCCCCTTCCACCTCCTGCTCCTCCTCTCCCAGCCTCTGGATTTTCAGCGGGGTTCGTGTCCGAAGATAATCGCCCTTTAACTGGACTAGCAGCTGCACTTGCTGGAGCCAAACTTAGGAAAGTCTCACGGGTAAATATAACTTCCATTTCATTTTCCAGTTCCTGTCTCTAAATCCTGTCTTCCTGAACTGATTGTAACCTTTGTTCAAGATTAATAGCAGTATCAAGACTTTTTGGGTAGGCTTAATTAATTATTAAAAAAGAATTACAAGATGTGCTACCAGCCCGTCACATTCTTTATGTAGTTGTGTCTTTCCTGTATGTGAACTCTGCTGATTTCATTAAGTCAACTCTCATTCTGTTTGCACATCTGCTGTTATTTTGTGTACTATGCAGGTTGAAGACTCCTCCAGTTCAAGTGGAGGAGGAGGAGGCTCTGCTTCATCTGCTTCATCTAAGACAGATGGTGGCCGTGGAAATGGACCACTTCCCTTGGGAGGCAGTGGGTTGATGGAAGAAATGAGCGCCCTGCTGGCCAGGAGGTAAGGAACTGTTTGTGCTGTGCTCCAGCTGCTTGGTCATCATTAGAGGTAGGATTTGGGGTGCCTGTTTGCAGCTGGCTAAGGATCAAATAAACATCGGCTTGCTCATGAGGTTGATAATGTTTCATGAATACCCATTTTTATTTGAGTGTAATCCAGTACTTCTGTACAAGTCTTTGTGCAGCAGTAGGGGAGGGGATTCAGACTTTAAATTGCACAGTTGCGTTCACCAGGAGTGTGTTGTCCTTGAAAGTATTTTGAAAGTGCCTCTTTAAACACGCTAATTTTCAAGTATCTATCAGGCTGTGTAGGTCTTTAGTTGCAGTAAAGAACATTCATCTTAAAACCGTGATGATCTTGTTAACTTTTGTCTCTGCTTATAGGAGAAGAATTGCTGAAAAGGGATCAACAGAACCAGAGCAGAAAGAAGATAAAACTGTGAGTTGAGAAATTTTATCTACTTCTCATTACTCAATAAAAAGATTGAGAGATATTCAAATGGTGTACAAGAG
Organism: Corapipo altera; assembly: GCF_003945725.1. Taxonomy (NCBI): domain Eukaryota; kingdom Metazoa; phylum Chordata; class Aves; order Passeriformes; family Pipridae; genus Corapipo; species Corapipo altera. Next base: position 4,828,330 of record NW_020884931.1, read on the forward strand.
CTTATTTATGCTTTACTATATATTTCAACACACACACACAACCACTATTTTGTAAAGTGCCTAGTGCTTACACGTTTTCTACATACATTTTAAATCTATATAAAAAGTGAAATAAATATTTAAACAGTTGAGACTGACTCTTGTGAATCTAACACTCCTCCCTCTTTTCTCCTTCTCTCCTCCATTTTAATCAGGAAGAATCAGAGTCTTCGACTTCTAAAGTTTCTTCAACAAGCACACCTGGTAAGTAGCACAGGTTTATGAACCCTGGGGCTCTATAATGCTACAATCTAGTGACAAATCTCAGCAGCTCTGCTGAATTTTGGAACCTGCTTCTTCTCCATAATTACAGCCTTTAATTTTGCTGTAGAATGGGTCCTGGTTCAGAAGGTAACTGATAAAAAGAATATAAGTGAATAAGGAATATAAGTGTATGGAGTTGAATTCTTTATCCCTGATTCCTCTGCTGAGGAGTGCTAGAAGCTAAGTGTGTCCAGATGAAAATAACTGGAAAACTTAATATTGAGATACAGCCAGTAGTCTAAAGAAGTTAGACTGCAAGGCAATAAATGACGTAACACAAATGAAGTTTTTACACCTCCCTCCCTTTTTTTTTCTCTCTCCTTAGAAGTTTGCTTCATTCTGTTAAAGCCAGGGATGAATTTAGCCTTAGGGAAATTAATATAGGACCAAAAGAGGGAAATGAAAGCCAGTAGAAGTGGTTCCTTTAATTGGTTGTGATGATAAGAAGCCTCATCAAACTTGTTAATGTTAGATGCGTTCAGAATTTAACCATTTCCTTCCAGTGGAGAAATTTCACTTCATTTCTTGATGTGAGATGCTCTGGTAATGCTCTGCCTCATCGCTGGAATGTGTCTTTAAAATGTTCTAAGAGGAATGCTTAGCATCCACTTAAGCAAGCTGCAGCCATAGCCGAAGTTACTCAGTTTTGCAGATATGGCTAAAATCCCACTGAAATAACTCCTATGGCAGGACAAGTCCTGAAGACTGGTGTATAAAAACAAGCTTCAGAGTTATTACCGGCACTGGCAACCTTTATTTGGCTGGGTCACAGGCTATGCTAGCAGACTTCTGCAATTCAGATACTCTTCTCAGTATCTAGCTGCATCCCAGAAAACTTTCTGGGCAACATGAGACTCTGAAAGGGCACGTCTGCCTCTCTGCTTGCCCAGCTTAGCAGAGCTGAGCAGCATGAAAGAAAGGGAACAAACTCCAAACCTGAAATACAGACTGATCAATAGCACATTGAAGTCCTGAGTTAAGTAATGATTTCAAGTAAGTAATAATATCTCACACTACAGAAAGTTCCTTTAGTTTTGAGTCTATTATTTTGAAAGGGGAAATGATCTTTTACAACTGTAGAAGTATCCTTTTGGAGACAAGACTTTGGAAAATAAATATCTTGTTGCTGAAAAGTTATTCTAGTTGTGTGAGGTTGTGTCATACCTTCTGTAACAAAATTGAAATTGGCACTGAATTAATTTTATATAATTCATTACCAGCTCAGGAAAACTCCTTTAGCTTAAAATCCTCTTCCTCGAGTATTTGAAGCTGACTGGTTATGTTTCCAGAATTCCATATTTCACAACTGAAAGCAATCAGATACATAAAGTATAGGCAGACCTTCTCCCAGTTGGATTAAGAATCAAATGGCATTTACAGTGTCTAGGACACAAGTGAGACTCTAAGATGCTCTCACAACATAACTGGTAGTATGACTGAAAACTACCAGATGAATACAAAAGATAGATACAAAAGGAGGCAGCTTAGTATAAAAGAATTAATGCAATGTAGGAACAACAGCAAAAAACCAACCTGCTGACTTAAGTTGCCAGATGCTTGAAGTTTTCTCATGTAAATTACACAAGGAATGGAAAAAGATAGTTTTTAATCTCCTCACTATGTTTTCCAGAACTAACAAGAAAGCCTTGGGAAAGGACAAATACAGTGAATGGAAGCAAGTCACCTGTTATTTCCAGGTACTCCCCTCAGCTATCTTTTCCTTATGTTTGCTGTTGTACATGCTGCTGAAGATGGTGGGCTAAAATAGCAAAGCTCACCTTAATGGTGTTAAAAGTAAAATGTATGGGTTTAAAATTACTGCTGTGAAACTGCTTTTTGGCAGTTCTAAGTAGGAATCAAGAGTCACTTTTGGAGAATGCTAGTAAGTGAAATTTTTGACAGTAAAATCAAAATTATAACTCAAAAATATTCTTTAACAATTGCTAGTATATAACTTGAATTACTAAGGTGTATATGTGCCTATAGCAATGTTTAATTTTTTCTATTTGTTTGAAGTCTGAAATTTCCTGCGAGGGAAAACCAAATTCAGTGCTGCAGTTCACACGCTCAGTAGTAAATCTAGTGAATAGGTGTTCTCCCTTCTATCACTGTGCTAGTCATAGAATGGTTATCTAGTCATTTAAGCTATCTTGGTAAGATTTGATTCTGTGACAATTTTCAGTAACTGTCTCGTACCAATCTAAGGAAGTCTGTCATTAAAAACTACATCCTTCACTGCATTAACCAATCTTCAGTAACTTGTCAGCTGGAACTTTAGTAGGCAGTGGGTGTTTCAGTGGGCATTTCAGTAAGTGAAATAGTTGCTTTAGGTATTTTTTTGGAGGTATGTTTAATTGCAATTTACATTAAGCAGAAGGCTTGGGCTTCATTTAGAATTCCTGTATGTTGTGTGTGCAGAGGTTAAAGGATTCTGAACTGTGATAATCTGACAGAATTACCTGAATTTCTTGAGAGAAAACAAAAGAACATGTTAAACTTTGGAATGCTGTGTTTGAAATTACTTGAATTCTCCTTAGAAGTCTGGTCTGTTGGAAACAGCTATACAAGATTTGGTGATTAGAGTATTAAAAACAGCTGTTCTTTAAGTGGCCTCACTTGCAGCTGAGTTTGCCAGTTTAGTTCTAAAATACAACACTAAACATTCTCAGCCTGTATCAATATCCTTGTCTGTCCTTCAGAAGTAACTAAATCCCAGGAGCTCAAGGTGTCTGCAGCCTTGATTCTGGTTGTTAGCTTTGTTTTTTTTCAAAAAGTAGGTGACATTGGTGATGATGTTGTCTCTGCTACACTGTCAGTGTAACAAAATGCTGCATTGCCTTTAGCCTTGACTGTCCCCTGCCTTCTTCCCCTTCACCCCCCAGTAGGTCTTACCTGCTTTAACCAAGGTCTCTTGTACTGATACCTTGTTCTGCTTCAAGGTGTGGCATTGAGGGGGAACTTGTCACAGAAATATTTTGTGTAAGGAATCCTAAAGAGCATTTTCAATTTCATATTGATTAAAACAGTTGCTGACCTGTCCCTTTGGCTGTAGGTACCCTATGGATAAGCAGTTGAAGAAAGTGAAGGGATTAATAAGTAGGGTAGCTCTCCACATCGAACTCTTTTGGGGAGTCTGGAATGTTTCTAAGTCTTGTTTCTACCTGCCCCTACAACAGCAGGTTCTTGTAAACTGTTTTATGCATCTAATTTCACTGATCTTTTTTCAGCTGGTGAAATTCAGAGTTGCTGAAGTCTTTTAAAAAAATATTTTCTGGCCTAGAGGAGTACAGGACTACAAAGGATTTTTGAGATTTCTCTTGAGATGCATTGAGACATTCTCTCCATCAAGCTTTTGTTTTCACTCACCCAGTGGAAAATGTTGATAGAATTCAAGTTGATATGGGCCTTCATTGGTGTATACTCTAAAAATACTTCTACAATAAGAATGCTGTGTTTATTGAACATCAGTATTATTTTCCAATGCTGTCATAACCTACTTGCAAGTGCCATAAGTGTATACTTTAAGATTGCTGGTACAGCTTTCTAGTCAGTGTTTACAAGTTGCTTTGCCAGGATGAGGAATGTTTCACAGACCAAGAAAGAAAAGGTGTCAATAGAGGTCTCCCTTGAATATCCTTGCATTTTTCTTAATTCTCTACACTTGCTAAGTTTGTCTCAGCAAGCAGCTTGTTAAACTTTCTTTGAGTGAGTTAATAAAAGGGTGCTGCTATTTGAAACACTAGTACTGTGTTTGCCAAAAGGGGATATCTTTCACCTGGTAGGGCTTGAGAACCTGCTTCCAACCTCTACAGAGAGGATATGAGTCATCTACAGAGGTTAAGCAAAGTGTGCTTAAGAAACTGGCAAGTAAGCAAAATTTTCTCTTCAGAGCTTCCAAACAGGTTGACAATCAAGTTGTTATTCAGAATGAATGTTCTAAGCATTTTAAAATAAGCTAGTGTCCTGTTTAAGATCAGGCCTTTTTTTTTGTAGCAAACCAAAAAGACTTAAGCTTTGTGCTTTTATTTCCTGAAACATTCAAATAGAACTCTTGGACCTAGTGAAACTCCATGGTGTTTAAGGTGCTAAAACTGAACAAAATTAAGACCTATTATAGCTTGTTAAGGTAGTGTTTCTCCCCTTCGTAGACGGGAATCTCCATGGAAAAACCTGCTTGCTTCTGAAAACAGGTTCTATGATTCATTAAACAGGTATCATCCTGTTGGGATTTGAGACTTTGTAATAACCACTTTGACCAGTTCAGGGTTGGACTTTTTTTACATGGATTGGTAATCACCACACTCACCATCTCTTCACATTTTTTTGTCCAGTTGAGCCCATTTTTGCACTCATTAAAAGCAGATAGTGTCAAAGGCAAATTGAGATGGCTTAAGAACCAGACGTGAATTCATATTAAATACTGGTTTTCTGGCAGTCTCCACCTGCAAAGATGTAAATTCCTGTTGAATGCCAGGATTTAGTGAACCATTTACAGTGTTTTGAGAAGCAGGTTTTCAAAACTATAAAGTTTAGATACACAGGAATAGCAATTACTTTTCCAGGTGAGTTTTCACGTTTGCTTTTTGATTGAAGACTTGTTAAACATAAATTAATGTTTCTACTTGGAACATACTCACAAGTTAGAGTTAACATCATGTATTTTTTTTTCTGTAGATCTAAGTTTCACACTCTAGTGGTACTCACAAAGTACTGACATTTAAATCTTTCTTAGGAGAACTTTCCACAGGTAGAAGTGTCACAGACCCCTCAGAATTACTGAGTCAGATTTCAGCTTTGCTTTTCATGAAGGCACTCACTGTGGTGATTACTTAATCTTTTGTATGAAAGGTTCCCCTTTTAGCTACTTATCTTGGGTGGTGTATTCTGCATGTTGGCATGAATAAAATCTTTACTTTGCATGCTTGATTTAAGGTGTGTTAGGGACTGTCAGTTGCCTCACTGTCCTGTTAGGCAATGCTATGAAAAACCACACGGGAGAGCTCTTTAGCCGTCTATGGATCGAATGGTTGGGATGATTTATTAACTGAATTTCAATAGTTAACATTTCCTTAATGGCAACTGCATTCACTGTTAATCTTTCTTCTGAGCAAGTTGGAGAGGGGGGAAAGACAGGTAGATTTTCCTGATAATAGATATTATTTAGTTTACAAGTTACTGTCTTTCAGTATTTAAATTAAGAATGTCTTACATTTAGGAAAGCAAAAACAGAAGACATTCTTAAGACTGAGGGGGAGAGTTTTATAAAGGAGCTTTCCTGTTGAGATTTTTGACAGCAGGAGTAGGTCATGTAGGGTGGGTAAAGCTGACTTTTTATTCTGAAGCTCTGAAGAAAAAAAAAACATGAAGCAGTCATTTTGTGGAGAGCTTTTCTTTGAAGTCATCTCATTAAAACATTAAAGTAATCAGTTATTTTTTTAAAAAAATTTTAAAAAATATTTAAGTATATTCTTGTTTGGACTTTTCTATTAAGGCAGTAGGTGCCTGTTATCAATTGCCAGGAGCTGTATTTAAGAGGATACTGGGGGTTTTTTCAGTCATGTTTGTTAAATGCTGTAATACCGTAGAGCGTGGGAACAAAGTGGTATTCAATGGAAGTGATCAGAAAATATATATGAAGAATCTGAAAAACTCATGCTATTCTGCTTGGAGTAAGTCGGGGTTCACGGTTTGCGATGTAAACTGCAAGTAACACTTCAAATATCAGACACTTCGTGAAACAGCAATTGCCAAAGATCTCATCTTGATGAATATTTTAGAGCATGCAATTCTTCCATTATGAACTAAACACTGTAAATACATAAAGAGTTTTGTAAAAGATCCTAAATTGTGGTTTGCTTTCATAGCATTAGCACACACAGTAGATTTTGTAGTGGTTGCAAGGTGAATTCTATTTTTCAACTTCTTTCGCTATCAAGTTATTCAGTATTTCATCTTTTGTCTTACTTGGTGGATTGTGTATTTCTTTTTGGGGTGTTTCAAGCAATACTAATGTTAGCAGTTTTTCTCTTGGAACTTACATTTAAACAGTGTAGGCTTAAGTCTTAACAGCCATAGCAATTGAGTATTGGGATCCCACATGAAGAACAAGTATCAAACCAACATTTTGGTGTGTGCACCCTTTTCTGTTTGGAGTCATGTTTTGAGTGTTCTTACTTCAGGTAGCAAATCCAGAAAATGTTCCTGTCAGGTTGTAAAAGTCATCAAAACAATCCAGTGTGATGTTCATTCAGCTCTTATTGAACAAAACCCATGTAATAGGATAACTTCTCTGTGAATGAACTGCTGTCTTGTAAAGGAAGATGTATGAAAGCTGAAGGGTAGTGATTTGATAAAACAAACTAGGAAATATATGCATATATATGTTTGCTATTCTTTTTCTTTTGAGTGAGAACACAATTTTTTTTTTGGTTAGCTAAATTAAAAATATAGAAATAAATGAGAACGAAAACATGGGATACACTGCTTGTGTCCTTCACGCATTCTGCTTTTTTCTGGAAAAAAAAAAAAAAAATAGTTTTATAGTGCATACTCAAAAGAAGATGAAGCACAGAATTGTACCTTTCTTGCTGTTTTTTTTCTTTTTTTTTGTTCCTGTCCACCTTCCATTGTAATAAATAAGGCTGCACCATCAGGTGACAGATCCAGAAAAGTGCGGTGCTTAATGAATTTCTCCTGTGTAGGAATTTTGAAGTGACACACTGAGTTTAGGCCAGGCTTTTTTTGTTCAATGAAATAGGTCCCCGTTTAGTTTACTGACACCCTGCCCTTCCTCAAAGTTAGCATACTGTGATAATCCTAAACACTGGGCAAACCTCTTGACGTGAACTTTGTCCCATGCCATCCATCCATCCCTCCCTGCTTTGGAGAACCATTTTGGTATTCCTGCTGTCAGCATCTAGATACTGTGTCTGCTCATAGCTGTAGTAAGTACATGAGTCTGAATTACACCTTCTATAAAGGAGGGGGTGAGGAAAGAACAGTGAGAAGTCAGAAAACCCACTTCTTTTGGAATCTGTGTTTAAAAAATGCAAGATGATCTTGGAAAGCAAGTCTTTGTCTTAGGAGAGTATTGCATCAGGAAACATCGAACGTGACATAGTCCAAAACACTTAATTTCCTCTCACATATTATCTTACTGTTGTTGCAGTACTTGCTTTCAGTAGCTTTAAAAAGCAATTGATGGAATAATTTGGTTTGGAAGGGTGTCAGATAAGGTTGCTCAGCCATGTCCTGTCAAATGTTAAAAATCTGCCAGGGTGATTCCATGGCATTCATACAGTCAGCATCAACATGTAGTCATTAGTTAGTGGGAGTGTTTCCTTGAGAAAGCCTCTTTTGAATGAGTAAGCAACTGAAAAGATAAAGTATTTGACATCTGAAGGCGTTCAGCTTTTCATGCCCATTATGAAGAAATCAGAAACCACTGACAGTGAAATCTGTCTGCTACTTTGAAAGTTCTTGGTTTGAACTAATAACTCTTATTCATATGGTAATTAATATTTCCAGAGTGTGGAGAACGTTCTCGGTTGTTGCTTTCTATTCTGTGTGGTATTTTGGGTCTGCTTGATTTTCCCACCCTCCCACTCCCAGCATTTTTTTTTTCATTCTGATTCTTTACTGTGTTTTCGATAGACAAGTGTTAGTAAGTTTGATGGGGAAGTCCTATGTATCCTGTACTCATGGATGTGTTTTTGTACTGCAGACCAAAATCTACACCAACGGGACAACCTAGTGCCAATGGAGTACAGTCAGAAGGTCTAGATTATGACAGATTGAAGCAGGTATGTATATAATGCATTGAATGGGCAACTTGGATATATAAGGGCTTGTAGCTGTCCCATACCAATTTTTAACTGTATTAGCTAGTTCCAGACTTAATGATTTAGTAATTGCTTGCAGGGCTATGGTGGTGGCAGTGGTTTTTAGAGGGGTGTGAATTGTCAAGTTGAAGGATCTTCCTAAAGAGCTGTTTGAATCAACGGGCTTGTCCCCAAGTGGGGAGGGAGATTCTGGTGCAAGCTCCAGCTTGGTGGTTCTAGAGTGGCTTTTAACTTGGTAGTTGCTTCTAGACCATTCCGATTTAGTGGTTGGCTCTAAATTGGGTTATGGATCAGCAATCTGTTCCTGTTGCTTCTGGATTGAGTCCTGACTCAGCAGGCAGTTCTAGAATGGGTTCTGGCCTGGTGGGAGGTCCTGGAGTGTGTGTGGGTTTGTTCTAGGATCTAGTTTTGTCATCTTGAGAGAATTTGTGGGACTCTTGCTACAGCTTCCATTAAATGCTGCTGCTAATAGCAGTCTAGCTGCCTTTTTTTTCCCCTTCCTCTTTTTTCCTGGTCTGCTTTTATTTCTTTTCTGTGGTTCTTTCAAGTTGAAGGCACAGAAGATGAAGACCCCATCATCCCATAAAGCACAGCTCTCCCATGTTTTCCAGTGCACTCATTCCCACTGCCTCTGTTAAGATTATTTTCTCTGGAGGCCAAATAATCTCAAACTCTATGTCTACTGGACACATGTCAAGCTCTTACTTGCCCTTGCCAGAAACTGGTGGCCACACTCCCACTCTGGGGCTTCTTGCTGTTTGCCCAGGAGTCTTGTATAAGACTTGGCGAACAGGGAGACCTTCCTACTCCGCAGCTTTGGTACATGCTCTTATACCAGGAATACCTTCAGGCAGAAGTGTGTCCATGCATATGTTGGTGCAGCTCATAAGGGACTCAACAAATGTAGAGCACATGACAGTAATCGCATGCTCAGTTGTGAACAGCACAGTTGTGAACAGCATGCTGACCCCAACACTGGAAAAGAAACATCTGGAATCCCCTAGATGACTTTTGTGCTCGCTACGGATTTGGCGAGGAGATGACAGTCTCTTTTGCAGAAACAGACACTACCCCCCGCTCTGCTTGTAGACACACTATCAAATCATCAGTTAACATCACTTAGAGGAAAGGATGGAGAAAACAGCAAGTGGGAGGTGGCACCTTTGCCCTGTTGCCTTCATTTCCTCACATTCCGCTTGGCAACTGGGACCTTGATAACTTGATCTCCCTTTTTTCTTCTTTTTCTTTGAATATTTCCTTGGCTTGTGGTGCTTAGATAGCTCCTTTTTTTTACATTCCACATCACTTTTCACCTGTAGCAAAGCTTCCTTAGGTTAAAGGAATGTGTGGAGTTTTGCGGGTTTTTTACTTTTTTTTTTATTTGGCAGTTACATTAGTGCACTATTCTGACTTCAAAATGTCACTTCTCATAAGTTCTTTGGAAATCAATTTATAGGACTTCTATGGAAAATTTTTCTCTGTATTGTACTGCAGTAAGGATGTTTTATGGATGCCTGTCTTGGGTTTTGAGGATTAACTTGGAAGCTGAAGGGTGGGTTATGTGTTTCAGAAGGGTTAAGTGTTGTTTGGAAGAATCGGATTGGAAGAATTTTCGATTTCTCTCCACAGAAAATTACAGGTGGCAAAACTAATCTGTTCACTGATCTGTTATTTTTGTTTTGACACCACAGGACATTTTAGATGAAATGAGGAAGGAGTTAACAAAATTAAAGGAAGAACTCATTGATGGTAGGTACTGCTGTGTTTGCTGTTGCTGTTCAGTTTTAGAGTAAGTAGCTACAGGAGCTTTATAATGTGTTTACAAAGTGTTTCCAGCCTTGAGAATTATATATTGGTAAAAGTAGCTTTGTTGTTAGCCTGGTGGCAAACCATTTATGCCAGACCTGTTCTGATTGATGTGCTTTGTTTTCTCTCCCGGGAATTTTGCTTTAGTAGAACATTTATACCAAGTAGTGTCTTTTAAGAGTGGTTGGAGGGATGCTGTATTTGGGTGATTTGCAGTTGTCCTTAGTATCATGTGGTGGTAGGTAGGTTATTTTTAAATAATCCAGAGATGCTGAGGTGCGTATTTCAAAATTGGTAATATTCAGACTAAAATGGTGCTTCCAGCTTTGTCTTCCCTTTGATCTGTAACATAGGAGTCAAAGAAAAGAATTCTCACAATTTTCATTTTTAATGGAATACCTTTTCAAAAGTAGTCTTCTGTAGTTAAGAGAAAACACCAAGAAAGCGCAATCTTAAAGGTCCACCAGTCAGGAAGTAAATAAAAGTCTGTGTATAATTTACTACCTTGGTGGGCTTTTTTTTTTTTCCTGCTTTGTGGAATGTACCAAAATAAAGTATTGGGGGGAAAAAAAGTCGTATTAAACTCATACAACTGCTGATAAAATATCAAATGTCATCAGCTGATGTTGTAGGAAGAGCTGGCTGGTTTTGGGCTACAGAGAATGGGCTTTTCCCTATATTTTGACTGTGCTGTGTTGTACCTCAGCCTTTTACAACAGTGCAGTGCAAACTGTACAGGGCTCTGAGGCTGCTCTTAGAACAAACAAAAAAACTTAAGTGAGCCCAAACATATGGTAGTGATTGTCATTAGGTAAGGTCATAGGCTTGCTGGAGATGGGAACTGAAAAATAAGGTGTTAACTTTACAGGAAGAAAAAGGGTAGTGCCTGGTTGATAATGACAATTGTCTGAAGCCACGTGAGACTGTCTTATATATTGCTTATTCACATTGTAAGACTATTGGAGCAGGGTGAGCCTTCTTTAAGGGCTCAGTTGTGTATTCTGGCTTTCTGCCTTGACTGTGACTATTTGATTTGCTAATTTTCTCTCTCTTTCTCTCCAGCTATCAGGCAGGAACTCAGCAAGTCGAATACTGCATAGAAAGACTAGTACTAAGCCGATGTGACTCTTTAACTTGATATAAAACTGACTACGTTTTGTGAGCTGTTAGAAGAAAACGGAGACAGACAGACAGACACTTGGAAGGAGGGAGAAACAACCTATTCTGAAAAGCTTCAGACACATCACTCTGGTGATATGCTATTCCCCTCCTAGTTTGCAGCTTTTTTCTGACCTTTACAGCAGGGTGGAAGAGACTCTTAAAGTTACTGTAATGATTATGCAGAAATTCCTACACCTATCAGACAAGATCACAATGCTTTGAAGTCTACTCATGTCAAGATAAAATTGCACATGTTTCAGAATTCATGCTGGTTTAAAGGTAAACCGGTGGGAGAAAATGAACCTAACTTGAGAGATTACAAGTCAGACTTACAATTTACTAAGAAGATTACAATAAATACAATGATACAGAGAAAACTGGTTTTAACCCCCAAAGACAGATGTATAACCCAGCGCCCTGGGACAAGAAGTGTGGTCCCTCGGGTGCAAAGTAAAAGGAAAGGAAAACCTGTTGGTCCAGATGATGGTCGCAGTCCTGTTGAGGTAATGATCACAGTTGCAGTCCTGTTGGAGTTCTGGTCTTTCTCTCGATCTGCCGAGTGGTACCAGAAGTCCAAAAACCCCAAGATTATATGTGCTCAGGTTCAGGTGGGAATGTCCAGTACCTCCCCCAGGGCAGGGAGTTTCACAATGGGTGATTTAACTCTGTGAGTCATGGGATATTTTTGGAGTCTTTAATGGTCTAGGTCCTTGCAGCTGCCTATTATGCCAGTCCAGTATGGCCCATTAGCAGAGATGACCCCTGAGGCTGGGTGTGAAGGTGCTAATGCTTCCCGGAGGGGAGTAATCACAGCTGAGTCATTACTGTAAAGACAAAGAAACACTCCTCACAGAGTTCTTTAAGCCCAGCTTGTAGCCTGAGGTGTCAGGTGTGCCCTGGGCAGCTGCTGCAAATGATCTATTATTAACAGTCCATCAGAAATGACATAGAGGGTGTAGAATACACAGTTTTGGTTATACCCACATTGTGATAAACTGGTCCCGACCCCTGTAACTAGGACAGTTGTTAAGACAAAAAACAGGGAAAAGCTTGGGAAGGCTTTTCAGAGAGGTTTTCTTTATTAATGAAGGAGTTAGCAAGTTATACTGTTGTACTTCAAATGTATCTCAGGTTTGTCTTCCTATCATATCTGATATTTCCATGAATAATTTAAGAGATCAGATGTGTAGAAGTTCGGTTCACAAAACATGGAACAATTAGAAACGCGCGCTTTTAAAGGGCAATATTTGTAAGTGAATGACCTAGACGGTGATAACATATCAAGACTTTGGAATTTTATGATAGGAAGCCTCTCTAGTTAGCCTTCATGCAATTTTATAGGAAAACAAAAAAAAAAAGCAAATACAGTCCAGAGTTTAAAGATGTAGATGCCTTCCTACATTGTTACGATGCTTTACCAAATCTAAGACTTCTACATAATGCGAATCAGCAGTCAAATGTAAATCATTAGTATGTTGTAGATTTACAGTAGATTTTGGGGCTTTTTTTAGATTTATGCATGTGGACATTTTTGTAATGTAACACAACACAGCCAGCTTTTTAATTAAAAGAAAAATTGCATGTCACAGAGTAGCCTTTTCATTTGTAAGGCTTAATTTATGCCCAGAAAGATGCGGGATGAGGGAGGGGGAAGGTGACACATTTTTATTACTTTCTACACTTTTTCTTCATCTTACATGCATGTGTAATAATGAGGAAAACATAACTTTTATCAGTAACCATGTTAATGGAACCAGGTACTTAATCCTTTTGTATCTTTTTTCAGTTTTCTATTTGAAATTCAGTAGTACTTCCATAATGGTTCTGAAACTCCCAGGTGAACCAAACTCATTTCTCTGTGAGAGAAAAAATGTGTAGGCATCTGAATTACTGAGGATGCCCCTGTGTAAGTGTGTTGTCCTTTACCTTTTTACCATGACCTTCTGCTTCACTCTTTTCTGAGACTCCTTTTTTTGATTGTTTAATGAACAGAACAGCAGTTACCTTAGAACAACAGAGCATCAGGTCACAGTAAATGTCCCCTTCTCCTCCTAATTTATCTGCCATCTTCCTTTCCAAAAACAGTCAAAACCAACAAAACCCCCCACAGCTCCACACAACCCAAACCCAGAAAAACAGCAACGCCATTGGTTTTGTTCAACAATTTGAGAATCATTTCTCGGGAAGGTGATACTTTTCTGTTTCCCAGGGTTTTCAGATCTTATGCATTTAATTTTTTTTTTTATTTTTTATGTTTTTTTTTTTTTTTAATGTGGTACAATTCAGTGGAATAGAAATTCTTTCAATTGGATCTGTAGTGCTTTGGACAAAGAACATGGATCAAAATCTTTCCTTTTCCTTTGCACGGTCAATTTTTCCAGGCTGCAACAGTGCCATGTTTGCTTTGGGATCTGTGCTGATCAAAAAGAAAAGTTTACTTACAACTTTTGGAGGGATTAGCGTTTCAGCTTACATGTATGTGCAGCTTCATTCATAGGACAAATGCTTTCCATAACATACTGTCTTGAGTGCTGAACACCAAAGCAAAACAGCACTTAACAGCTTTGGAAAGGCTTCAGAAGGAAATTTTTCACCCGTTCAAACATTGCCTATTTCTAGAGGTTCAAATTCTAAGAGTTGACAACAGTGGAAATATTACCTGACTCCATTTGTTTTTTTTTTTTTTTAAATAAAGAGAAGCAACAACATTTTTCTGCATGCATTTATTGGAGGCATTAAAAAAAAAATCCATAGTAAGCTTGTCAAGTACTGTTTTTCTCAAAACAAGAGGAGGCATTTTCACCTTTGTTGATGTAACTTTTCGTTTTACATGGACTTTTTGAGCATTAAGGATGTTTACCCTTGTCAGAAATCATGTTTGATTTGTTTCTAGGAGAGTTCAGGAGTAGCATAGTGGAATAGTGAATGGGTACAAGTGGTCCAAAATTAAAGGCTGAACTACTAGATTGTGCAAGGAACTGGCTTATGCACTAAACGTTTTGTGCCTTGGTCTACAATTAACATGATTTCTGTTTAAAAGAAAAAGGAACAGATGTTGTCTTTTGTGCTGCTTCTACATACATACTTTCTGTAATCCCAAACTGCAGAATTGGTTCTTTCCAGGAAATCGGATTGAATTAAAGATTACTGTAGACATTTCCTGACCTACTGACAGTTGCACCGTTTCCAGAGATTTCAGTATTGAAAATGAACTGCAGAAGCTAAGATTATTTTGCTTACTGGTGACTAAGTTCTTTAAAAACCATATTGTGGTGGTTCTGTGCTTTTGTACAACGGATGTCTTAAGCTGAGGGCAGTTTAAGGGATCCTCTCTAATGCCAGGAGGGCGTTGCTTTCCTCAACACTGTGATCTGACCTGTGATAAACCTGCACTACAGACAAGTGGCTACCAAGTCAACTGCAAACCAACTGAATGTAAAAATCTTAGTGCTGGTGCTGAAATCTCTTCAGATAGTTCATAATGATTTCCAGTTCATTGTTTTAAAGTTATCAAGCATCAAGTGTCAATCAAAGACTGAAGCTGATCACTAATGAATGTTGACTTTTCATGCATTTAGGTTTACCTTCTTTTTAGTTTCTCAGTTCATTCTCTGCTATTTTTATCATATTGTGTCATTTTAAATTTCTTACATGCTAACGTTTTGTTTGAGCGAATGAAATAAAATTGCAATATATACACGTTGCCACCATTTATTTCTGGAATGTCGTAGAGACTCTGAGGTTTACTGCTCAAATTCCCAAAATGACTATGGTCATTCTTTACCCCTTGATTCCACCTCTCCTTTCTGTTTCTCCATCAGAAGATTCAACAGAGATCAGTGAAGACTTACCTTATAAGGAATGTAATTGCAGGGACTGTGTAACATTCATGAATGGTAACTGCTGTACATAAATTAAAATTAATTTTAAATGTATGATGTGATTTACATTCTCACACAGTATATATTTTGGTCTCTGTATCCACAGAGAACTTGGAAGGGAGGGAGAGAGGAAGACCAGGGGGAAAATACTTGCAAACAGTCCAACTTTTTCTCTTGCTGCTTTTATGTTCATGACTTATTTTCAATACTGGTAATAAAGCAAACTTACCATGGCAGATCAATAGAGCTTTCTGTACGCTAAGGACAGTTTTGCTCAATTTATCTTATACCAGAATATTGAGCACAGCGGTTTAAATGTCCTCGACTTGACATCCTGAAGCTGTACTTCTCTGCTGTTGTTGTTTGGCAAACTGTTGGTCCCAGTGCCAAGTTTGGCACCAACCTTAATGAGTTATAAAGGTTTTTTTTTTTAAATAAAATTATCACTAGATTCTAAAATGGTCTGCTGTTATTGGGGCAGTGTTTAGGCAACAAGTGTAAACATTCCTGATTAAAATGTCTGAACAGTGTTACCAAATCTGTCCATTGGTGTCAAGAGATGGATGGTATCTACTTTTTAAAGTTGTGTATTACAAAAGCAGGAAGATGGTCTGTGGTTGATCCAACTGATGATTGTCAACACTTTGCATGGGCTCTTCTGAAAATGTTTAATTGGGCTCGGTTCCAGTGCTAAATATTACTTACCAGCACGTTCTTACGTCTAGTCGTACAAAGCCTGCAAAATGAAGAGAAGATTTCCTCTGTTTTCAGTAGGTGAACAAGACTGGAAGCAAGAAAAAAATTTTCCCAAACCGACTTTTTACCAAAAAGTCACAGTTCTTTTTGGGGCTGTAAATTTTCTTGACACTGTAGGCTACTGCTGGGCAGGGGTTGATAGAGAGCAGGTGACAAGGGAACGAGAGTCTGATTTTGGTGGAACTGGGGCCAGTGCAAAGTTCTTGAAGAACAGGCTAAAGGTCACTTAAATTGTTTGTCTTAAGGGGTTATTTTTTGGTATGAGGATTATTTAATGCTCATTTACATGATATCTAGGAGAGTCTTAATGAAGGAAGAAGCAGGATGTTAAATCAGCTGTCGCCATATAAATTTACGTATTCAAAACAGCACATCTTTAAGTCAGCCTATGGGAAGGCCTGACAGGAATTAAGTATTTATTTCAAAACTTTAAAGACTATTGAAATTGATATGTCAGGAGATATATTCAAGTCAATTAGGTTTATAATAATAATAATAATAGACAGGTAATAGAAATTGGTGTAATTGTCCAAGATATGGAAGAATAGGTATAGTTGTAAATGTTGGGAAAGCTCAGCCAAACCTTATAATCACAGCACTGGTGTCTGCATGTTATGTTGTAATCAGTATCTTAATTCATTGCACAGAGGTAGTTGGTTGTTACAGTGATGCTGAAATTCAAGGAGCTTGAAAGTTACCTCCATTTTATAAATGGATCCCAGGTAAACACTGTTATATAAATGCATTGTCTAACATTTGCTTTATAGGGCTTAGTGTCCTGAATCTTACTCAATGAGTATTCCTTATCTGGTGTCCTGTTGAGCTGCTCAGTGGTGAAGATGTGGACGACTACTGCAGCTGAGCTCTGTTGCTGCTCTGGCTGTTGCAGCTTTTGACTGCAAGCTGACAGTTCTCTCCTAGATGCTTAATTTGCCATTATTGTTATTCAGTGATGGGGACCATCTTCTCTCTTGTCAACATGTTTTACAGCTTTTACTGGTGTGTTTTCCCTTCTCTTTGTGACTTCAGGTCTCTTCTGCAACTGCTCAACCACAATAGAGTTGGAAGTGGTCTCCCATCATCATCCAGTGTTTACCATCTTAAATGTTATTTTTTTATCACCAACTAGCTGAAGCCACTTAAGTCCCTTCCTACTTTCTGAACAACTTTCCACTCAACAATAAAATTATCTGTGCTAATTATGCTGTAAGTGTGCTGAACTGGTTTTCCTTGAAGAGTCTCTGGGAATTGTCCCACAAGCTGCTGACACAGGCAGAGGAAAATGTAAACGATAGTGAGGATGTTGCTGAAAGAAGAGAAAGTGTAAGGGAGTTCTGAAAGTGTTCAGGCTATAGCTGCAGGGACGGACACTGCTGGAAATGGCCTGCAGGAGGCTTGAAGACACACAAACAGGTTTTAAACCCGCTATGGATGCTGCTGGAATCCACAAAGAGAGACAGGCAGGAAAGGTGGCTTTCTGGACAGTCTTAAGGCTGCTTGCTTGTCACTGTAGGGTGAGGATGTTAAAAAAAAATATGTTGAAGTTCAGTTTTCTGCTGCTTGACATTTTTTTCCCCAGTGCTGTATTGTGAAACCCATTTTGACCCTGCATAGCTTGGTAAATCCTGTGATGCGGCAGAACCAGCCCCAGCAGCTGACATGTAGCCCTGATGAAAAGAGAGGTGCAGAGACGCTCATTGTGCCTCCTGATTGTGGTTCCAGAGGTGTCTGTCACTGCCATGAAGCCTTGTGGTTGGAGAAGTTGAGAAACAGTTTTACATGGCTCTTAGGCTGAGACCTTTATTTCTGCCAGTGACTGGCTAATTTTGCCTCAAATGCAAGTATCAAAAACGTACCCAGTAATCTTCGCTCCCCCAATGAGAAAAGCTCTCCTCAGCTTGTGGTCCCACAGGTTGACACACTACAGGTAAGAGGTGGAGGGGGGTCCTAGGAGTCCAGTCCTAGATGGAGCTGGTCCATCAAAGGACTTCATAGGGTAAGTGAAAAATCCTTTTCCTTGCTCAAAGTGCATCCTGAGGAGTACTGGCTGATGCTGCTGGCTGCCTGTGATGCTGGAAAGACACTGGCATTCATGAAAGACTTGGTACTTACACTGGATTTGTCAGCACATCTTCAAGGATAACTGGATTTTCTATGTTAGTGCAATATACTCATAGCCTGACCCAAAGGGCAAAGCTTTGTATTTTGCATATAATGTGGCCTTAAACATGATCTTCTTTAGTTCAGATGTTTGCTGGAGTGTTTGGTTTCTCAGAGGTGAGAACCTCGTTATATCCTATTATTATTTTACATGTTACTACTTGTATGGGAATGAATCTCTCAGTTATGGAACCACTTTACATGTTCCACCTCCCAAAAGTGACTTGAAGTCGAGTTAGTCATGTAGAAACTTGTAAGAAAGCTGAGGAGTTCAGTCCCATCAGACACTGCAAGTTCAGGGACATTAGAGTACTGTGCCTAATAAATACTGTGTCCCCAGAGGGAGAGTGCAGTTAGCTATGGATGCACAGGTTCAGGCTTTGATGGTCAGGAGGCCTTTGTCCAGGAGGGAAAGGAAATCCAGTGCTTGTGGCCTTTTATCTTTTTTTTCCACCTGAAATCTGTTATTAAAGAGATAGTAAGTGATACTCCAATCTCCAGCTTCTCTTAGTATCTCCATAACATGGCAGGTCAGTGTGTGCTGAAGATATTTTTAGAGACAGCATTGCTGAATGAGGCCTTTAAATTTGCTTTGTTGTCCTGTTTCTGTTTGATGGGGGGAAAAAAGTCCTTCAAAGATTTAAATATTATTCTCAGATACTTTGGAGTCAAGCAACTTTTCCTGAAGCTGTGGTGACAAACTCAGTATGAGTCTTCACAAGGTCACATTCCCACACAGATCTCAAAGTACAGGAAAGGGGAACACACAGGCTGCATACCAGGGACAGCTTTTAAGTACTCTTTAAATAAATTATTAAACAAAAATAGAAAAGAAAAAGAAAGAAAAGCACTCTTTGAAGGCTTTTACAAAATAACTTGCAAGCTGGAAATATGATGGCTCTGCAATTTATTGGTTGTAAACTGAAAACATGAGTTTTCAGTTCTCCATCAATCTGTTAGTTTGTGTTGCTTTCCAGATGGTTTTCCATCTCTTGCATCTTATAATGCTTGGTGATCTGCTACTTGCTATAATAAGTTATCATAGAGCCAGCGAGATGCTCTGTGCTTTCAGGTGGGAACGAACAATTCTGAGTTCAGTGACCAGTCAGGCTTGGTTACCACTTGCAGTCAGTGGCACAGGGTGCCTGGGAAGAAAAACCCTCGTGTAAGCTCTTGGAAGCACCTCTGAAAGTCACCCAAAGGTGGAGATCTCCAGAGATGAGCTTAGGGATGGAAATGGAGTAGTGCACCTTTAGGGAATGTAGGTAGAGAAATCACAAGTCCACAGCAGTGGTAGGCAAATGAGAGGACTCCAGAAGAGAGGGATTCTGATAGCCAAAAATGCAAATTCCTTCCTTCAAAATGAAGAAATAGAGTTGCAAAGTGCTTTGAAGATGGTGGCACATTTAGCATGGTCAGAACAACCAGTGTGAATTCGAGCATCCTGGTTTTGTGTGTTCCCAAGCACTGTGTGTGAGGAAAACCAGAGGTTAATAACAGGAGGGGAACGAGCACTTCATAAAATACTGCAGTTTCTTGCTGTATTTGCTTTTCACTTACATGCTTTTACTTTTTCACCGATGGCATAGAAACATAAGGCGAAATAGGTAACCAAAATCATGTCTTTTACATACTTGACTAATGTAAAGGAAGAGGAGTTCAGGTCTGAAGCACTGCTCCCCAAGGGCAGAGCCTGGCAGGGTCACAGCTCGAGGTCTGAGCGCTGTGCAGGATCCAGCACAGCCTGTCCATGTGAAGCCTTGAGCACAGCCAGGGCTGCACCAGCAGTGAAATCGAGGCATTTTCATTGTGTAATAATTACATTTTAGATATCTGCTGAAGGACAACTTCGTTGCCTTGAAGTCATTAGTCTTCTGGGTAAAAAACCAACACAATTCCTTTAAGTGTCAGTCGGTCAGCCTGCAACCTTTAGAGTAAATAAGTCATTCTGTATTTTTTACCCTCTACATTACTCTAAAGGCAAAAGGTTTTGTTCTTTAACTGGACCCAAATTGTGAATGTTTCTCTGTATGCTCTCAGCTGTCATGAACAAAAGTTGCACATCTTCAAGCCCTGAGTGTTCTCAGCTTCTCTGAAGTCAATACTAGTTTGGTCTTTTTAGTCTGAAATATTTCCAGCCATCAGATGTAATTGTCTTGTATTTATACAATCTAGTAAATACTGCCCAGCATTTCTATGCATTTATGAAAAATATCTAAGCAATAAAATAAAACTTCAATTACAGGAAATTATTATTATTTTTTTTTAACAGGAGGTTGAGAATCCTGCTTCTAATACTGTCAAGGGTGCTACAGAATGGCTCAAACTATTTTTAATTCCTTACTTCCAGTCTATATGCTCCCTTTCTGTCCAGTGTTTCGTGTTATCAGTGTCCTCTAACTTCCATACTATCATATCACTACACTGACATATGTCATGTACAGTATGCTGTGAGTAAAGAAAAGAAAGCATCTGGCAGTATTTCTAAACTCAAATTGATTTGCTGAATAACTGAGATACAGATAATGAATAAATAAATAGCAATTACTAACAAGTAAGGTCTCCTTTTTGAGCAAGGAGCTGGATAGTATTGCTAGCTGGTGCAGTTTGGAGCCAGCATTGCAGGGAGGTGCAGCCATTGCAAGCGTTGAGGGACTTTTGAGCTCTGCTACTGAGTTTCAGTGGCACTAAATTTGCTAGAGGTAAGGAAAACACCTTTTTATGGAGAGATTCTGTACTAAAATTTCAGAAATGGCTTGATGGCTGCTTTAAAGGGAATGAAAATGAAAACGCTCCAATTACAAAGTTATCTCAGAGGGGCTTTTTTTTATATCATTGCCAAAGCTAATGCTCCCAGAGGAAAACTCCCCTGAAGTGCTGCACAGATGTATCACAGACAGATTGAGATTCTGTATTGCAAACAGTGACTTAAAAATACTTTTTATATTTTATGAACCACACATAAATTTCATGTTCCAGTTAATTTCAGGCTTTCCTCTTGAAAATATGTTCGTTTGGAAAATGCAGGGGGAAGTTTGTATTAAAAGTTTCTTGGTGATAATGGATTAACTCCTCATATCCATGCTTTGCTGGTTAGAAAAGGGTGCTATATTGATACAGTCAATATCAGTTTGCTTTTTGAAATAAATACTGATAGTTTGGCATGAATGTAAACTCTGTAATGTTTCTCTAGCAATGCAGGACTGATTTTTTTCTGATACTGGAGAAAGGTAATTGAAGTGCTTGAGAGAGGGCAGAAACCAGAACAGTCTGTGCTCTGTAATGGCTTGTTTTTAACAAAAGGATTTACATGCTCAATGTGTAGAACAATGAGGATAATCAAAACAGATTTGTTTCACAGTCATCATAGTTTCAGCCTAGGGGATATCCTACGGTGCAGTTGAAGCAGTTAATGGAACTGTTTCCTTCCAAATCTGGAGAGCAACTTCCATCAGGTGTTTTCAGTCTTAAAACAGCTTCAGAAGAGGCAGGGGATGACTGTTCAACTGTTCATAGTCTTTTTAGGCTTAAATTAATTTTTAAAGGTAGATACATGGATATGGATTCTTGTTCTTCCTCCTGGCTTCCCTAAATCTTCTCGCTGACCGGCCTCTCACTTGCCTGTTGACCAAGGTTCTCCTGCTGCACATGTGGCAGAGCTGTATTGTGCACCACTTGTTTCTCTTGGAGTTTATTTACCTCTCTATTATTATTAGTAGTAGTACTTTCAATTATTAAGCGGTTCTTATCTCAACATACGAGTTTGTGTTTTTCACACTTTTTTTCTGATTCTCCTCCCCATCCCACTGGGGCAGGAATGAGCAAGCAGCTGTGTGGTACTTAGTGGACAGCTGGGGTTAAACCATGACACTTTGCTGAGGTGACTTGGGTTATACTAATTAGTAATTAGGTTTAGGTTCCAGAAAACCTGCTCCTCACTGAGAGTTCACTGGGGCTTTTTTAGCAATCGTGTATCAGTGGTGTATTCATTCCCTACAGCCAGAGTCCCACCATATCAGGATCTTCTTTGGTTATTATAAAAAAAAAATTAGTGATGCTGTAATTAATGGAAAAATAGCCTACCTGCAGTTAAGGAGGAGAGAGGAGAAGGCAGGTGATGTGGACTATGCTGCTTGGTATAATGTGCTTTCCCATTAACAAGCAAAAAAAATACCTGGTAAGCCTCAGGACACAGTAGTACAAATGCCCAAGTATTCAGTCCAGTATCAAGAATACAATTTAAAAATAGAAGCCTATGAAATACTCCCCAAGAATGCTCAGTCTGGAGTGTTACTCAGATGACTCTGTATGAACAATCAAATAATCGTTTGCTGAGAAATTCCCCCGCAAAGGCAGCAGCAGGAACAAACTCCAGACACAATGCCCAGTATTGTGCTATGACATGGGTAATGTGTAAGAAAGCTGGAGCCAATGGAGGGGGAAAATAAGATCTGTGGGAACAGAGGTATTAATTGTAATTAGTGTGTGTGTGTGTGTGTGTGTATTTACACTCTACTAGCTTCAGTAAAAATACAGTGGGTGGATTAAGATATGTTCCTGTGTATGATTCGTATTCCCAAACACAGGACATTCTGTTTAAAATGGAAAACTGAACATAGATCTTTCCAAGGATATAATGAGATTGATGAAATGGTGGTCTGAGTGGGATGCAGAGGCAAAAGTATCACTCACAAAGCTGGATCAAGACAGGGATAAGGAAGAAGTTATCAGTGGCAGAGACAATCTCATGGAACAGTAACTGGGAAGCAATAGTGGAAATGTTTGGGAGTTGAGGAAAGGGTTGTACCTGTTTGGGGATAAGTCATAGGAAATAAAGGATGGTTCTGTCCTCGCAGCTGATGTGCAAAAACCCCTGTTCCTAAAATTTCAAGAAAAAAAGAAAGAGAAGGAAACGTTGGTTCTGCGGTTCGAGTTATTTTCAGACATGAGGCAACAATGTTCATTTGCCATAAACATGCAGTTAATCTAAGTTCACAGAAAATTGCTTTGTGGCCCAGCTACTAATCCTGTCAATGTGTTCAGAATAGAGCTGTACAAGTGGTTCCAGCCCATGGCCCTGGCTGGTAGGGCAAATAGGCTTTGGGGAATTAGTAAAGTGAGAGTTGTCACTGATACGAGCCTGACATGTTCTTTGTTTAGCTGAATGTTGGTGCACACACAGTGGTGTGTGTTGGGGGGCTACTGCATCCTCAGCACCTTGCTGTGGAAGAGATCTGCATCTACCTGAAAGTCTGGTCTGTCTGCAGAGAGAGAGAAGTAACTCAGGAGTGGTGCCCAGACATCCTCTTTTCCCAAGTGTGACTGGAAGAAATAATCTTGGGAATAGGAGAAGGTCAGGAGCGATAATTGCCAAGAGTAGTGCTGGTAGCCCTAAAGGCAACCTACAGCTTCAGGAGGGATTGGCATCGTTTCAGTTTTCACACCCACGTTAGGCCTTC
This sequence comes from Corapipo altera, assembly GCF_003945725.1. NCBI lineage: Eukaryota > Metazoa > Chordata > Aves > Passeriformes > Pipridae > Corapipo > Corapipo altera. The sequence continues at coordinate 4,851,697 of NW_020884931.1, forward strand.
AACTCTAAATTATTTAGCCTAGACAACAGTTACCAGAGAGGAACCAGCATCTCCAGAGGATGAAGACTTCATCTCTTCCATGGCTTGACAATATGGGGCCATAGTTGCTCAAGGAGAGCCTTTTGGCTTTTTTTCTCGCAAGGAATTTGTTCCAGTTCCCTGTGCAGCTGGTGGTTTGGATGCTATGGCAAGGAGGTTTCCGTCATAACTTGAGGTCAGTGAGATTATGAAGGAAACAAGGAGTGAACTCCTGTGGATGCACCTCCTTCCACAAGGGCATCCTGAGTGGAGAAATTCCCTTCTGAGAAACCCAAGAGCCTGGAGGAGAATTTCTTCTCTTTCCTCCTGGGAGGAGAGTGCTTCTCTCTCCTGTGTCCCTCTCCATCTCTTTCAGAACCTGGTGGGCTCCTTCAGTTCAGAGGATATCCAGGAACTGTGTGGATGCCAGGGTGCTTTTTTTAAGGGTCCACTGTGTTCCTATTCCCCCTTCTAAGCAAAGCTATTACTGATGTGTTTCCTTGCCTTCCTGAGCCCAACAGAGCTGTCTTCAGAAGCGGTGATACCTTAATTACTGCTCTGCAATTTGCAGGCCCACCCTTGTGTAGTCCAACCTTTATAAGAGCACATGACCTACTGTACATGATCTCCCTCCCACCTCCTTTACAGTGTCTTTGTAGCCATAAGTTTCATTTAAAAACAAAGCCATGTTCCTGGTGCAGCTGTGGGAGGTCAGGGCGTGGTCACGCCGGCCTTGCTGCTGGGATGAGCTGCTGCCTGGATAAGTCATAGGCCACCATTGTCAAGCCCTGGTGTGGCATTTTGAGCCTTATCAGGCTTCTCAGGCTGCTGAACTGGCAGCAGGCAGGAGAGTTCCTGCAGCTGGGCTTCTCCTATCACTGAGTAGCTGTCTCCAGCTAACCTAGGCCAAGAACGGCAGAAGGGCTCTTCCACTGCTTCCCCACAGCCTCTTCAAGGACAAACATGTATTGTCCAGGCAGTTTACTGGCAATAACACTGCTCTTTCCTACTCTGAGCAGCATAAAGATGTTCAGAAACCGAGAGCCTGACCAGGAAAATAATCCAGCAGAGGTGGAGCCTGATCTTCCCCAGACATGGCTGCTGGTGCCTGCTGATTGTGGGATTTCCATGCCTCTGCCTGGCCAGGTTTCTTGTATCAAGAAGCAACAGTTTATGGTGAAACTTCAAAAATAAATCAACAAAAAAAACCAAACCAAAAGCCAAGCCCTTTTCAGGTTATGTTAATTCCTTATGGAAAGAGACTGGGATGCTTTAGTCTGCCTGAGCACCAGCAGGTCTCTAAGGACGCAGGCAGCACAGACTTCAGGCAGGATGCTCCAAGTGTGGCTGTTTCTCCAGGTTTCTGTCACTCCCCTTACTGTCCTCCTCAGCATCTGTCAGGGCAGGTTAAATGCAGTGATCAGAGCCTGCCACATCCAGCCTTTGTGAGGCATCAAGCAGTGCCTTCTTGCTTTGTCGTGCTGTGGTGTTCTTGCTGCACTAAACCCAGGAAAACTCAGTCCTCTGAAAGGGGTGGTGGTGGCGAGGATTTGGTTTTTTTTTTTTTTCCAATCACCAGCTTCTAATTTAAGTAATTCTGGGAAGCTGCTGAATATGTACCAAGATGTACCAAGGAACAAAAGGTCTTAATCTCAAATTTTTTATCTTTTATAACAACTTTACTGCAGTGGCATCTGCTGGCAAGGTTTACAACTGCAGGGCTTGCAGTGATGCTGAATGGGATTGTTGGGTGTTAGTGCAGGCACTAAAGAATGTTTTGTTGAACTATTTAAAATGCCATATCAAGGGCATTTAAAGCTCTGAGTCAGCAGGCTTGACCTTATAGCTGACCTTGGTTTGAGCCAGAGGTCTGACAAGGCATTCCCTGGGTTTGTTCCAGCTGGAATTTCCCTGCAATCCACTTTACAACTTTGATTCTTTGCTTCAAACATCATGGAATAAACTCCCTGATTTGCATTTATTTATTTATTTTTAAGGATTTGCATTGCCTGAATCAATGTCAGTCCCAAAACATCTCAGCCCAGCTGAGGTCGCCTTTCTTTGGGGTCTGGCACAGATGACAAATGGCTGAACCACTTGGATGTGTTTCTCTAGTCAGGCTGGGTAATTTCCATGCTTTTCACTGGGACACTGTTAAAGCAAGTGATACGTCCGGGTGGAGGAGCAATGCGAGCAGGAGGAGGGACCTGAAGAGTCCCAAGCATGTCTTCAGCTGCATGTGTAAGTGTTTCCCTGGCACTCACCCATACGCATGCAGCCTCTCAGAGGTCAACTTAAGACATTGATGCAGATGTGCAGAAGAGGGAACAGATGTCATGAAAATCATGCTTAAGATTGCTGTGAAAATCTCTCAAATACCATGCAAGTTTGGGGAATTGTACTTCACCTCTCGGGACAGACCTTATTTTAAATGCTGAAAGAAGTTCAGCATTTATTTCTGAGACAAACATTCAGTGATTTAACCTGAATAAGCAAAACTCTCCCTTATTCTTTCCCAAGGCTCCCTGGCAGAAAAGATTCGGGGTCATCTGAATCTCACATCATGTGGAAGAACACAGCATCTGCTTTTAAAACAAGGAAGGGATTCACTGTTCTTCAGCTAATGTAAAAAGACGCATTTGATGCATTCAGTTATTCAGTTGATACATCTCTTTACAGGCAAAGTCAGTGGTAAATTAGAAGCAATTGTAATAGAAGCTTAAACGTCCTTGTAGTTAATTTTATCCTATAATTCAAAGCATCACTGTCTAGTACTGATGATGTCTTTTGAAGACCCAAATTGTATGTTTGGCTTTGAGCTACGTATTTTATCTGAAATGGCATTAAATGTATGACGCATAAGTAATCAAAAAAAAAATCAATCATCTGAAATATATCTTTTTCCACTGGGAAAATTTTAACTTGACTTAGTAGGCCTGGATAGATACTCTTTGGCTTCAGTGTTTCAGATCAATACAGAAAATATCTACATATGTTTTATAATTATACAGTGAAAGACTAAATTAGCTAGATGGCTCTACTGCTGCACTGCATAATAATTTAGCAACTAAACGTATTGTTGGTGAATAAATCAAAGGCATCATAAAAACACCATTTACCTTTTTTCTTGGAGTTGCAAGAGCCATTTGTACACATAACATATTCTCTACAGCAGGAAACGAGAGAAATTACACAGCAAAGCACTGATGGGCCTTTGTGAAGCCTGTTATGCACTGCCTTGGTGTTACATAAATGAAATTGTTTCCTGTGTTATGTTTCAGAGCTGCAACGGCATAAACATAGCACAACTCAGACTATTTTAGAGCACAACTTGATCCTAAGTAGTGTCTGAGGTTTTTATTGAGGCAACTCAACAGGACCAATGCTCTGATACAGTATATTGCACTTTTGAAATAGTACAACAGGAACTGTTTTGAAACAGAATAACAAAAGGCTTAAAGGAGCTTAATGTTGACCTAAATAATCCAATATATTATTTTTTTAAAACTCTTACCATACCATCTGGGGGTGTTGATTTCTGACAGCTTACTGAAACTTCATTTTGTTTTTTTAAAAAAAAACACCTCTCTGTGTGGCGAGCACTTCAGCACCACCACAGGGAAAGGAACGAGCTGCAGCAGCGACAGGAAACGATCAGAGGCACAGAAACCACGCGGACGAGGTGTGCTGCCAAAGGCACAGCACCAGAAAAAGAAACAAATGAAAAAACGAACAAACCCCCTGGCCGTTTCCTCCCCACCTTTCAGATGCCACCAGCTTGTCCTGAGGGTGAAGTTGGAAAAGCCGCTGCAAACCTTTGCATCATGTCCCGAGGGTGGACGGCTGCTCAGCTCACCAACCCCAGCTCACCCATTTCCCCCTGAGGAGGGCTTGGCTTCACTTTGTGTCTGGCTCCTCCTGGAAGCTTAAACCGGTGCTCTGTGTGAACTCTCACTGAACCTGACTCTCAGTTTCCATATTCACCATCTCTTTTGTTTCCTCTAGTAAAGTCCTTCTTGTTAATCCGTGTCCTATGGAAGAGGATCTGAATTCCTGCAGCCCAAGCAGCTGAGGTGGAGGAATGGGTGGGGAGTCCTGGAGATACAGCCAGTGTCCATACTCAGGTTAGCTGCGCATTGGCTATACGTTGCATGTCCCACAATCCATCCACAGCTCAGATGGGGCACCATCTAAGTTTAATCCAACTTAATAAATTGAAACCAGAGATTTCATTAATTTAACTTAAATTTTTTTTTTTTTTAAATTGTGTAATGCTTAGGAGGTGGAAAAAAGCCCAGTTGCTGGGAAGGTCCTGCCCTGGTTGTCGGAATTCTAGGAATTTAAATACATGACATTGAATTTCGCCCTGTTTATTTTGGGGGATGGGAGGACAGCAATCTGTAAATGATGACGTATCTACAGAAGACCATGGTGTACCTGCACAGAAAAGATTCACAGGGACTATCTCGTGTTCCTTTTTTCTAAGGCAGGTACTTCTAGACTTGATGTCGGTTTGCTGCATGTTTGTCTAGAATTATCCCACTGTAAATGGGATACAACCTGACAGGTTTTAGGATTTAGCATAAAATACTGTATCTCACTCCAAAATCAAAACACGCACTACTTGTTACCAGCTACAACTGATGAGGCCACAAGTGTAATATTAAATGGATGCTTCTAGTTTTTTATATGTGACTTCCAGTATGTTAAAACTTTTTGTTTTGTGAGGAATGTCAACACTTTAACAATCTCTTATAAAATATACATTTCAATAATCAAAATTTAAATCATCTTTCCACCCCTTGGGTCTAAGGTTTAGTCAGAACGGCTCTTACATTCTTGCCTAGCAACACAGAAGTGGTCTAGAGAAAAATTTACTTCTGAACATTTCTGGAACTTCATATAAATTCACATTTTAACATATTTCTAGTGAAGCTGAGGTCTGAAGTGATCTAGCTCCATTCTATACTTTAAGCAGTGTGGTCTGCATGTGTGTAGGGGTGTTTGTTGGTAGTCTGAATTGGATCTAACCCTGAATGTATAGATTATGGCTGAGATTGAACTTGAATTAAAAGAAATGCCAGTTTGATTCCCTGCTATCTGAGCTGATCTTTCTACTCCTTGAAGCATATTTCAATAACCCGCTTGTTATCTCCCTCTGAGTTCCCGGATGCTATTATTGTTCTTATCTAAACGTTCACTTGATTATGGGACTGCCCTCTGAACCTGCCATCACTGTTGCTGCTTCATAATGCCTGCAATTATTTCTCTGTGGGCTGCCAGACCCACTAATGATGCTGTTGTTGCTGCGAGAGGCGAGGGCTGAGTGTTCACTTCTGCGGAACGTGATTGAAGCTGGAGCTTGGCTGGTAAGAGCAATGTAGGTCAGAGTAGTCTCAGGATCACTTTGTGGGGGCATTAATGGTGGCAGGGGTTTTTGCGCTGAGCTCAGAAGAAGTTACTCCATTAGGACCCTTGGAGTCTCTTGGGCTTTCAAAAGGAGGGTATTCTTGTGAGTTTATGCTGTACCTTTTGATTTGTGCGTCATCCACAGCTTCTGCTGAGATCTCCTCCCTCAGGATTCCCAAGGTTGGTGCTTTTATGGACCCTCTCCAGATCAAAATCCATCTGCTTGTTCAAAATGCTCTGCTCAGAACTGGCTGCTGTTTACTGATGAAAGAACACGTCCAATTAGTTCCTCCAATTTACCAGCCAAAGCAGCCTTCCAGCTATCTGGAAGCTGACGGTGAATCCAGTAAGCACAAGATCAATCTTTTCTGTGCTGCTCAGCATCTTCATATGTGAATTAGCCTATGTGCAAACAGTGAAGCTCATGATGCTGAAATCACAGGTAAAAACTGAGGCCTTTTATTACCGCAGCTTGAAATTAGTCTTGTAAAACTGTAGAGAAATATTTTTGCATTTCAATTTATTAAAATCATGTTGCAGAAGTGTAATATGGTAAATAACACACCAGTGCAGTGGCACAGCAAATGCAGGCTTTGTTCTTGGAGACCTCTAAGCAGCATTAAGTACAGGTCACTACACAGGGAAGGAAAAGACCATGAAAGAAGTGTCAGATCAAGATTTTACTCTATAAGTTATTTCCCACAAACAAGGGTGGGAAGGGAGAAAAAGTAAGGATGAGAAGTGCCTCAGCCTTAGGGTTTCTTTTGCAGTGTCTGTTTAAGACCGACATCTAGTAAATCAGACTCAGTTTTACTTGGATAAATGGAGCATAAGACCAACATCTAAAGTAGGCAAGGACAAGGTCACAGCTGTGTGTAGGGGAAGACAGCACAACCCCTGCCTCCCAAAAGCACACATACATACACAAACACAGACACACACATATACCCTCACGGGTTTCTAGCTTTGGTATTGACCCCAGGGATGCATCAGGAGACCAATGTAGGGAGTGTATCCAGGGCTATGCCCTGGCAGAGCCAGGTCAAACAGCTTTGCATCATCGCACTGCATTCTCAGCCAATGAGCCCTCAGTGATTCGCCAGTGACTCTAAGGAAAACACAGAGAAGAATGAAGAAATGTAAGCCTTTTGCTCAGTCCTACCTCTGTAAAGCAGTGGTTTGCACTTCTATTGAAAACAGGAAAAAAAAAGTTGAATACTGTGAGACACTTTGAGTCAGGCAAGTACTTTCCCCCCTTCCCAGGAAAAGACAGGGCTGGGCACCTCACAGGTTGTTTTTCTCACAGATAATTAGCATGGTAATTGCCATGAATTTAATATACTAGGTGTATTATTACCTAGTGTGAGATGTTAGAGCAACACTGATTGCTTTGCTCTCCCCTCGTCTAATTGCAGCACCTCAAGCCAGAAACCACACGTTCACAGTTCATGCTCTAATGTGCAAGACAGGGACTGGTAAATGGTCTGTTGTGCTCTGAGTGTGTTGTCCTCTCTGGTTTTGTATGTGAGGTTGCTGTGGAGGCGAGCTGCCTAGGATCTTTGCTGAGAAAAGCATAATTTACCTTGAACTCTCTCAGTACTGTGTGGTACTGTGACAGAGAGGGCTGCTAATGATGCAAAACCCTGCCCACAGCCTTGATCTTTACAAGTTGGCTGCATGCACACACATGTGAAATGCTGCTTCAGCTGTTTTTTTAATGAGGGGAGGGAACCCAAGAATGAAGAGGGCTCACTTGCACACCCCTCTGCCAACCTACTGCTTTGTGAGACCTTAAGGCTATTGTGGAGCATTGGAGTTGGACACAAAACCACTTGGAACGCATCCCTCATTCCCAGACAGGTATTTTAAAAGTACAAACTGTGTGGCTGTTTTAATACTGAGAAGTACCCTGAGATTAGCTCAGTTGGTTAGAGCACAGTGCTGATAACACCAAGTTTGATCTCCACGTGGGCCGTTCACTTGTGGGTCTATTCCAACTCAGAACATTCTGTGGTTCTGTGAAGTATCTTTTAGTTAACAATCTGTTAGTTACAGTGGCACAGGGCCGCCTTTCTCAACTCATACTGGCACTGTAATCAGCTTATTAGATGCACACAACAAATAAATCCTAATTTTCAGGTAGAATGTGGAAAAATAGGTTTTCCAAGTATCATTCCGCTGTCCCCACTTGAGATGGCTTTCAAATGGCCTCCTCAAAGATGAGACAAAAGAAATACATATATTGAGAGGACAGTAGACTCAGGTTCAGAAATCATGTCATGCAGTCATCTAATTCTGGTTCTATAGTCACTGAATTGTGTGGTTTTATCCAGTGGTAGACATCTCTCTGCAAGCTTTAGAAATGAGAGCTCTTTGAATGGAGAGTTGGAACAGCCACTGAAGCTGTTACAGATGGAATTTGCAGCTACAATTTCAACAGATAAAATTTAGAGGAAACTTTGTTTCCTGAAAAAAATAATTTATCAAGCTAGTGAAACAAAGCCTATTTTTTTTTTTTAAGTCAGAACAATTCCTGGGGTTGTCAAGATATCAGGACAAGTAAACTGTGGTGTAAGAGTTGTTCTTCTTTCTTCTGCCTCCCTGAAAGCTTTTCAAAGGGGCCTTAGAAAGCACAGGAGAGGAAGAGCTAGCTGTGGCAGCAGGAAGATGCCTGCCCAGCTGAGTCCCAGCATCCTCCCCTAATCCCAGTGAGTCTCCAGTTCAGAGCCATCAATTTGGGCTTGCAAACTACTCCCTTTGGTCTAGTGAAAGCCCTGTAATGACCTAATTCTGCAGAGTCCTCAGGTTTGGTTGGGTTGGAAAACATGGATGGGACTCAGCTGCCGTTGCTCAGCTGACCTCCTTTTGGGAAGGAGCACAGTGATGTGCTCACACTGATGGGACGGCCACAGGTGCAAGTGCTCTGCACCATCCATCCCCTGCCACAGAAGGATGTAAGGGGACAGCTGACAGGTGCAACTTTGAACGAGGGAAAGGGAAGAAACCAGGATAATAACTTCTGTATGCCTTTCTTTTTCACACTGTGAACTTTGTGTGGGGTGTTCATCCCTAAAATAAGCCGCCAGCCTGCAGTAGCTGATGTCCACATGGAGCCAGTCCCCCAAGGCAGGACTCTAGTGTAGGCACATAAAGTAGACAGGTGAGGGGGCTGTTGGTATCAGCTCAGTAACAATCACACACAAACTACAGCAGTTGAAATACGTGCTCTAAAGGAACGTGAAACTGTAGTAATACCAGGGAGGCATGGGATAACCCACAGCCTTAATATCCTATCAGATATTGTTAATGCCTCCGTGTTCCTTGCCAGCATAAGGATTCCAGCTTCCATCACTTTAGGTGGAGGTCTTATTCTCCTTACTGAAACCAGATTCTTCTTTAATGATCTGTGTATTTGTTAATTTTACCCCTAATATTTTAAAATTATTTTGTTCAGTATCATATGTACCAGAGAGCAAATACACCCTAGATTAGACTGCATAGACTAGACTGCAAGGTAGACAGCTGTGAATAAACTAGCTGTGTGTTGTGCAAAACATGTCTAATTCACTGTAGTTTCTTCTCTCTGCCTGGCCCCATTTTCCTCCATCTGTATGATCCTGCAGGAAACCAATCCCTGAGACCACAAGATGAAGCCCAGAGGCAGCTCACCATGACCTTGCTGTCAGTGGTATCTTCGAGAAGAACTCTAAAAGGTATTTCTACCGAGAGGTAACAGCCTGCATCAATAAAAATGATCTGACTTGTGGGGCTTCCAGGCCCCAAATGGATGGTCCCACATCCAAGCCTCTTGATACTTTATGTATGCTTGTGTTGTCGCTGCAGAAGTGCTGCTCTGGGACGGGCACAGCGTTGCTTCTTCCCTTCTGGTGTCTCCTGCTGTGCTGTGCAGTCCAGCACTCACACCCTGAGCATGAAATTTAGGGAGCAGGAATGGCTGAGGGCTTGTTTTTCTCCTCACATGAAACTATGCAGATCCACAGCACAACATCAAAGCTCAGCTCTGCTCCTCTGCTGCTGTAGATGTTAGGCAAGTTTGGCTACTTTGCAATGGGATAAAAAGATGTGGGAAGAAACATGCAAAGAAGCAATAAGGAAAACTGCTTTAAAGTTAGAAGCTTGAAGTTCTATTTTTTTTTTCTGTTTTCTTTCTTCTTTCCCTTTCTTTTTGTTTATTTATTCTTTTTTCTTTCTTTTTTCGTTCTTCTTTTTCTTTATTATATACATTCTTCTTTCTTTCTTTTTTCCTTTATTTTCCTTCTTTCCTTCTTTTTTCTTTGTTTTTTGTGCTTTTGTTTTACATTTGCACTGTGATGTGTTCTTGAACTGGGTAATTTGCAGCAGCTTAGGAGAAATTGCTGTGACAGGCAGCACTGCAGAAAGACTGTATCTCAGACTCACCCTCCCTGGAGCAGCTGCTCAGGATGCCTGTGATACAATGCTTTTCCTGTCTGAGGAGCAAAACAATAAGGCCCAGACACATTGCTTCTGGAAACGCTTGCTTACAGGCAAACTTTTTACACGTTGAATGTGCTGAAACTATAAACTAGATTTTAACCAGGT